>NC_137971.1:9539020-10139020 GCF_963924665.1 Micromys minutus
AAGGAAAGTCCATTCAGAGACTGCCCCACCTGGGGATGAATCTCACATGCAGACACCAAACCTAGACACGATTGCTGATATCAAGAAGTGCTTGCTGAAAGGAGCCTGATACAGCTGTCTCCTGAGAGGCTCTGCCAGATTGTGACAAATACAGATGTGGATGTTTGAAGCCAACCATCAGACTGATCACAGGGACTCCAGTGGAGAAGTTAGGAGAAGGACTGAAGGAGTTAAAGGGCCTTATCTGGAATCAGTGGGAGCAGAGGCTCTTGTACCTATGAAGGCTTGATAACCCAGTGTAGAGGAAGGTTAAGGTAGTAAGGCAGGTGTTGGGGGGAGCACCCTCATAGAAGAAGGGTAAGGGGTAAGTGGATAGGGTGTTGTAGAGAGAAAACATCGAAAGGGGATAACATTTGAAATGTAAATAAATAAAATATCCAATTAAGAAAAAAGACATCATCAGAACAAAGGTCATGTGATTATGTTGTAATGAGTTAGGTGTCCTTTAGAAACCAGAATGCTCATTCCCAAAAATCTCTTCAAGTCAGGAATAACTATAGTATTTCTCACTTCAATTTCATTTGTTTCTTTAATTAATTCTAAATATTTGGTTCTGTCTCTCCCTATCACTGTCTGTCTGTTTTGGCCCCTGCCCCCCAAATCTGTTTTATTTTCTTCAGTGTAAAGAATCACTGTTCCACTGTCCTCTCAATCCTCCCTCAGATCTGTCTTCTCCAATCTCTCCTCCTATTCTGAGAAGGGAGGAACTCCCCCTTCCCCAGCTGGTCATATCAAGTCTTTGAAAAGCTAAGGCAATTCTCTTAAGTTGAGGCCAGCTAGACCGTCCAGTGAGGGGAATGAGATCCACGAACAGGTAGCAATTTTTGGGACAGCCTACACTCCAGTTTTTGAGGATCCACATGAAAAATGAACTGCACATCTGTTACATAGATTCAGGGAATTAAATCCACTCTGCATATGCTCTTTGGTTGGTGGTTCAGCATCTAAGAGCCTCCAAGTGTCCAGATTAGTTGACTCTGTAGGGCTTCCTATAGAGTTCCTATCTATTCGGGGGCATTCTATTCTTCTCCCAACTATGCCATAAAACTCCTTGAGCCCTATACAATGTTTGGCTGTGGGGCTCTGCATCATTTTCAGTCAGGTGCTGAGTAGAGACTCTCAGAGGACAGAGATACTAGCCTCCTATCTACAAATATAACAGATTATTATTAATAGTGTCAGGGATCAGTACTTGCCTTGGAATGTGTTTCAAGATAGGACAGTTAAGCAGCCGGAAAGGTGGTTCCAGCCAGAAAGGCCGCTCGTACAGGCTGAGCAACTGGTGAGTGGGAGACCTAGGCTGCGGGGGAGCAGAGGGATCTCTGCGGAGTGCACACGGAAAGGGCACCCCCTGCCCTGACCTGCCCTGTCCTCCCCGATCCAGTAACCGGGAACAGATCTTAGGAACTTCTGTTCCCACCCGGAGACGACTTCAGGTCGCAGAGCAGAGCCTGGCCCAACCACCAGCCGGAAAGGCGGCTCGTACAGGCTGAGCTACTGTGACCAGGAACAAATCTTAGGAACATCTGTTCCCACCCAGAGGTGACTTCAGTACGCAGAGCAGAGCCTGGCCCAGCTGCCACCCGGAACCTGGGCTGCTGGGGAGTAGAGAGATCTCTGAGGAGTGCACACGGAAAGTGTACCAGGGACACAGACCAGATACAAGGGAAAGGCAAGAACATATCACTGACAACAAAATGGCAAAAGGAAAGAGAAAGAGTATATCCCAAGGAAACCAAGACAATCTAGCAACACCAGAACCCAGCTCTCCGATAGTAGCAAACATAGGAATTCCAAACACTCCAGAGAAAGAAGACACAGACCTGAAAACATGCCTCAAGACGCTGATAGAGTTACTTAAACAAGAAAGGGAGGAAAAGCAAAAAGATTCAGAAGCTTTTAAAGAAGAAACAAGAAAAACACTCAAAGAACTCAAAGAACGAGACGAAAACAGAACCAAGGAAATAAAGGAATGGAAGAGGGAAATTAAAACAGAAATTGACACAATAAAAAAGCGCTAAAAGAGATAACCCTAGAGTCAGAACACCAAAAAAAGAAATCAGGAGTCACAGAAGGAAGCATTTCCAACAGATTACAAGAGATCGAGGAGAGAATCTCGGGGGCAGAAGACAACATTGCAAACATAGACAAAACAGCCAGAGAAGATGCAAAAAACAAAAAGCTCCTAACCCAAAATGTCCAGGAAATACAAGACACAATGAGAAGACCGAACCTAAGGATAATAGGAATAGAAGAGGGAGAAGAGTATCAACTAAGAGGCACAGTAAATATCTTCAACAAAATCATAGAAGAAAACTTCCCTACCCTCAAGAATGAGATGACCACGAGCATAAAAGAAGCCTTCAGAACTCCAAATAGGTTGGACCAGAAAAGAAATACCTCCCGACACATAATAGTAAAAACATCAAGTGCCCAAAGTAAAGAAAGAATACTAAAAGCAGTAAGGGAAAAAGGTCAGGTAACTTATAAAGGCAGACCAATCAGACTCACACCCGATTTCTCAGCAGAGACTATGAAAGCTAGAAGAGCCTGGACAGACATCATGCACTCCTTAAGAGAGCACAAGTGCCAGCCCAAGCTGCTATACCCAGCAAAACTATCAATCACCATCTATGGAGAGACAAAGATATTTCAAGACAAATCAAAATTCACACAATATATGACCACAAACCCAGCACTACAACGAATTACAGGTGGAAAACCCAATACAAGGAGGGAAAATACAGCCTAGTAAAAACAAGAAAACTCCTAAACAAGAAAACTAAAAAAAGAAAAAAAAACACGGACACAACTCAACCCAAAAAAGCAAAAATGGCAGGATACAGAAACAATTATTCCTTGATATCTATTAACATAAATGGGCTCAACTCCCCAATAAAGAGACACAGACTATCAGACTGGATACATAAACAAAATCCAGCCTTTTGCTGCATACAGGAAACTCATCTCAGAGACAGAGACAGACACTATCTCACAGTAAAAGGCTGGGAAAAAAAACTTCCAAGCAAACAGCTCCAAGAAGCAAGCTGGAGTGGCTATTCTAATATCGAATAAAGTAAATTTCCAACCAAAAGTTATCAAAAAAGATAAAGAAGGACACTTTTTACTCATTACCGGGGAAATCTGTCAGGAGGAACTCTCAATCCTTAACATATATGCTCCAAATAAAAAATCACCCACATTCATAAAAGAAACTCTACTAAAGCTCAAAAAATACATTTCACCCCACACAATAATAGTGGGAGACTTTAACACCCCACTCTCACCAATTGACAGATCAGGGAAACAGAAACTGAACAAGGACACTGCAAAACTAGCAGAGACTTTGAACCAACTAGAATTAATAGATATATACAGAACATACTATCCTAAAGTAAAAGAATACACCTTCTTCTCACCACCTCATGGCACCTTCTCGAAAATTGACCACATAATTGGACACAGAACGAGCCTTCATCGATATAAGAAGATTGAAATACTCCCATGCATCCTCTCAGATCACCATGGTCTACGGCTGGTCTTTAACAACAACAAAGACAACAAAATGCCCACATACACATGGAAACTAAACAACACTCTGCTAAAGGATAGCAGGGTCAAAGAAGAAATAAAGAAAGAAATTAAGGATTTTCTAGAATTCAACGAAAACGAAAACACAACATACCCAAACCTATGGGATGCAATGAAAGCAGTATTGAGAGGAAAACTCATTGCCCTAAGTACTTCCAAGAAGAAACTGGAGAGAGCTCACATCAGCAACCTGACAGCACAGCTAAATCCCTAGAACAAAAGGAAGCAGATTTACCCAAAAAGAGTAGACTGCAAGAAATAATCAAAATTAGGGCAGAAATAGACCAAATAGAAACAAAAAAAACCATTAAAAAAATCAACAAAACAAAGAGTTGGTTCTTTGAGAAAATCAACAAGATTGATAAACCCCTAGCCAGACTAACTAAAGGGCAAAGAGAGAGTATCCAAATTAACAAAATCAGAAAGGAAAGTGGTGACATAACAACTGAAACTAAGGAAATTCAAGAAATCATCAGATCCTACTACAAAAACTTATACTCCACAAAATTGGAAAATCTGGAGGAAATGGACGAATTCCTAGACAGATACAAGGTCCCAAAGTTGAACCAGGACCAAGTAAACCATCTGAATAACCCTATAACACCTAAAGAAATAGAAGAAGTCATCAAAAGCCTCCCAACCAAAAAAAGCCCAGGTCCAGACGGGTTCAGTGCAGAATTTTATCAGACATTTATTGGGGATATAACACCAATATTCACCAAGCTATTCCAAAAGATAGAATCAGATGGAATATTACCCAACTCATTTTTTGAGGCTACAATAACCCTCGTACCTAAGCCACACAAAGACCCTACAAGGAAAGAGAACTTCAGACCAATCTCACTTATGAACATTGATGCAAAAATACTCAACAAAATCCTTGCAAACCGAATCCAAAAACACATCAAAACCATCATTCATCATGACCAAGTAGGCTTCATCCCTGGGATGCAGGGATGGTTTAACATAAGGAAATCCATCAATGTAATCCACCATATAAACAAACTTAAAGACCAAAATCACATGGTCATCTCATTAGACGCTGAGAAAGCATTCGACAAAATCCAACACCCCTTCATGTTAAAAGTCCTGGAAAGAACAGGAATCCAAGGCCCATATTTAAACATAATAAAAGCAATATACAGCAAACCAACAGCCAACATCAAACTTAATGGCGAGAAACTTGAAGCAATCCCACTAAAATCAGGGACTCGACAAGGCTGCCCACTCTCTCCCTACCTATTCAACATAGTACTGGAAGTCCTGGCTGGAGCAATTAGACAGCAAAAGGAGATCAAGGGGATACAAATCGGAAAGGAAGAGATAAAAACATCACTCTTTGCCGATGACATGATAGTGTACTTGAGTGACCCCAAAAATTCCACCAGAGAACTCCTACAGCTGATAAACAAGTTCAGCAAAGTGGCCGGATACAAAATTAACTCAAACAAATCAGTAGCCTTCCTATACTCAAAAAACAAACATGTGGAGAAAGAAATTGGGGAAAAGGTACCCTTCACAATAGTTACAAAAACTATGAAATACCTTGGTGTGACTCTAACTAAGGAAGTGAAGTACCTGTATGACAAGAACTTCAAACCTCTGAAGAAAGAAATTGAGGAGGATCTCAGAAAATGGAAAGATCTCCCATGCTCATGGATTGGAAAGATCAACATCTTAAAAATGGCCATCCTACCAAAAGCAATCTACAGATTCAATGCAATCCCCATCAAAATTCCAACCCAGTTCTTCATGGAATTGGAAAGATCAATGTGCAATTTCATCTGGAATAACAAAAGACCTAGAATAGCGTAATCCATCCTCAACAACAAAAAAACATCAGCGGGAATCACTATCCCTGACCTCAAGCTATATTACAAGGCAATTGTGCTGAAAACTGCATGGTACTGGTACAGAAATAGGCAAGTGGATCAATGGAATAGAATAGAAGATTCAGAAATGAGCCCTCATGTATATGGTCACCTGATTTTTGACAAAGGAGCAGTAAACATTCAATGGAAAAAGGACAGCCTATTCAACAAATGGTGCTGGTCCAACTGGCACTCAACATGCAAAAGAATGAAAATAGACCCGTTCTTATCTCCTTGTACAAAGCTCAAGTGTAAGTGGATTAAAGATCTCCACATTAAACCTGATACACTGGAATTATTAGATGAGAAAGTAGGGAAAACCTTAGAACACATAGGCACAGGAGAAAATTTCCTGAACAAAACACCAATGGCTCAAGCTCTAAGGTCAAAGATTAACAAATGGGACTTAATGAGATTGCAAAATTTCTGTAAGGCTAAGGACATCGTCAAGAAAACAAAACGGCAACCAACAGAATGGGAAAATATCTTTACCAACACCACATCAGATAGAGGCCTAATATCTAAGGTGTACAAGGAACTCAAAAAGCTAGACACCAGAGAATCAAATAACCCTATTAAAAAATGGGGTACAGAGCTAAACAAATCTTTTTCAGTTGAGGAACTCCGAATGGCCGAAAAACATCTGAGGAAGTGCTCGACATCCTTAGCCATCAGGAAAATGCAAATCAAAACAACCCTAAGATTCCACCTCACTCCAGTCAGATTGGCCAAGATCCAAAACTCAGATGACAGCAGATGCTGGCGAGGCTGCGGAGAAATAGGAACACTTCTCCACTGTTGGTGGGGTTGCAAGCTAATACAACCACTCTGGAAATCGGTCTGGCGATACCTCAGAAAATTGGATATAGTACTACCTGAAGACCCAGCTATTCCACTTCTGGGCATATACCCCAGAGACACTTTAATACACAACAAAGATATATGCACCACAATGTTCATAGCGGCTCTATTTATAATAGCCAGAAGCTGGAAGGAACCCAGATGTCCTTCAGAAGACGAATGGATACAAAAATTGTGGTACATATACACAATGGAATACTACTCAGCCACCAGAAACAATGACTTAACCAAATTCTTAAGAAAATGGCTGCATCTAGAGAAGATCATCCTGAGTGAGATAACCCAGTCACAAAAGAACAGACATAATATGCAGTCACTGATAGTGGGATGCTAACCCCAGAGGCTTGCACTCCCCCAGAAACAACTCACAGACTGTATGAAGTCCAAGAAATAAAGAAAACAAAAACTATACATATATTCACAAAACCAAAAAAAAAAAAAAAAAAAAAAAAAAGATAGGACAGTTAACATTGTCCCTGCATTTCCTGGTGACAGGGAAAACTTTGTGTCAAGAGGTATGTGGGTGGGTTGCTGTCCTTAGTCCTCCACTGCAGGCTCCTGTCTGGCTATAGAAGGTGTCCACTTTAGATTTCAAATCCCAACTGTTAGGAGACTCACCTAAAGCCTCTCTTATACACTCCTGGAATCCTTCCCTATCCTAGAGGAACCCCCAACCCCAGAGCCCTGCCAGTCACCGATATTTTTTAATATTTTTATAAAGAGAGTTGAACAATGCAGAAATATGGCTTTTACTTCATATGATACAGAGTACATTATGAGAGAGAGAGAGAGAGAGAGAGAGAGAGAGAGAGAGAGAGAGAGAGAGAGAGAGAGAGAGAGAGAGAGAGAGAAACAGATAGACAGACATAGAGAGAGACAAAGCCAACCATCTAGAAAATCCAAAAAATAAATGAAGCTGAGGTGAGATAGTATATTTTTTCTCTAATTTAAAGAGATTTTTGAGAGTGACCCTTCTGGTTCCTAAAGTACTTCTATTTCACTGCAGCAATGTCTCATGACCTGTGTTCTGATGATCTTTGTTTCTAACTTACACCCAGCTTTCCCTCTACTACTGCTGAAGAAGTGGTATTTATTCAACACTGAGAGAAGTTTCATACAATTCAACAAGCAAAGTTCAGGAAAACAGTTCTTAGAATGATCTTTTAGAGGCCTTTTCAACAGATCATAAGAATTGACATTTTCATTTGTGTCTCAGACATTTCTCATGTTTATTAAACTAATATCCCTTGGAGACAAAATTGGGGCTTCCTTTGTTTTCTATTTGGGTGTTCCCAGCATGATAAAACTCTGCCTCTCTGAAGCAAATAGGATATATTTAAAATAGATTCTATTTACTCAGAGATAAGTTTCACAGTTCTAGGAGACAGATAAGTTCTTACAAAGCTCCATGGACAGCTGATGAATGAGATACCTAGAGACCTCACTCGATGAATGATATCAGGTTCCCACCAAGCCATTGAGTTTAGAGTATCTAGACTCTCCAGGGAGAAAGCTTTTAGGTACATTTTTAAAAACACACAGTTTATGAAGTTTCAAAAATACAGTCTGAAAGTCATTATTCATACAAATAACCCAGGTATTTCTGTAACTAACCTCTGCTATTCAATCTGTAAGGAACTGAAGCCTTTAGTCTAATAGCTTGTGATGAGCTATATCTTAAATTCTATCATGCACATTGGCTTGGAAGAAGGTCCTTGCTGACATGATCCTGAGATGACTGTAATCCTAGTTAAAAGCTCACAGTGAATGAGAAATTCTTAAGTAGAAGATTCTAGAATAGCTGCCTTAGATCATTATTATTGCCTTATATGTATGATGAAGAAAATCACCATTACTTACCATTGGTGGTAAGTGCAGTACACTGAATAATCATGGCATAACTACACACTATATGGCCATGTATGTTTTGAATACCTTATACTTCATGTGTTTGTAAATTGAAATTTTTCTAATGAAATTTGCCTAATCAGTTTTAACAGCAAGTACGATATTGTGCAAGGCACAAATCATATGTCTCCAGACTTGTTGACTTCTTTGTAGTCATAAAGGTCTAAATCTATGCTTGATTGACTACACTTGTTATTCAAATAATATTTCTTAATACTACTGACTTGAATGGCAAGGCTTTAGGTGTTTTCCAGCCTATGTTGCACTTTAGGCTAAAGAAGATGAAATACCTAGACAACTCAGTAGATGAATCACACCAGGTTTGCCCCAAGACATTGACTTTAGATTATCCAGATCATCCATGGAGAATGATCTGCATGCTGAGATTCACACATCTTTCTTGGGCATTCAGCCCTAACGAGGTATAATGAGTAAGACATTTGAAGTTACTGCAAGAATGTCAGTAGACTTATAAAAAAGATTGTCATTTTTTCCAATGTAAAGAAGTGTTAGGATTCAACTACTTTCTTATTGGACTTAGAAAAAAACTCAAAACGGGGCATTAATTTGATTTTTTTTTCAATTTCTCATGAAAGTGAAAGAGGATTTCTCTGCTTTTCTATTTCATGTTATTTTATTATTGCACTCAAGAATATTTTCCCTCTGCTCTACCTTCCTACTATACCTTTTCCATACCTCTTTCTGACCCTCTTGTCTCAAAGGGGATGTCTCCCACCCACTCAGCATACCAGATCTCTAAACTACCTGGGGCTTGCAGTCTCTTGAGGGTTTTAAGTGGATCTTCTCTGACTGAACCCAGACCAGAAAGTCTTGTGCTGTGTATATGTTGGAGACCTCATAATATGCTGCCTTCCTGGTTATCCAGGGTCTCAGAGATCACATGAGACCATGTTAATTGAGACTGCTGGTCCTCTTAAAGGGTTTCCCTCATCATCAGCTTCCTCTTGCTTTTCCCTAGTTCAACCGCAGGGATCACCAGCTTCTGTTGGTTGGTTGGTTGCAAATATCTGTATCTGACTCTTTTAGCTGCTTGTTGGGTCTTTCTGAGGGAAGTCATGATAGGTTCCTTTTGGTAAGCAGTCCATAGCCTCAATAATTGTGTCAGACCTTGGGGCCTCCCCTTAAGGTGTACCCCTTTTTGGGCCTTTCCATGGACCTTCTTTTCTTCAGGCTTTTCTCCATTTCCATCCCTGCATGTCTGCATGTATTCTTCTTTTTTTCAGACAAAAACAATTATAGTCAGATTTTTGACACTGGAATAGCAAACCCATCACTCACTTGACGCCTGTCTTTCTGACGAGGTAGGTTCTATATGTTCCTTCTCCCAACGGTAGGGTATTACATCTACATGCCCCCTGTCCTGAGGGTCTCTTATCTCCCACATCTCCGGTACATTCTGGAGGGTCCTCTCAACATTCTACTTCCCAAGATTACCTGTTTCCATTTTCTCTGCTGGCCCTCAATGCTTCAGTTCTCTCCCTCCACCACTGCCCCCTGCCCAATAGCAGGTCATGTTCTCTTTCCCATCCCTTTCCTTTTCATGTTCCTCCATCCCTAGTCCCCCTATGGTTTCTTTCTTCTCATTCTCAAGTGGGACTGAGGTATCCTCACTTGGGTCCTTCAACTTGTTGAACTTTTGAGTTCTGCGGACTGTATTTTTTTGGGTATTCTGTATTTTTTTGCTAATATCCACATATTAGTGAGTACATACTGTGCACATCCTTTTGGGTCTGAGATACCCAACTCAGGGTGATATTTTTCTAATTCCATCAATTTGCCTGCAAAACTCAGAATATCCTTGTTCTTAATGACTGAGTAGTATTTTATTGTGTAAATGAAACACATTTTCTGTATCCATTCTTCTGTTGTGGGACATCGGGGACGTTTCCAGCTTCTGGCTATCACAGATAAGGCTCCTACTAATATAATGTAACACATGCCCGTGTGGCATACTGGGACATCTTTTGGGTATATTTCCAATAGTGGAATTTTTGGGTGATATTTTATATAGATCTTCAAATAGATCTATATCAAAATTTTCCAAGGAATCTCCAAATTGATGTCAATAGTGGTTGTACCAGTTTAAAATTTTACCAAAAATGGAGGAGTTAAGGAAAAGGTGATAGTCAATAAGACAAATAGGCAAGCTACAGACTGGGAAAAAAAGATTTTCACTAATCTTATATCAAATAGAGGGATAATACCCAAAAATATATTTTTAAAAAAACCTAAAGAAGCTAAAGAAGTAAAACACTAAACAATCCAATCAAAAAGTAAAACTAAACCGAGAATTCAAAACAGAAGAATCTGCAATGCCTGATAAGCACCTAAAGAAATGTTCAAAGTCCTTAGTTATCAGAGAAATGCAAATCAAAAAGACCCTGAGATTCCACTGTACACTAATCAGAATGGCTAAGATTAAAATGTTAGGTAATGACACATGTTGCCAAGGATGTGGAGAAAAAAGAAAACACCCTTTCTGCTGTTCTTAATCTCTATTTGTTTCTTATGTTTAAAGGAAGCTTCTGAGGAGACTAGAAACATAAAAAAGAATTGAGCAGATGAAGTCAGTATGACTTTCTCATTTGCATCTCAAGTTTTCACTATCTAATGTGATGTAGGAGGAGACATTTGAAAGAGGTTTTTAGGGTACACAGAAGTAATTAATACAGCAATTGTCTGAAAGAAATAAGTGAAGAGACTCAAATAATTTTATAATTCACTTTCAGAGCCGGCAGTATGTTGTTTTGATGATTGTATTCTGTGGACAGTGACTGAATCTCATGATTTATAACTTTAATAAGCTCTGAAAACTATCCTTAACTTCCAGTCTTGAGGAAGTGATAGCCAAGTATTTTTCCTTTGTCCATTGATGTTTGCCAATTAAGCTATCCTATTATTTCAACTTTTCATTTTGTGGGTGGTTCTGATTCTTTGATCAAGAATCTGCATGTGAAAACTGGAAGTTCAGTTTCCCAATTGGATCTTGATTGATCCATGAAGATGCTCAGGGCCAATGACTGGACAAAAGAGGTGAGACATAGAGGCTTCCACAGGCAGGCAAAGAGACACAGGATGAGGAAAGGAAATTCACTATGCTTAAGAAGGAGAGAGCCACCAGTCATATTAGACCTCTGGTGGAGTGGCCATTGACCACTTCTCCAACTGGGCCTGAAATAACAGGTTGGAGATTACAAAAGCAACCCATCTGAGTACAGATTTGGGGTGCTGAGCTTGGAGAAGGTAACTGACAGCCAAACTGAGAGAAGATTTAGAAGTTTTGAGCTACAAGTGAAGGTATGGGCACAGTGGCTCTGAGAGGCTTAGAATTACCCGGCCATTGAGTTAAAAAGCATATTAAAAATAAGCTAATGTATGTGTGTGTGTGTCTGTGTGTGTGTGTGTGTGTGTGTGTGTGTGTGTGTGTGTCGTTCATCCACAGATCCAAGGGAAGTAGGGCAGTGGCTAGTAGTGTCTACTGGATATTAAAGTGGGGTAGTAGAAACTACATGATACTTTTCATCTTCACAACAGGTCAAAATTGGCTCCTTTTATGATAAATGGTCTGATTTATCCCTTGGAGTAGGTCATTCAATGAAGAGGGATTTATTCAAGAAGTTATTAGATTAGTAGCAGAGATTTTAACATGCAGGCATTTTAGTTGATTTGTTAGGCATTTGAGAAATAGTTTTTATTAAATGTGGATATAACTATGGATGAAGGCAAGTGTTGCTCCCTTCTGCACGTGAGATTCCTTTCCCTGTTGACTGGCACATAAAAAGCTTTGCATATCAATAGGATAGACTATGATGTTTAGATTCACAAATTCATTGCATAATGACAAAATTCAAATAATTAGCATATCCATCATCTTATTCAGATATAATTTCTTTACACAGAATATGTAGATTTCCTTCTTGTCTGCATTTCTTCCTGTGATGAGAAATCTTCCAAATATTTCCATGTTGTTGCAAATAATGAGATTTCTTTATTTTCTTGGCTGAACACACTTCCATCATACATTTATGTCACAATTTCCTATTCAACTATCTATTCATATACTATGAGGCTATAATAAATAAAACATTAGAGCGGTTCTTCAAAATACTAATTTAATCTTTAATTTGGAGCAAAACTGTTAACTGATTAAGGTATCCTGATAAAACTATCTAACAGCTCACAGTTGATATATGTGAATATTGACCAACATATACCTACTGTTACAGTCTGAACATAATTCTCATCATGATTCACACATGGATATCTGTCTGCTAAGAATATAGCTTACTAGCTTACACAGTTAAATACCATTCTTTTCCAATGTATACTTATCAGAAATGGTTCTCCTATTAGAACCATTATCCAAATATTGATCAAACACATATACAAAGACATGTGCACATGTGTGTGTGTTATATTATATTGATTATACAATTTATTGTGTATTTGTGGCACTACATCCAAGTAGACATCAAAAGACTGTGTTTTAAAGTCTATTCTGTGGTCTAACAGGCATTCAACTAAGGTTTTCAAGCTTTCATGGTAAGTGCCCTTAGAGCATTTAACATCACATTGGCTTCTCTTGTAGTATATGGTTTAGCAAACTTTGGAATGGAAAATAATTGACAAAAGTGATGGAATTCTCTCACAATTACAACAATATTAATAATGGTTGACTCATGAGAGAGCTCAAAGATGGTATTTAACATTTTAATTCATCTATATTATTTATAAAAGTATTCTAATTGTCACTATCTAATTATTATATGAATTGTTGAGTAATTTATTTCTTTGTTTAGGATGTACTTATGTTACAAAGCAATTGCCACATAATGCCTTCTAAAGTTAAATGTTGAGAAAAAATGTAGCATAGCACTTAGAGTTCCTCAACAAAAGTTGCAGAGTTTGAAAACAAAATGATTCCCCTGTTTTCTAACATTGTTTATCTCTAACAGATTTAGAACTTATGCACTTTGGGAGAAATAGATATCTTGATGGGGATGTGTAAATAAATGATTGTCTATATACTTATCACATCTCTCACATTGGTATAGTGCTAGGGAAGGAACCCAATGTTGCTACCTCAAGTGTATTTTGGATATATCATCCCTAGACTCTCTCTTTCTTTATCTTTCTCTTTATCTCTCTCTCTTTATCTCTCTCTCTCTCTCTCTCTCTCTCTCTCTCTCTCTCTCTCTCTCTCTCTCTCTCTTTCTCTCACTCACTCTCTCTGTTTGTGTGTATGTATGTGTGTCTGTGTATGTACAGGTATGCTTGTGAAAGAAATAAAGAGAAAGAGAGATACAGAAAGTGTACACATAGAGAGATAGAGAAAGAAACAGAGAAACAGGGACAAGAGAGTGTTTTATGTGACAGCATATAGAGAAGTTCAGATACAGAAGGCATTCTGCAGGGAAGCAGGAGATTAACTAGATGAAACAGACTCTAATGTGTAAGTGGCATGAATTATATCAAAGAAACCGTACGATTATAAAGGGAACTAACATCTACCACTGACACAACAGATTTGGTTCATATTTTAATTGAAAATTATCCTTAAAGCACTTTAATCTTCTAAAGGTCAATTGATGAGTGCCATGATTGCTACCTTGAGGATTAATAGTTATGGTGAGAGGAATGGGACAGAAATGAAAGGATAATGTAAATTTTCCTCAAGGTTGCTCTTCTATGCGATAGCTGGACTTAATGACAACCATGTTAGCATATTTCTAAAGGCATTGCTAAGTATTTTACTGAAACTCCACTCTAACTATTTGATAATATGAAGATGAAATGACTGGTGTCCCCAGACAGTTTTTTGACATAAAAATGGACTCTAGAGATTATAATTCTTGATGTGTTTTCATTCCAGGTCAAGCTAAGAGAAGTAGCTTATCCTAAAAAGGAAAAAAATTAAAATTTCTCTTGAAAAAGTATTTTCCAATCACTAGCACCTTCCAGAAAATATCTGGCACTTGTTACAAAGTTCACTGTTGCCAGGATTAAATGTAAGCTGTGCTGTTTTCGTGATGCTTTCTTCACACGGGCTTGTCACAGTGAAGTCAACGTGTAGCTGCTTCATCAATTTGATCAGACATTGAATCTCACTTTACGGAATTGCTAGCTTTGGGGCATGTCCAAAATGTTGCTTTGAAACTGACAATAAAGTCACTGCTTGGACATCTATGGAGACATTACTGTGAGTACTCAGATTACTTTCCTTGGAAACTTTCCTCCCTGAATGCCAACAACACTTTGATGATTCTAGTTGAATTGTGGAGGGGTGTGAAAATCAGTACACTTCTGCTGGCCAAGTCAGAAAAACGTCAGCACTTTATTTTTAGATCATAAAAACCACTCATTTGGGCATGAAATTTACATGCAATGCCTGGTTAGGACTTACATATACATCATGTATTGCACATGAGCGAAAGATATTGATATTTGAAGGAGCTAGGATGATGTATGTACTTAGGACTGAAATGTGAACCTATGGTTTTAGTAACTGGTTATCCTTGAATAAGTCTCTATGGTTCTATAAAGCCACATTCAGGAAAAAATTATCAGATAACACTTTGGGGAAGAAATATCTGTGGGAGACTGAAATCATTAAGATGAATGGAGATCCCAGTACTTCCAGCCTGTATTTAACAGTACATGATTATGTAAATATGACTGATTGGGAACATGTTCTTTCTTTCTTTCCTTCCTTCCTTCCTTCCTTATACATTTTTTCATCCTTTCTTTTCTTCTTCTTCTTCTTCTTCTTCTTCTTCTTCTTCTTCTTCTTCTTCTTCTTCTTCTTCTTCTTCTTCTTCTTCTTCTTCTTCTTCCTCTCTCTCTCTCTCTCTCTCTCTCTCTCTCTCTCTCTCTCTCTCTCTCTCTCTCTCTCTCTCTCTCTCTGACCTTAGACTACATCCAGTCTGGCTGAAATTTCTTATATAGCTCCTACTTGCCTTAAGCTTGTCTACCAGAAACTGTGAAGGTAACACTTAGAGCTTCAATGCTGTCTGTGATAGTATTAGAAAATACTATTGGACCTACTAGAAAATATAACCATAAACAAACCTACTTCTAGGTAGGAATTACATTAGATTAAATTCCCTTTAGAATTTACTCTTAAGCATTTCCTAGCCATCTCATGTACCTGAAATTGCTCTTCATTTTGACTGTAACATTCAGTGTGAGGATGAAAGTAACATTCTGTCAGAGGAACAATGCTGCTATCTGTATATTATTAATATGTGTCTGCAATGAGATGCATTTGTGAAAAAATATGAATTCTGAAATATAAATATGCCTGAGTCCACTAGAAAATGCTAGTATAAGCTACACTTTTTGAGATCCTGTGAATTTGAGTTCCATGTTCATGTGGAGGTTAATAAACATACACTTTTAAACAACAGACTTGTTGAGAGATTTTCTGCTAGACAGTCCTGTATGTTCCAAAGCCTGTCTCTATCTTCTTTGGAAAGTGAGAGGTTTTTTGTTTGTTTGCTTGTTTTTTTATGTTAATTTCTTAACATTTTTTATGGTCTGCCCATTTTTAATTTATATGCTTATGCAGTTATTCAATGGAGACAAGCTTTTATAATATAGTTCAGGATAGTCCTGTACTCAAGATCTCCCTGCCTAAAATTTCAAAATGCTGAAATTAAAAATGTATGCAACCATGGTTCTACATTTTCTCACCATCACTGATGAACCAAGTCTTTGCATAACAGGTCTGATTTAATTATTATTGGAATTCTTCCTTTGAGCCAATTTATCACATTGTCTCTCCCTAACATTCAGAGCATGAAGTCACACCTGAAATTGAGAGAACATGTGTCACGACATGATTATTGGCCTCAATGTTCCTGAGTCCCAGCCTTTAACTTTATCTTGATGTATGGGTTTTGAATTTTGAAAGAAAATGTCTGTTGTAGGACACTAGACAGTTAGAGTTAGGGAGAAAGTAAGTAAAGATATAACACAAACTGTATCATATACACTTAACTTCTTTCTTTTTATTCATTCATATATATATATATATATATATATATATACATATTCATACATATATGTATATATATGAAGACTTTTAAAATGTCTAAGTGTTTTTTTTTGTTTTTCAACATCTCTCATGATTTATCTTTCTCTGCCTCTGTCTCTGTATATATGTGTGTGTGTGTGTGTGTGTGTGTGTGTGTGTTTCTCTGTGTGTATGTTTGTGAATGTGTGTGTTTTCATGTATATATACACATATGTTGGTATTTGTGGTGGTCAGAAAAGAGCAAAGAATCTCTTTAGCTGAATTTAACAGGCTGTTTGTTGTAGGTGTGTGAAAGTGACCTTGGGTCCTCTAGATAGAGATACCAAATTATATTTTTTGTTCCCAAGTCTTTATTTACTTTAAACTAGATAAGGCATTCAAAAATAGATCATACCGAAAACCACTCAAATGATGTTTTTACTATATAATCACAGTAAAAAATCGTCTTAAGATTGTGCCTGCTATAACTTTTATCACAGAGCATTCATTGTATAGATGCCTATATATTTAGTAAAAGCCATTGTTTCCTATCAGATTGTCACATAAGGAAAATTAACATCAATTATTTATTTCACCTTGGTCTATTTGCTTAGATAATAAACAACATCATTAAAAGCATAGAATTGTGGATCAAGCATAATAATGATGAACTAAAATACTATTGAATTTAACAGAAACAATCTTTAGAAAATAAAAATTGTTATTTAAAAGTTATTCTATAATAATAGAGTAATACCTAGTTGAATGGTTATAATCATCCAAATGATAAACAGGATTCGTGGGGATATGGAGAAGTAACTTTAGTCCATTCCTGCCCTTGATAGGATTAGTATAGTCTCCCTGAATGACAACATGGCAGTTCCTCAAAACAATGCATTGTTAAAGGTAAATTGTATATGATCCAGATGCTCTAGTCCTCTGTATCCACAGAAAACTGTAAGTTAAAGAGATGCCTTCTTCTTCATAACATTACTCACAGTGACCAAGACCCAGAAAGAAATTTCTTTACTGATTAGCAAATGGATAAATTCATATGTGCATATATTATTATAATAATATATTATTGATATAATATACTGACTAGAAGAATTTTAAGAAATATGATTACTTGCAGGCGTAGTTTTTCAAAACCTATTTTACTTAGGATTCTTAAATGCTTCAACGTATCTCTAACCCACCAACCCAAGATAGATGTGGGGAGGGGGAACATGTTGAGTCTGCTTCGATTAGAAAGACAGGCCACCAAGTGGAGCAATGGTGTTGCCATCCCACAGTAAAAAAAACTCTAACCCAAAATTTTTCCTGTCTAAAAGAACTGGAGGAAGAAAAACAGAAGATCCTGAAGGAAAATTGGTCCAGTGAGAGGCTCAACTTGGGATCCATCTCAGAAGGAGGCTCCAAGGTCTGACAATATTATCAATACTATGATGTAATTACAGATAGGAGCCTACCTTGCTACTCTCTGAGATGCCCAGCAAGCAGCTAAAAGAGTCAAAGCACACCCAACCAATGGACAGAAGCCAGGGACCTCTGTGGTTGAGTTAGGGAAAAACTGGATGAAGCTGAAAAGGAGAGTGACCCCATAGGAAGACCAGCAGCCTCAACTAACCTGGACACTTGAGTTCTTTCAGATACTGAGCCACCAACCACTGACAGCATAAACCAGTGAATATGAGGCCTCCAACAGATACATATTCAGCAGAGGACTTCTGGGTCTGTGTTCAGTCAGAGAAGATGCACCTAATAGTTGAGGCCCCAAAGAGTAGGGAGGTCTGGTGAAATAGTAATGAGGGGGTGGTGACATCTTCTTGGAGATGTGGGAGGAGGTATGGGTTGAGGAACAGCCAGAAGACAGGCCAGGAGGGTGGTAAGGACTAGAGTGTATAAAAAGGTTAAAGAATTAAAACAAAACAGAAAAGTGGGTGTGTCACCCTGAGAGGTTCTCTCAGCACCTCACCAACAAAGATGCAGATACTCCCAATCAATGATTAGATTGAACCTAGGGATCTCAATGGAAGAGCTAGGGTAAAGACTGAAGGGGCTGAAGGAGTTTGCAATCACATAGGAAGAACAAGAATATTAACTAACCTCACCACCCAGAGTTTCCAGAGACTAAATCACAAACCAAGGAGTACACATGAAGAGACCCATGGCTCCAGCTACCTATGTAGCAGAGGATAGCTTTATCTGGCATTAATGGGAGAGGAATCCCTTGGTTCTGTGAAGACTGATAAACCAGCATGAGGGGGTACTAGAGTAGTGATGTGGAAATGAGGGGGTTGTTGGGGAAGCACCCTCATAGATGCAAAAGGGGTTGTGGAATGGTGAGGGTTGTGGAAGGTAAACTAGGGAGGAAAACATCATTTTATATGTAAATAAATAAAATAAATAAAAACAAAGATCAATTACCTTTGAGGTATACTTGTTTTGTTTTTGTGTTTGTTTTTCATTATTTTAAAACTTCTCAAATTAAATGAGGCAAAGTAGTAGAGGAAAAGGGTCCAAAAAGTAGGCTAAAGAGACAGACATCCCCATTCTCACTGTTAAGATTCCAAGAAGATTACTAAGCTATACAGTCATGAAATTTATGGAGAAACCCTAAGTCAGACATACAAGCTCCCTGATTGCCTGTTCAGTCTTTGTGAGCCCCAAGTAGTCCTAGATTCTTGGATTGTACCTCCAGCTCCTACAATTCTCCCCCCCAACACACACACCCTTTGCAAGATTGGCAAAGCTGTACTTCATGCTTGGTTAATTTCCATGGAAGGCCTGCTCTTTCCTAAAGTAGAATGGAGGAGAAATATGTCTGGGAGAGAGGATAGGTAGAGTGGAGGTTTAGGGAAAGAGAAAAGAGATGAAATTGTGGTGGGGATGTAATGTATATGAGAGATGAAAAAGATGCCTAGCATACAATCTTTTTTTTTTTTCAAAGAAAAAGGCAACTCCAAGTGCTTTGTGTTCTTATCATATGGTATGATATTCAACTCATATGGATAATATAACTTCAAGCAGCTCTCATCCAAACTTCTCTCTTGTACAATTGTTCTATCCAATGGTGTCTCAAGTGTTGTGAAGTAGTAGGTGCCTGATAATACTGTTGTAGGTACATGTGTCTTTGTTGCATCTACAACACCCCAGAAACAACTCACAGACTGTGTGAAGTTCAAGCAAAAAGAAAAGAAAAGAAAAAAAAAACCATTATGTTTACTCCTTACACACCAAGAAAACTTTGATTAATTCCAGGTTACATCTTGTTTTACATGTCCTTTATGCTCATTGTAACGAGTAAGATCTTAATGCACACTATTAAACCCTAAAAAAATGCCAAGCAATGACAAAAATGTATTAAATGCTTAAATTTGTACATTTATCTTTGTTCTTTTAAAATAAAGTCCTTCAATAAAAATAAATAAATTTTAAAAAATACTGTTGTAGGTAAAAGTGTCATGGATGGTCATATGAATTGTATCCTCAATTGTTTTTATTTTCATATTTTAATTCAATTTCATTAGGTGTGTGATTGTAAGCAAATAACTTCTTTAATTTAGTCCTTCTCATGTATAAAATTGTGACTTAAATAAATTAGCCTACCTAAGCAATTAATAATCTGAAACAAGCCTCTTTATGAAAAGCATAATTTCAGAGTACAAAATAATTAAAATGTTACTGCTCATTTAACTCACTCCTTCCCTATCAGCTAAATTGTTTTCAGAAGCCATACAGCATGACTATTTCAGATGTAGCTCAGTAAATAGTCATATATATATAGATAGATAGATAGATAAATAGATAGATAGATAGATAGATAGATAGATAGATAGATAGATAGATAGATAGATAGATACATACATACATATATCTTTTTAAGGTTTATATTTTTAAGGAATATTTTTTTCACATACTCGCTATGTGAGAAATGCAGGTACTAAGGATATTCACTGCCCACCCTTGTGGTTTTGGTTATATTAAAGAGGATTTTCTATAATTTTCAAATCTATTAAGTTGTTCAAGCCACAGTAGCCACACACGTATTTTCTGTATAGTTCTTGATATTCTGTTTCATCATAATGTATAGTGAGAACTTTATGAAGTCTAATGTATGTCTTGTTTTATCAGCTGGTGTATATATTAATTATCATTATTGGCAGGCTTAAAAGAGAGCTCAAGGGGTGCAAGTTGGAGGGATGTTGTTGCTTCATCTCTGGCTCCAAGTCCCTCATCAGTCTTACGGTCCCACTGCACCCACATTTTCAAAGTCCCGTTAGAGATCACATGTCTGTCTCATTTCCTCAGGATTTTAACACTTAGGGTTTTTCTGCTTTCTTTTCTTCTCCTGTTCTTTTCTTCCTCTTTAACTTTATAACATTACTACAATCTGTTCCTTTAAGCATTTTTTTTTTATTTATCAGTAAAACCACATATATCCAAGGACACAATGAGAAATTTGTTTAGTGATAATCAAAGTGAAGAATACAGATGTGAGTCTATCCACTGTGTATATATAATAGATCCTGTAATTTATAATCCCCAAACTAAGAATCTTCACCATTTCCCTCTCTCCTCTTGTTTTTCTTACCTATAATTCCTGGCAACCACCTTTTTCTATTCATAATCTTCATGATTTCAATTTGTCATAGTTTAATTATAATTAAGATCATTTTCTTTGTTTGAACCCTCCTGGTAAAAACCTATAAAATATGCATTTTATAAAAATAAAACACTTTGTTTATTATTATAATAAATCCTCTTTAGGTTTGCCAAGCACCCACAGAGCTCTGAAGTATTTATACCAAGATTAAGGCAGCACTACATCTGCTTAATTAGACAGATATAGTCATAAAAAGAGAAAGTGTCTCCTGGAATAGAAAGAGGCTGGGGCTGGGAGGGGAATTCCTCGTTAGCTGTTTTTATTGGCTAATTTCGGATTGCCATCTTTTGGCTCCAGTCTCTTAGGATGCTCCTGCCTCACTTCCTAGGTAAAGGGAGATTAATATTTTCATACCCAGTGAAATATTCAAGTTAACCTTCTTTCCCCTACACTATAATTAATGCCAGATTTAAAGAAAGCAGATTGCAGATTTCCATAATAGTTGCAAGATTCTGGTGCAAAGCTTCACAGTAAATCCCCAGGGAGAGTGTTAAGTACATTATGCTACTCTTTATGACAGTCAGTGGTAATGAGCTCTCCTTTTGAAACCAAGTTAAAAACTAAGATATGAAGTTCAGTTTAAGAGAAATAATTTATAAACTCCATCATCTCTATCATGTCCACTGAGCCTGCTTATAGAATTGAGTACATAGGTGCCCAAGTTAAAGTCACTATGTCTGTCTATTTTTCCAAGCATGGACATAAAAATTGTGTATTTATTAAACATATTTTTTACAATCTATTGACTTTAAAATTTTTATTGGATATTTTATTTATATAAATTTTAAATGTTATCCCCTTTCCCTGGTTTTTCCTTTGCAAATACCCTATTGCATCCTCTCTCCCCCTACTTCTATGAGGGTGCTCCCTCACCCACCCACTCCCAACTCACTACCCTGGCATTCCTCTACACTGGGGCATCAAGCCTTCACAGGACCAAGGGCCTCCCCCACTGATGCCAGATAAGGCCATACACTAATACATATGCAGCTGGAGCCATGGATCTTTCCGTTGTTCTCCACGTACTCTGGTTGGTGGTTTAGTCCCTTGGAGCTCTTGTGGGGAGAGGGTTGGTGGACATTGTTGTTCTTCCTTTGTGGTTGGAAACCCCATCAGCTCCTGTAATCTGTTCCCTAGCTCCTCAGTTGGGGTCCCTGTGTTCAGTCCAACTTTCTTTGAAACTGAATCTTCTATGAACAGATGCAATTTAAGCACTGAGATTCATCACAGAACTCAGTGAATAGGCTTATCTCAAATACTCAGATCTCACCAGGAAGAGGTCCAGACTCAGGTCACAATGGTCTTAGATATTGGTACACAAATAAACAAATGGATAGACATATCTGAAGGCATGCCTGAGGAAATTTTACTATTTTAATTTGTGAGTCTTTTCTGTGTGTAGATCACTAGAGTAGCCCTGTAGTACAATCTATGTCCAATTTAAGTCTTAGGGAGCACCTATAACCAATCAACTCGATCCTGACAAAGACGCTGTTGGCACTGCAATCTCCAAAGGAAAATTATACAGATTTTATTGAACAAAGTAATTCTGCTAATGCTTTTTTCTCGTGGGGCCTTGAAATTAGGCAGTACATAAATAATATTTCATGGCTTTGAATATTTATACAGATTTAGGCAGTGCAGCAAAGCAATCTATAATAATGATAATTGACAAATAATTTATCTTTGACCTTTTATAATATAGGAAGTTTTCTTGTAACCACTAATTAGGTTAATCATATCACAAAGTAGTTCAGGAAGATTTTATCTACTCTTTTGAGTAAGCAAGTGAATGGGAACTACTATTGCCCAGACAGGTCCTAACATGTTATGAATTCCGTTTACTCAGACACTCTGTTGCATGTCATGAATCTATAGATGTGTTTGATGGATTCACAACATGAACTTTCTACTGCATTTGACGCTGAGCTTCTTGTTGATGTTACAGGTAATCTCACTTCATATATCAACATCAGATAAAAAAAAAAAGCAAGCTCTCAAGAGCACAGGGCATAAAGCTGAACTTAAAATTTATACGTAAGAGCAGATAGTGAGCCTTATACTCTTCCTAGAGATCTATGTGAGATAAAGACTTAGGAACTAGGACTAAAATAAGCCTGCAGTGGCCAAACCTTTACAATCAATGTGGAGAGAGTAGACTCTTATAGGAACTACAAACAATCCTTTCTCCTTTCAATGACTATTGTTTCTTCTCTTAGGACTACAAAACTCTTTTTATTGCCGTTTTGGATAGAGATACAAGTTGGAAAAGATTCATAATACTACAAGAACAATGGTATGGCTTTGATTTCAGCAAAATTTTTGTGTGGCATTCCTTAGGTTGGGAGACTTGAATGGAATGATAAATGCTCCAAAAGTACATGATGTGATTGTAAAGTTGTCTCCAACTGTGGGTGTAATTATGATGTTTCCTACTGCTAGTCAATTACTGGCCATATTTCATAACCCTGAGCTTGAGATAGAGTTGTAAATCAGTGTAAAAATCTTATGCTAAAAGACACTTAAAACTAAAAATTAGGTATCACTTACTAAAAATTTGCAAGTAGTTAAGAATATTTGTAACCAAGAGGTCAAGCAATGCTAGTGATGTAGTTACTCTTCAGTGTCAACTTGATTAAATGTAGAATCTCCAAGAAACAACACCTCTAGTTACATCTACAAATGGTACTGTGAGGTGTGACTGAGCTAGGAATTCCCACTTGAAGGAGTGTGGTACCATCCAATCAACTGAATATCAAGGAAAGGGGAAGATGAGTACCACACATCTAGAACTAAATAAAAATGAAGATAATTAGTTGGACACTTTCTCCTTGACTAGAGATACTGTGAACCTATTAGTTTGTGCTCTTGCTTACAAAGCTGAACCCATGCTTACTACCAGGTATTTCTCACTATGAAGGAGTTTGCAATTAATTTGTATTCACACTTCCTTAAGTTTATTTTTAAGTTATTTCTACAAATGTAACTAATACCATAGGAAAATTCATTGGATGGAACTAAGATTTGTGGACATTTTCAAAAATAATAACAAGTTATTTGTGAAGTGATATCTCTCAGAGGAGGTAATAGTGGTAAAACTGTTGATAAATACTGTCTTATCCTATATAGCATATTTTTATGGTAACTTGAGCATTTTTAAACATCACAAACTTTCAAAAGTCACACAATTTTGTATCAAACCCCAAACATCTCCTTCATTTAGAAAGAAATATCAAAAGTTGTGAAAACCTTGTATTAATATTTTTATGTCAATAATGACAAATTGTGGGATGCTGCTTCACCTACATAGGTCATATGTTCCTTGGTGTAAGAGATATATTCTCAATGGTCTATGTTCATGTCTATGTTTATTCTGCCTGTCCTCAATAATTTACTGCTCACAGAGGGAGAAAAATCAGTTAGAGCTGAGATTTTAGGAAGATCATACAGGAAGTTCGAATTAAGCTTTGTCATACAAGTAATTATTGAATGAAGACATAAAAAAGAAAGATCTATCAGAAAATGGAAATTTAATGGCAGTATTATATTTTGGTACAGAATATGCCAGTTGTCCAAAGTGATGCTTTTAAATATTGATGATAAAATGTAACTCATCTTTACACTCCTGTTTTTTGAGAGGTTTCTTTATGATATGGTAAAGGAGAAGATGCACTCAAAAGAATAGTCAAACGGAATTCATTTAATTTAAAACATCTGCTACTCAAAGATATCATAAACAAGCTAAAACAATAAGCAACAGTATTGGAGAAGTTATGCGTCAGGCATAAAACTGACAAAAATAAGCATCCAGAATTTACAAAGAACTCTACAAATCAAAATAAAAGAGACAAACATCATGATGAGAAAATGAACCTATACATGAAAGTAGTATTGTCAAAAGCTAAAAGGCACAAAAGTGTGTATAGTGATCAGATATTGAATGGCGGAAAAGTACACCTAAAAATTACAATACTATTTTGTATCCATTATATATAAATGAATAAAAATTAAATGTCATTGGAAATGGGCAATTTTGTGGACATTTCATACATCAGAAGAGGAGAGTCTCTTTCTTTTAATGAT
Source organism: Micromys minutus (assembly GCF_963924665.1). Lineage (NCBI taxonomy): Eukaryota > Metazoa > Chordata > Mammalia > Rodentia > Muridae > Micromys > Micromys minutus. The sequence goes on from NC_137971.1 coordinate 9,564,099, forward strand.
TACTGATGGTATAGAATTCATTATATTAGTTCTATAACTTTTAGTCCAGCAAAGCCACAAATACTTGAGTAAATAATCTAAATACGGTTGGCAAAGAAAGCCCAAATATAGAAATTATTAATCATAATAACCGGAACATGGATAAATATTTTTAGTGTATTTTCAATGAGTAAATAAACTAAAAGGGAAAATAAACAAATTAAGGTAGTAAAGAATACAGCCAAGCAGAGTATGCAAAAAAAGGATATTATCCAAGATGAGATATTATTATTTATATTTAAAACAACATTAAAATTTAAACAAACTAACCCTGAATAAGATGCAATGTGCACTGGAAGGAAAAAGCAAAGGACAGAGCAATGCAAGTAACCTATTGTCTAATCATCAACAACGTACATGTTTAGCCCTCTCATGTTGCCCGTGGGAAAGTAGAAGACTAATTATGTCAACAGAGTTGAAAACTGTAATGTTATCAAAAGTGTGAGCAGCAAATAGTTAGAAACAATTATTCACTCTATGTGGAAAATGTATTTGTTTCAATCTCTATGATTGGACTGGCTTCCCCGAAAATGACTACACCCACTTTGGGTTTATTTACCTGTCTTGACATGGAAATTAAAGTACACAAAGATACACAGTGTAAAAACATAGAGTAAATGTCAAAGCATATTGAGAATAATAGGATTCAACTTTTTATGAAGTCTGTATGGTCCCTACCACAGAAGAGTAAATGGAATTAATGTCAGAAAGGTACTTTCACCTTCTTCCTTTAATTGTTTTTCAGTAGTTATTTTATGTATGTTAGAGGCTTGTTGCTTACACCCTGGACTGCCTGCCAGCTGATATGCCTGATCCCAGGAGGTTGGAGATATAGTGGCACGACTCAAGTACTCAGACATTGGGAGTAGGCAAGCTTGTGAGAAAGTTGCTGCAAGCTCATTTATTAATCCTCTGTGAGTATAATTCATACCCTCAACTCATCTTCCATTTGTCTCAAGCAAGCAAGTATTCCAAATGGCAGGTTCCAATTGGTGGGCATTGTTTGTGTCATCAATCTTTAGCCTCCCAGGCAGTCTTAAATTAGCTCCTGTTAGGGAAGGTGCCTCTGTGGCTGCATGTCTCTCAGTGTTTATGAAGAGGTGGCAGTTGCTTCATCAGTGAGGCCTGCCTTTCCTCCTAATAAAATTTATCTATGTATTATATTTTTGTTTCTGATGGAATGTGGAATGCTTGCATGTTTGTTGTTCATGCACAACTGTAGTAAAGTTATCACATTTGATCTTGATCCTGATATGGTACAAAACAATGTCATTCCTTAAAAAAGGACAAGTCAGTCTCAATTCATTTCTTTATTCATACAGGTAAAGGATTGTATTGAGACTCCTTTCCAATAATATATTTTTGTATTCAAGTTTATTTCAAGAAGTTTATCAGTATAAAATTCTATGCAAAAAATTCAGACTATCAATACTTTTGAAAAGATATTCTTGTTAAAACTGAATTTACTTTGGTAGTTTTAATTATAGTCAAGTTACATAATATAAGTAAAGCCATTTTTGTGGTTGAATGAAAGGAAATTTAGCTACAGAATTTGACCTGCTTGCCTTGAACTCTGTTCATCAAATTTCCCAAAGGCTATCAGTTAGCTCTTTGTTTTTATTTGATGCAGATGAGGACCAGACTTGATTTTCAAATAATAGTTTATGAATCAAATTAATAATCATTTAAATGTGGACTCTCCATAAAACAAGTTATCAGGTAATTGTTCCACAGTTTATTCTTAAAGTTGAAAAAAGTGAAGGTGTCATAACGGTTTTAGAAAAATTGTGGATCACTTTATAACAAATATGACACACATATTACTTTATATCTGCAATGTGTACATTTTTGATATAGAATATTAACTAAGAAAACATTCTATCATGCTTGTAATGAAAATATAGGCAAATAAATACATATGTCTTTCTCTGTCTGTAAAACTCCACATAATCATCATTTTTATTATTAAATAGAAAAACATAATTTAAAATTTTAATAAATTATATGTACTATAATGCTTGTACTATAATTGATTTCAGCACCATTCCAAAATATGTTTAGTTGAAATAAAAGGCTATGATTTTCTCTTCTTTTAACAGATAATTAATAAAGATACATTTAAAAATCATATTATCCATTTTCAGGACTCAGTGGCATAGAACATTTCTTTTCTTCATAATTTAATTTTTATTTCTTTATATCTGAATCATAGCCTCCATCTCTCCTCTTCTCCCACCGACACCCTTACAACTCCCTACCCCATTACTCAGCACCACCTTTCTCCTCAGAGACTGGGAAGCCCCATTTTGGTAAAGTCCTATTCTAGGATATCTAATCCCAGAAGGGTTAAGTATATCCTTTCCCACTGAGGTTTAATGACACAGTTGATGTAGAGAAAGAGAATTCAATAATTGGGTACAAAGAAGCACTTAAAGAAATGATCAACCTTCTTAGTCATCAGAGAAATACAAATCTAAATGACTCTGATATCTCATTGCCCATCAGAATGACTAATATCAAAATCTCAAGTGACAGTACAAGCCAGCAAGCATGTAGGGCATGGAGAGCACTCCTTCATTGCTAGTGGGCATACAAACTTGTAGAACTACTTTGTGAATCAATTTTGTGGTTTCAATGAAAATTAGGAATCATTTTACCTCAAGACCCAGCTATACCACTCTTGACCATATACCCAAAATAATCCCACTACACCACAAGGGCACTTGTTCACCTATTTTCAAAGCTGAGATTCCTATCAGTGGGGGGTAGGAAATATAGGGACTTAAGTTACCACCCTTATAGCCAGGCAGGACTTCTAGTGGAAGAAGGACATCAATCCACCCTCAAAATCATCAACTCAAAATTTGTTTTGCCTACAAGATGGAGAAATAAAAATGGAGTAGAGACTGAGTGAATAGCCAATCAATGACAGGCCTAACTTGATATTCACTGTATGAGAAAAAGCCAACACCTGTTACTAATAATAAAGCTCTGTTATGCTGGTAGGCAGAAACCCTAGCATAACTGTCTCCTGTGAGGCTTTATTCAGCAGCAGATGTAAACAGATGCAGAGACACAGCCAAGCATCAGGCAGAGTTAAAGTTTGTGGAGTCTTGTCAAAGAGTTGGGGATAGAATTGAGCAAACCAGAGGGATCCACAATACTACAAGAACACCCAAAAAATCAATTCACCTGGGTCTATGTGGCCCAGAGACTGAGCAACCAGCTAAAGAGCATACGAGAGCTGGACCTAGGTTCGCTACAGTCAAAGCCAACGTGTTGCTTGGTCTTCAAGGAGGTTCCTTAACAACTGGAGACAGCACTGCCTCTTACTCTGTTGCCTTAAATCCGTTTGCTCTTTTCTTGTCTTTTTCTTATTTTTTAATTTAATATTTATTATTCTACTTACTCAATTTACATCCCTCACACTGTCCCCCTGCAGGTTACTTCCTCCTACAATTCTTCTCCTCTACCCTGTCCCTTTCTTATCTGGGAGGGTGGCCACACCTGTGTATTCCCCCCTAACACACACACACACACACACACACACACACACACACACACACACACACACACACTGGTGCTACATGTCTCTGCAAGGCTAGGAGCTTCCTCTCCTACTGAGACCAGATAAGGCAGCCCAGCTAGTACATATAAAACATATCTCACCTACATGCAACAGCTTTTGGATTTACTTCTGCTCCAATTGTTCAAAACCCAATTGAAGGTCAAGTTGCAAATCGGCTACGTATGAGGTAGGAGGCCTAGATCCAGCCTGTGTAAGTTCTTAGGTTGGTGATTATGACTATGAGAGATCCAAAGGTCCATATGAGTTGACTTTGTTGGTCTTCCTGTGGAGTTCCTATCTGCAACTTATGAGCGTGAGAAAGTGAGAGGCATCTCCAGGATGAGACAGAGACCTTAGATAAAGGAAGCATCCAAGAATCAATGGGATGTCATTAACAGAAACTCACAGCATTCGGGGTATGGAAACTGAAGAGGCCACCTCCTGTATCCAGATATGAACCCCAGAGTAGACTGATAGAGTCACCAACCAACCCACAAAACTTTTAATTCAAAATTTATCCTGTTTACATTTAATGCAGTGATGGGGGAGTGAAACAGTGACTTGGGTAATGTCCAACCAATAACTAGCCCAATTTGAAACCCATGCCATGGGCAAGTACCAGTTCCTAAAACTATTAATGACACTGTAATACTTGCAAATAGTAGCATGCCATCTTCTGAGAGGTTATTTCTTTTTTAATGTGATGCTATAATCTCCTCTTGTAAGGACCTTGTCAACCTGAATACGTTGGTTAGGGATACCAACAGTTAGTAAATTCATATGACTTTAAAGGATCCTTGCTCTTTGTACACAGTTGTCTTTAACCCGTGTTGATTACCCTCATTCACTGGAAGCTGCAGGTGTAGGTCCTTAGTAAACAACTGGGATGTGCATTACCCATGACACACTCTTTTTCAGATAACATCTCTGGACTTGCTATCCACAACAACCATGGTTTTTACCATCCTCTTCTAGCTTGTCTCTGTTACTGCACTAGCCTCAGGCTGTGCTACCCAGACTGTCATACACTTAGCACTTCTCCTTTAAGTACTCAGCTATAGTTATCTCGAGTTAAGGGAATGGCTAACAATTTCCAACCTGAAGTGTATTTTCAACAATTTGTTTTCATGAAGAAAAGGAGCAATCAGTATATTGAGCATCTATTAAAGACTGATTGTAAGGTACTAACAGATTTGAGACAGGGGCAGTTTTCTGTTACTTCAGTTAACGAGTGATGATTAAGACCCTATTCTGTTTGTGCCACTTTGGGCTTTAAGAGCAGTGTTTATTTATTTCTAAAAATCAGTGTAACTCCCTGGGTGTTCAGGACTCAGGGGCTAGGGTGTAGAATGTGATGCTTCTGTCTCTTTGGGACAGGTTCTTTCCTCCATCTGCTATCCTTTATAGCCACCATTCTAAAGGATAACTTGATCAGTACCACATTTATCGCCAGCTATTATTCAGCCTTTTTTTCCCTTTACATTTCACTAGCTTTGTAGAATAAAAAACATGATTTTGGTCATGGTGGTGTTTTTCTTAGGCACAGCGTATTAATATCATGGGTTCATTTGCAATTAGAAGGGATATAATGAACTGACATTTCCTTAAGAAAAAAAAATGTGCTTTGCTGCTGAGATCATTTTCCATTGGATGAGAGTACTTACTTCTGTTGAATACCCAAAGACAGCACATTAAGTCTAGAGAGTTATCATTTTGGATGATACAAGTGTCCCTCATCCTATCCTTTTATATTATAACTGTTGCACCATCATCTCTTTCTTTTGTATTTCAACATTTTCAGTCATGTATCCTGAGTTCTGGTGAGTAGATCTCACTCCTATTCTGTACAGCAGGAAGATGATGTGTTCAGATGCCTGTCTGACTTCCTAACCTCTGGTCTTTCCTCCCATCCTCAAATGATTACTAGGACTTATGCTTCCTTTCTAGGGTTACTGCAATAAAGTACCACTATCCAGGTGGATTAAGGAGCCAAAATCCATTGCACAGTCCTAGAGGCAATAACTCCTGATGTTTTTGGCATGGTGGGTCCCTTGTAAGGACTACAAAAAATAGTCTGTTTTAAGCTTTTCTCCTTTGCTTTCATATTGTTTATATTCGCTTGTCATATTTCTATGATTTTTTTTTTTGCTAAATGGTCCCTTTAAATCGATGCAAAAATTTGTGCATATTTTTATGTGTAAAATGTAAAAATTTTCTACATGGGCACAATGGATAATAACCCAACCAACAAAATTACTTTTTCCCTCTACTTGTGTGTTTGGAATTATTAAATTTCCTTGTTATTGTTTTCATTAAATTAATTGAAAAATAAAGTCTTATAAAACATAGTCAATTTGTTATGCCAGAGAGCCTTAGAATCTACTCATTTCCCTGTACTTTGGCATCTTGTTGTCCTTCTTTATCTATCTCCACTCCCCCTAACTCTTATTAATCAGTAGACACCACTCACTGTTCCGTACTTAAATTCAAATTCAAATGCTTCCCTATAAATGAGAATATATGCTATTTATGTCTCTATATCTAGCTTATCATTATCCCTTTCAGACACTGGTTATAGAACTTGAGGCTGGTCATAGCTATTCAATTGCCACATTTTTGCTAGATTACCTGTGGAACTTGAGCCACAAGTTGAAATGCATGTCCAAGCCATAAACTTTCTCCTAAATTCAAAACTTAGGAGATCTTGGTTCCTGCTAGAACCTGAGATTACCACTTGGCTGAATGGTTACTGCTTCAAACTACCCCCTAAATACTTGTTTATATGACCTACAAATGTAACCTCCAGGCTTAAACAGAAAAGGTTTTCTGTGCATTAAATGGAGGTAGATTTAAAGACCCATGGCCGTATAAGATGCTAAGATTAAGTTTGGATGAAAATTTAGCTCTAGACAAGACACTTTTAGCACATCTTTAGGGCTCTGAGAAAATTTTAGAAGAGACAAAATCAATTTAAGAGTCAGAGAAGAAGGAAGGCGCCTATAACATGATAAGTACGCATGACAGAGCTATGTTAACCACCAGTTTATAGAAGCAGTTAATGTATTGCATAGAAGTGAAGCCCTACTAACAATCCTCTGTGGCAGGGGAAGGGAAGCACTGGGCTTTACCACATCTGATGATCTGTGGACAAGTAACAGATTCTGGGAGAGAGGGAAACATGGTATCCAGCTGTCTACCAACTTGTGAGCTACAGTCTAAATGTTAGTTTCAAACTCAAGATTACATGAATAGCCACACCTTGATTTCTGACCATAACCCAGAAAAAAACTCTAGCTGCAGTGGATACACTGGTAGTATTAGCTATTTTTCTAAGAACACAATGGGTTATGCTAAGTGCTGTCCAAAGGTATATGGAAGTGTATAATGCACACTTATTGAATAAAATATGCTAGTAGAATGTAACAACAGAATCATTTAGTGACTGTGCCATTCTAGTGTTAATTCATCAGATAGCATTTTAAATGTGTCATGTTTGTTGGGTTAAGTTGTTGGGGCAGAGGGTTCTTTATAGTATAGTGGATAAATATCTACAGCCTCACAAAAGTATTTCCAAATGGAAACATTTCAATAATAAATTAAACTAGCCTACACTGCATTACTTATAAAGATTAAATAAACATTTTAAAAATAAGTGCTAGGACAAAGAAGTATTAAAGTTTTATAGAATAAGAAATGATTTAAATAAATAAAATTTAAAAACTATGCACAGGTTATATGAAATTTTAAATTTCATAAAAGTTAACAAGAAAATACTTGGCATGCTCTTCTGAGATAAAGTCAAGCTTCTAAGGAATGTATTGAAAGAATTCAAATGGAATGTACATATCTCCTTTCTTTCTCCAAATCTCACATATCAGTGTATAAGAGGGGACAGAATGGGAATAAGGGACAGGAGTAGGGATGACTAAGAAGGAAAAGTGATTTGTGGGCACAGCAGGACAATTGTACATATGAACTCATAGTGGTTGTTACAGTGTACACAAGGCCTTGGAAAGCCCAAGTCTAAAGAGTATCTGGTATGGAGAAAAGAGTTAGGCATGAAGTTCCACAGCTCAGTGATAAGTGATTGCTAAGTTTTTGCTGTTAGGAGAAGAAAAGTGAGTTTTCTCTAAATGTACAACCCCTGATAAGTCCATTGCATTCCAGTAGAAGGCCACGAATCCAAAAATATTTCAACAGATCAAACTGGCCTTGATGTGGTTGAGGAAAAGACACACAGTGGAATGGGAATTGAAGGGGTGTGGATTCACCAAAAACTGGGAGAGTGAGGGTGAATAGTATCAAATACATATGGCATTCTCTAGCAACTAAAATGAAGAACACACCTGCCCTGCATTCAGAATTTCCAACCAATTTTATTTGATGACATTTGCCAACTTCCCTTTTTTTCTTGTTTCCTTCCTCTCTTTCTAGCCTCTCCCGTCTCTCATCCTCTCCCTCTCTTTACCCCTTCCCTTTCTATTCAAAGAATTTCCGGTGATCTTTGCAGTTTTTATTTTATGACTCTCCTCTCTTTCAGACAGAGAAGTTCTGTATTGTCTATCTGATAATTCTGTAAACCTTTTCAGATATCTCATGGTACAGTGGTTTCAGTCCAAATCTTTCACTTCATAAAACGTTCACTTCTGAACACTGGCCCATCACAGAAATTGCTAGGTCTCATCTGTGGTTTATGAATAAAGAGACAGCTTACATGTGAGTCTGTCAGTCTCTGCCATTTGGGTGTGCTGAGTTGCTGGATGAGTCACACATTTGTCACTAACAACACTTCTCCTTTGTCCATATGATCTATGCGTGGTTTTCTGTGGCAGAAGCATGATTTTGAATGGATTAAGTGTCTTTGATGAGCATAGATAAAATTTGAATAACACCCACCCCTAGACCATGCTGCAGGAAAAATCAGCTGTATGAAACCTAACTTCTTTGGTTTTAGTCATTTTCCTATTACTATAGCAAAATCTCTTAATCTGGGTATTTTGTGATGAAACAAAGTTAATAAAGCTTAAAATCTTGCATCTGAAAGTCACAGATTTTAGTTTTAGTCTCCTTAAGGACTTTATTATGAATAACAATATATCAAAGGAAGCATATGTAAAAGACATCACATAAGTAAGGGCAATCAAAGAGCTTAGAGGTCATGAATGCTCCATTTAAATAATAGCCTGTTCTGAGGGACAGTTAGGCTCTGCCAGAGCCTGACCAATGCAGATGAGGATGCTCGCAGCCAACCATCAGACTGAACACAAGCACCTCAATGGAGTAATAAGGGGAGGACTGAAGGAGCTGATGGGTTTTGTAACCCCATAAGAAGAACAACCACATCAGCCAACCAGATCCCCCTCCCCAGAGCTCCCAGGGAATAAGCCACCAACCAAAGATCACACATGGTGGGGCCCATGGTTCCAGCTGCATATGCAGCAAATGAGTATCTGGTATCAGTGAGAGGGGAGGCACTTGATCCTGTGAAGACTCGATGCCCCAGCATAGAGGGATGCTAAGGTGCTGAGGCTGGAGTGGGTATGTGTGTGGGGGGTGAGGAGCACCCTCATAGAAGCAAGGGGAACAGAGAGGGTGGGACAGGGTGTTTGTGGAGAGGAACCCTGGCAGGGGAACAACGTTTGAAATGTAAATAAATAAAATAGCCAATAAAAAATTATAACCTGCTCTTAAAGGATAAACTGAGTGCTTGTAACAACCATATCAATACCTCCTGAAGGCCATACTTCAAGTGATCTACTCAATTTTCTTGATACCTCCAATTCTGAATAGTCCCATTGCCAACATTTCAAGTTGAGGATCGAATATCCTGCATGTAGACTTTTGAAGGACATAAACATGCATTGTCTGATCATTGTACCTTACATCTGTACACATATATGTGAAACTTCAACAGCTATCTTTCAAGTTGACTTAGCAATGACAACCCTTTACAATCTATTTACTGCAATAAATCACTATCTGTAAAAGTATTTTTTAATTAAATTGACCTAATATCAACAATAACCTGACCATTTTTCACCTTAGACATCATTAGAAAAGTTAAATTAATATTTGAATTATCAGGCAATGACCTCATCTATTGGGAATTTGAGTTTAATTAACACTCCTTGGCTTGTTCATTTATTTGGAATATTCTTTTTTGTCCCCTGTCAGAGCCTTTGAAAGTGTGTAAATTCCATTAATTGTTTTTTACTAATTCATTATACTGGTTGCTGAACAAAGTAGTAATTTTAACAATTATAGCCAGCTAACACCTATATTTGAAAAAAAAGATGGGTCAATCTAAAAAACTTACCTAGATAGTAATTAAATCTTGCAGTAAGAGTGCCCCATATTGGTACAAGTAATGGTTTCTATTAACAAATTTGGAAATGACATAAATAAATTATTTTAAGGACCCATATAACCTTAAGATATTAAATTTCAGCTTGTAAAATAGTATAAATCAGTAAAAATTAGTGAATGTTGCACACCTACTTATCCCCCATCCCCCTCCAGCATCTCCCTTCCCTGGGGCATCAATCCTCTATAGGATTATGCAAAAACACTCTCACTAAGGCCAGACAAGACAGTCCATTTCTACTTTTGTGCTTGGAGCCACAGACTAGCCCTTTTATGCTCTTTGGTTGGTGGCTTAGTCTCTGGGAGCTCTGAGGGTTCCAGGTTAGTTGATACTTTTCTTTGGGGTTGCAATTGCCTTCAGATCTAGCAATCTATCCCCCAACTCTTCCACAGTGGTCCCTGACTCAGTCCAAATGGTTGGGTGTAAGTATCTGCATCTGTCTCAGTCAGCTGCTGGTAGAGCCTCTCAGAGGACAGGCATGCTAGGCTCCTGTCTGCAAGCACAACCTGCTATCAGTAATAGCATCAGGGTTTGGTACCTGTGCAAAGGATGTAACTCAAGTTGGGACAGTCATTGGATGGCCTTTCTTTCAGTCTCTGCTCCATTTTATGCCTACATTTTTTTAGACAGGAATAACTCTGGGTCAAAAAGTTTGACAGTAGATGGTTGGCCCTGTCCCTCTACTAGGGACCCTGTCTGTCTACTGGAGGTGGTCTCTTCAGGATACAGCTCCACACTTTTTGGCATTTCAAGTAAGGTTGAATTTTTCCCCATTGAGTTTTGGGAGCTTATTAATTCAGAAGTCTCTGGAATTTTCTAGATGTTTCCCCCACCAGCTACCATCTGCAGCTGCATACTACCACTCATTGTCCCGGCCATCTGGGCTTCTCTCCTGTTTCTCCCCAGACCTGATCCTGCCCCTCTTTTTCCCTCTATCTCCCCTCTCCCACCCAGTACCTATGTCCCTCTGCCTCCTATGATAATTTTATTTTCTCTTTTAAGTGGGCTTGAAGCATCCTCACTTGGGCCTTCCTACTGTGTGAAACTTCATATACTATGTAAGTTGTATCACAGGTAGTCTGTACTTTTTGCTAATATCCACTTATGAGTGAGTATATGCCATGTATGTCCTTGCAGGTCCGGGTTATTTTGCCCAGGATGATATTTTCTAGTTCTGTTCATTTGCCTGCAAAACTCATGATGTCTTCATTCTTAAAGCTGAATCGTATTCCATTGTGTCAATGAACCATATTTTCTATATACATTCTTTTGTTGAGAGACACCTCAGCTGTTTCCAGCTTCTGGCTATTACAAATATGACCACTTTGAATATAGAGGTGTACCTTTTACTGTGCCATGGTAGGGCATCTATCCATGAGTAGGATAGCTGTGGCTTCTGTAAAATACAGATCCATGCACTTTTCTGAAAAATCTAATAATTTGGATGCAAACATCAATCAACAAAAGGATATGTACATTGGTTCATTTGTGTTTGGATTGTAGGTAGCTAATTAGAAGTCAGTATTCTTTTGTATGTTATTCCCTCACTTTATGAAACTATTAAATCAAAATACTGTGGATTTCTATTTATTTCTATAATGGTGCCAAATGACTGTGTTAGGTAAAGTCAAATATATGCTCTTCTATAGTGACCAGCAAAATATGTGGTCTTCCATACATGTAAAGATTATGTCACCAGAGGACAGTGGGTCATTGGTGTATAAAATGACATTGAAGTGAACATGAGTGTGATGCTCACCAATAGATGTGACAGAGGGCGATGTTTGTGAGTGGAAGGAGCCCAACCCTACGGATATGTTAAGTCTGCCCACGTTTTCCACCACCAGAGAAACTCCAGCAATGCATGATCCATCAACCGTGAAGTAAAAAGAATCTAATCACTAGATGTCAGTAGTCTGGTGTTTTATTTTATGTGAATAAGCTTACAAAAATGAGAAAAGGCTTCTAATATGTTATATTAAAGAAATATTGAAAAATGCTTGTAGCAGTTGGAGTAATTTTTAAAACAGCTTTTATAAATAAGACTTTCCAGAGAGACATTTATCAGATATTCATGAGGGCACTCACCCATCACAAGCCATGTACTAATCTGCTGCACTGCAAGAATTAAAAGGATCCTCATTCTCTGGTTCTTTGTACATAGTTGTATATCTGGATATTATCCTTTATTCAATTGTTAACGAATGCTTCCATTTTGTGCTTTTATTTATGGATGTATTTATTTTTCCATGTATTTAAGACAAGTATATGTTTGGAAAAATCTTTTGAATTTTCATAATTAAAGGTAGCATAGATTAGTAAGATGTGGTACCATTGTGCTCTGCAGCCCTGTTCTTGGACAGGCTGGGAATGTTTTCTGTGGTTCCCTGTTTCTCAAAGGAGACTGATCACTGGTCTATATCTCTTCTGAAAACCAAATACCTTTTTTTGTTTTGTTTTGTTTTGCAGTTTTTATTTTTTTTTGTTTTTTTTTTTTTTGCAAAATACAAGATTGTGGTTTGTATTTCAATTATTACTTAAAGTAAAGAAAGCATTGCCAGTAGTACAAACATCAATACTCATGAAATATTGTTCCTTAAAAAATGTTGGCCAAATTTACATATAGATTAAACTTAAAATTTATGGAATGTGATTTTCTTTCTTTGTGATGGCTTAATGCCACTATATTTTATGAGTGAGGTTTCCATACATATTTCTCCACATTTTCTCATGCAACTGAAGTTATGGGAGATACTGTATTTGGCAGACACCATGGTGTAAAGTTCAAAATTGAAATTTGGATGGCAAAAAATGGTGCACTGAAACATGAGTCAGGCCTACAAACCAGAAGGCAGACTAATGCATGTAGTCTGTGTTTCCTGTCAGCCTTACATCAGCACCAGCTCTGATATTCACTGTATGGACTAAACAGATATCTGTCACACATACAATGACTCATACAACACATGCACAGAAGAGAGAGAGAGAGAGAGAGAGAGAGAGAGAGAGAGAGAGAGAGAGAGAGAGAGAGAGAGAGAGAGAGGAGAGAGAAGAGAGAGAAGAGAGAGGAGAGACAAACACATACATATTCACAGACACACACACACATTCAGAGAAATACACAGAGAAACACACAGACAGACGAAGACACATAAAAACAGGCACACACACACACAATTTTGATCTGCTTCTGGCAACGAAAACCAGCAACTTCTTCTTTTGACCTGCCTTCTCCATGTTTTATATCTATTGGCTCTAGCATTGGAAGTTTGGTAACAAAACTTTAGTATTGATTAACTATAAACTTTTATCTCAAGACTATATGATTTACTGTAGCTACTCAATTATTATGAACACTTTTAGAAGTTAGCATATATAAAACGACCCATATGAAATCTGCTTACCTATTCTACTCATTCCTGGGTCATTACCCTATTCGACAACTTCTACCAATGCTAATTTCATCTGTTAAAAGAATTTTGCAGAAGATTGTAAGAAGGACATTTGTAATTGTTAGTATGGCTAAAGGAAATGTAAGATATCATTCTGCGCATCTGTGTGTTGCTATTTATATTATGGTTACTTAGTGACAGGAATAAGTAAGCAAATATGACTTTAATATGACTAAAAAGTTTCAGTAGCATAACTTGTTAACCAGCCAAAAAGCAAAATTTCCAAAATGGTCAATGAAAGAGGATGAGAATGAAAGTAAGCAGATGGAGAAAGGGATACAAATTGACTCACACCATGAGCTGAGTATTCATATCATTTTATTACTTCTCAAACTAGAAAGTAACTAATCTACTTAAGCAGATTCAGATTCACAACTGATTCAAGACTGCTCTGAACAGTAAGTAGAATCAGTAAGGTAGGTTAATATATAAAAGTACACACACACACACACACACACACACACACACACACACACACACACACAACAGTAATATTTATGAAAGAGATCTTGAATTTGAGATGGAGTGTGTCTCAAATTTAAAGAGAAATTGGAGAGGAGAGATGAATTGGTAGAAATGACCTAAGTATGTAGTTTATGTACAACATTCTTGAAAACTAAAATAAATCAATAAATATAAATAAAAAGGTGTAAAAATAAAACAACACTGTAAAGAGTTGACTCGTTGATAATAGAGCCTGACAATTTGCATTCTATCACTGAAGTCCATGTGGTAAAAAGAAATAACTAACACACATTTTCTTCTCAGAATTTCACATGTGAGCTGTGACATGGTCATGAGCACACATAGAAACACATGCCCCACATACTTCTCTCTCTCTCTCTCTCTCTCTCTCTCTCTCTCTCTCTCTCTCTCTCTCTCTCTCTCTCTCTCTCTCTCTCTCTCTCTCTCTCTCTCTCTCTCTCTCTCTCTCTCTCTCTCTCTCTCTCTCTCTCTCTCTCTCTCTCTCTCTCTCTCTCTCTCCTGGAATTAGAGCTTTCTACCCTGCTACCTGAATGGGAACCCCGAGTAACCCCAGTGTACACATAGGAATGTCAGGACTATTTTCTCCCAGTGTACCAACAGCAGTGAGCAGTGTAAATAAGACAAAAGTATAAAAGCTACTCAGTCATAATTTTCCATTTTGATATATTAGCATATCAAAGAATGCAAATCCCCTTCCTCTCCTTTCATTACTCTTGTATTCAAAGCAATTTTCCACTATATCTTAACACAACAGCTTGAACTTTCCCCCTGCAGCTGAGAGAATGATGAAACCCAGCCCTGGCCAGCGCATAAGCCACTGTATTTTAAACCATAGCAAATTCCTCTTGCAGATAGAAAAGTACAACTCAGTAACAAATGCATTCAAAAGTCAACACCATTCAGTGAACTCTGAAAAGTATCGTTACTCCTCAAGCTTAAGAGCAGCTAAGAGCACTCACAAAGCCTGCCAGAGTTCTCACAGCCTGAGTCGGGTTGATCACCAACTCCACAAAAGGAGCAGAAAATGAAAACCCCGAGGGACGATATTCTGTCTTACTAGTTCCAATCCAACGGCTAAAGCTCAAACATACTCATGATCTGCAGGTCCGTGCATTTTTCGAAACTGTCTGAGACGCTTCTCTTTTAAGTTAGTGGTAAGTACTGAGAGAGTTTGTGTGTTGTACTCCCCTTACCAAGACCTGAAAGTTAAATGTGCTTTGTGGACATTTTATTTCACTCATGCAGAAGAGTGTTTTCAATTTCAAAGAGGAAATATGGTAACTCTACACCATGAATCTCATAGAAGGAGGAGTTGATTCACTTACTAATTGGTCTATTCATTCAATGAAGCATTTCCAGCCAACTACCATAGACACAGTTATTACTTAAAGGCTTTAGCAGTTAACTCATGAGACATTTACTCCCAATGCAGAGGAATATCCCAAACTGAACAAGAATAGTATGTAGGAAACTAATACATATTAGGAGTTTTAAATCATGATTTCTAGTTTATACAACTAGTCTGCTTACAACTACTTTGTGACAGAAAATGCACTTGTAATGCCAGCACATTAACTCTAGAACCGAAGGGACATGATGTGTGGAACATGTATGTGCTTGTAGACTATGAGAACACATAATGTTATCTTTGTAGATCATGTATGTGCTTGTAGACTATCAGAACATATAATGCTATCTTTGTGGATCATGTGTGCGTTCGTGGAATATCATAACATATAATGTTACCTTTGAGTATCTGAAACCAGTCACTTGTCCCATTTTCTTCACATGTGTCTTAGAATGCCCTTTACACTATGACTCCCCATCATTCACGGGTTGTGCGTCCTCAGAGTTTAAGATTTTACTATGCTGTTGGTTTTAATTCTTTCTGTACTTGTTCTCTGCAGCTATTTTCTTTTGATAAATCGCAGGGAATATATGCCCAAGTAGTAGTATCAATTTCACTCATTGACAATTTTCTCCTCTACATTTTCTATTAAGTGCTGAGACCCATGAAAGTACTTATATATCCAAAATAATTGAAAATACGGTCTCAATTAAATGCTTCCACACCAATGATTGCAGTAACATTTTCAGAGTGGCTAAAAGATGGATGCATGGAGCAATGCACTGCATGAATACAGTATAAGAGTATTTGACTTTATAAAGAGAAACAGTCCTAATGCATGTTCGACTGTGGGTAAGCCCTGAAAAAATTATAAGAGAAATGAACTTTGACAGTAAATCAAACCAGATGCAAAAGGTCAGACATCATGTGACTTCGCTTATATAAAGTAAATTCATAGAGGTAGAAAATTGTGGTAACATTGCCAGAGACTTGAGAGAAGGCAAAGGGATGAGTTTAGTGAGTACTTGGATTGCGCATTAGAGGATGAAAACGTCTTGTAAATAGAACCTAGTTGCAGGTACCTACACATTACTGACACTTCACTTAATGTTCACAAAAGGACCCTTGGGGCCACACATTTGGACCACAAAACACATTTTTCTAATGTGCAAAAGACCCAGAGTAAAGCTTTCTTTGTGGTTTTCTTTATTTTTACTTTTGCCCAATTATTTATTTATTTATTTTATTCACTTTATATACAGATGACAGCCCCCACTTCTCTCCTCTTATTCTCACTCTTACAAACTCTACCCTATATTACACTCTGTCCTTCTAGTCAGGAAAGGGGAACGTTCTGCTTAGGTGTCATCTCATCCTGGGACATCTAGTGCCAGCTGGACACCCTTTCACAATGAAGCCCAAGTAGACAATGCAGCTAAGGGGAAGAGGGTCCAGTGGCAGGGAACAAAAACTGAGACTGCCCCAGCTACAATTTTTATGGGTCCCACGGGGAAACCAAACTGCATACCTGCGACAAATGTGTAATGAGTCCCGGCCACCTCTACCATGTTTACTTATTGGTTGCCCAAGATCTGTGAGCCTTCAAGTTCTGCAGTGAGTTGACTCTGTAGGTCTTGTGGTATTCTTGAACACACCAACTTGCCGACTTCTATCCCACACTGTACGAGATTCTTTGAGATCCACCTGATGTTTTGCTATGGGTCTGTGCATCCATCCAATGCTGGATGAAGCCTCCAAGGAGACCGTTATGCCAGGTTCCTGTCTTCAAGCATAGCAGAGTATCATTCATAGTTTCACAGGTTGGTTATCTCACATGGGATGGGTCTCAAGATGGGGTAGTGAATGGCTGGCTCTTCCCTGTCTATGCTCCATCTTTATTCCTGCACATCTTTCGGGTAAAACAAAGTTTGAGTGAAGGCTTTAAGGGTGGCTTGATGCCCCTCCCACCTCTGGAAGTCCTGCCTTCCTTTTATTCTGTATCCAGCATTTCACACTGTCTTGCACACTGCCTTGTACACCAAGAAAGTCCTTAACAGGGTCTTTTGTGATGACTGAGTTAGTTTTAAATCCAACGCAGTGTCTCTAGTTCACTGCTAATATTGACTGCATTCCCACTACATATGTGCACTCTGCATGGTTGTACAAGGTTTCAGGTGGCACTTGAAATAGTTTCACTCAGCTCAGATTGTAACCACATCAGATGATAACTCAGCAATATTTTATAGTTTATGGAGAGTAAGTTCACTTGTATTCCATCTGTTACTAGTCTAAATGTTTCTGACATTTACTCTCATTCTGTCCCTGTATCTCCAGAAATTTGTTAAGATTTACTAATTGTTATGTTATACATCACATGGATAAAGGTGGAAGAAAATCAATAATTGTATGCAAGTCTAGCCTATGCATAGAGATAATTGCTGTGCTGTTGTCTTACTTTGATCTTTATAAGAAGCTGAACACTGATTTCTGCAGTTTGCAACTCTTTCATTTAACCAAAACCTACCAGGTTTTTTTATTAGTTTTCTTTTATTTTTGGTGTTTTTCCCAATTAGTGAATGCTAAAGTGTTTATTAAAACACAAAACAGTGACAAGTGACAACCTGCATCTGCAGATACTGTTTTTGTGAAATGTATTCCACAGCTTCATGCCTGCAAGTATCCCTCAGCCTCAAGTGCCTTGATTGGGAAACTGGAGTCTTCAGAGTCTTATACTATTTCTGTTTGATATTGCTTATGCACTTTTTATAACTATGGATAGCCTGTCCCAACTTTATACACAATTCTGTATGCTTTAGGTGTTAGAAAGCAGTTATCCATGACTGTCTTTGATGAACTGTGACATGTAAGAAAGAAATAGAGAAACATAGCGTGGCAGAAAAGACAAAGAAATAAAGAAAATGAGAAAAAGTATCACAGAGACACATACAGTATTGGTCTCCAAGGAGAATGCATTCAGTCATCACTAAAGACTTTGCCAAAAGACTTTATAACTCACAGATGTCTGCCACAGAAGGAGCAGATACCCTCATCTCCTCTTCCCCTTCTAGGTGCTGACATGAAGGATGGTAGCATGGTCCAGACTGCCAGGGTCAGTTCCTGCTATATATCTATAAACATCATTTCACCTGTCAGCATCTTCCTTACTCTTTACCTCTGGCCTCAGTTCACTGAGACAAACACCAAAAAAAAAAAAAAAAAAAAAAAAAAGGCAGTATCTCACCCTGAAGTTGACTTGCAGTTTACAAACCAGAGCACTCTGTTTCTTTTAGGTAAAGCAAGTGGGATGTTTGCCACCCTGCCCATGTTAGGGCTACGCCCCAGTGCTGTCTGATTCTGCTTAAGCATCATGATTTGACAGCTCATTTCTGCAGGATAACTAATTTGAATTCGCTTATATTTTGAAACTGCTTCAAAAATTCTGTGAGTATCTTCATAGTAAAAAGACTTTTCTCTTTGTGCAATTCAAATTAAAATTATTTAGCTCCATATCACTTCTGAGTTACCTTGGAGGGATGATGAAATCTTTTTTTGAATCTCAAATTTTTTTTGAAAACTATGGAACAGTAAATATTGACTTTGCCATAGTTTTACTATTCTGAGTTTCCTTTTAGAAAGCAGGTGTTGAAATAGATATAATCCATAATGAATTCCTTAGAAATTAGTGAAAACTACATACTTAATTAATTTCTTGCATCAGAATCCTATCTGACATGTTCAAACAGACTGATGGAGCTATGGTGGGAAATAAAAGTCACCCATTCCTGCTCACCTAAAACTTTTGATTCTAAAGCCTGTATATCAATATATGGTTTATAACTTTGTTAATTTCTATTTTCACTCCTTTGATAGTACCTTTTATTTTTAAGTAGACGTTTGCATCAATATATTACCTACATTCCCAGTCCCATCTTAAGGTAGCTTAACGGTTTCTTATGCCAAATTTTCACCTTATGAAGAAATTGAGAGAAAGAAAAACCCTTCATGTATGCATTCTCTTCAAAGAAGGCTTTAGTGGGTGGATTTCCTGCTCAGAACCTGAGCTGCCTGAGAATAAAGCTTAACAACAGAAGCACAGGAAAAGGATTGTGGGGCAAATATCAGGGTTTAGTCAGTGCATAGAGAGATTTTAGTTTTTCAACGGCCAAATGGGATCTGGAAACTTGTTTAGAAACTTCTACCTTAGTAAAAAACTCACTTAGATCAGAGAAGGTAACTCGATGACTTTCTAATTTCAAGAACAGTTTTGTAGCAATGAGGTCTACTTTTTAAAAGAACATGTCCTTTTCTCTGTTCATGGCCTGTGCCTATGGCTTTAATAACAATATACTTGAACTGGGATTACTGCAACTGTCAAAGGGAAGGAAACAAAGCATGAAGCCCATTGCTTTATCCTCCTGCACTTGGGTTTGTTTTTTAAAGTAATTACTTGCAAGAAGTGACATTTTTGTTGTATTTCTGATGCAGAGAATGAAGTCTCATGATGAAACAATGCTTTGTTCATATCTAGAATTCCAAAAACAACAGCTCTGAAGATGAATAGAGACACTTGGAAAGAGCAGAGATTTTTTTCTTTTAGAAATAGAAGTGGCATCAAAAGCAATATACAGATTCAATGCAATCGCCATCAAAATACCAACCCAATTCTTCATTAAGTTGGAAAGAGTAATGTGCAATTTTATCTGGAATAACTAAAGAACTAGAATAGCAAAATTCATCCGCAACAACAAGAAAGCATCTGCAAGAATCACTATCTCTAACCTCAAGCTATATTACGAGGCAATTGTGCTAAAAACTGCATGGTACTGGTACAGAAATAGGCACATGGATCAATGGAATAGAATAGAAGATCCAGAAATGAGCCCTCACATATATGGTCATTTGATTTTTGACAAAGGAGCTGTAAACATTCAATGGAAAAAGGACAGCCTATTCAAAAAATGCTGTTAGTCCAACTGGCACTCAGCATGCAGAAGAATGAAAATAGACCCTTTCTTACCTTCTTGTACAAAGCTCAAGTGTAAGTGGATCAGAGATCTCAACATTAAACCAGGTACACTGAAACTATTATATGAGAAAGTAGGGAAAACCTTAGAAAACATAGGCACAGGAGAAAATTTCCTGAACAGAACAACAATGGCTTGTGCTCTAAGGTCAAAGATTGACAAATGGGATTTAAAGAGATTACAAAGTTTCTGTAAGGCTAAGGACACTGTCAGGAAAACAAAATAGAAGCCAACAGAGTGGGAAAAGATCTTTACCAACCCCACATCAGATAGAGGCCTCATATCCAACTTTTACAAAGAACTCAAGAAGCTAGACACCAGAGAATCAAACAACCCTACTTAAAAAAGGGATACAGAGCTAAAGAAAAAGTTCTCAATTGAGGAATATTGAATGGCCAAGAAGCATCGAAGGAAGTGCTCAACATCCTTAGTCATCATGGAAATGCAAATCAAAACAACGCTGAGGTTCTACCTCACAACAATCAGAATGGCTAAGATCAAAAATTCAGATGATAGCAGATGCTGGCAAGGATGCAGATAAAGAGGAACACTTCTCTACTGTTGGTGGGGTTGTAAACTGGTACAACCACTCTGGAAATCAGTCTGATGATTCCTCAGAAAATTGGGCATAGTACTACCTGAAGACTCAGTTATTCCACTTCTGGGCATATACCCCAGTGATACTCCAATACTCCAAAGACACATGCACCACAATGTTCATAGCAGCTCTATTTATAGTAGCCAGAAGCTGGAATGAACTCAGATGTCCTTCAGAAGATGAATGGACACAAAAATTGTGATACATTTACACAATGGAGTACTACTCAGCTATTAGAAACAATGACTTTATGAAATTCTTAAGAAAATGGATGCATCTAGAAAATATGATTCTGAGTAAGATAACCCAGTCACAAAAGAACATACACAATATGCAGTCACTGATAATTAGATATACTAACCCCAGAAAGCTCTGAACACTCCAGCAACAACTCACAGACTATGTGAAGTTCAAGAAAAAAAAAAAAAAAAAAAAAAAAAAAGCAAAGAAAAACCCATTATGCTTAATCCTTATACACCAAGAAAACTTTTTCTAATTCCGGGTTACATTCTGTTTTACATGTACTTTATGCTCATTGTAACTAGTAAGATCTTAATGCATACTATCAAATCTTAAAAAAAAAAAGTCAAGCACTGACAAAAAAAAGAAAGAAAGAAAGAAAAAGAAAAAGAAAAAAAGAAACAGACAGACGTGGCTCTGTTTCGGAGCCTATCACCCACTCTAACTGGAGTGCTAAGGTGAGAAGAGAATCCTATAGACAGACTGAGCAGACTTCAAGGGTAGCTAAGCCTCCACAGCCCATCCATTAATGATGAGGATGTGATGAACAATGTTCTAGATGGCTTGGGATGAGGTACCCTGCCCTCCAATGTCTGGGGTATGCATACTTTCATTGTCCGTAGGTGCTAAGGTAGCTTTGCAGATGGAGGTGGCATAGGAGTAGAGCTTGAGGTTGTCTAGCATCATGCAACTTTTGTGAATAGTGTTAACAATGATCATATTGGTAACACTTTTGTCTGTGTTCCTTGTAGTTATCTTGAATACTGCATACATGTGGCCATAGTTGGCCCTGGACACAAGGCCCATGCCTCCAACTAGCCCTTCACAAACATTGTTGATAGTGTTACCATAGTGATTAGGTATCACCATGACATCAAACTGCTGAGGCCAGTATACCAGCTGCATCGTTGTGGTGTCCAAACTCACACTTGTCAAAGGTGATCTGAGGGTAGCGGGTTGCCACTTTCCTGCATCACTGGAGGAAGAGTCAGTCCATTACCCAGTTTCCTGATGTTGACATTGTGCACACCCATCACTTTCTTAAGCCCACTCTCCTGGGCCGGCTTGAAGGCATTTATAGCAATGCGCAGAGACTTGGCTTTGGTGATGAACTTTAGGCTCTTCACCACTCCTGCCACGCTCTCATGCTCCAGGATCCTGTACTCGCCTTGTGTGTTTTCCTGAATCTTGGGGATGTCTATGTTCTTGTGCAGAGTCACCACTCCTGGCAGGCTCTTACCATGGATGAGGTTGGCATAGAGGTCTAGGCTGGTGTGAAGGGTGTTATTCCTGGATTTGTTGGATGGTGTCATGTTATGATTTGTTTCGATGTTGCCGTACATGGTTTCAGCAGATGGCCATGATGGCATTGCAGACATCCTCTTCATCAGTGCTGGAAATTGCATGTACCTTTTCAAAGTCCACTGTTACACACGCATGCCTGAATACAGATTTAACATGCCACAAGAGCTCTGGGCCCATGCCACTCCCTGGGATCATAGTCACTGTATGCTGCCCACCATACTTAGCAGATGGAGGTTAGGAAATGCTCCTTTGTGGGGCCTCAAAGGTAGCTAGAGCCTCCCAAGGATGGCAGAGGACAGCTGGCTTCGGCATAGCCTTTGGAGCACACCAGCAGCTATCACTACCTTCAATGCCATGACAAAATGTGAGGACAGCTACAGGCCAAGACATAAAGCTGAAGCAGAAATATCTTACAAGGAAAAATGAACTAAACTTTTTAGATACTATAAGGAAAATGATCAGGAGAAAGAGGGCACGGGTTTAAAGTGAGAACCATTGCAACAAACCAAATGTAGTATCCATTTACTGAAGAATAATGCATTTTTAAAACCACATTTGTGATTTAATTTCATTGAAAGTAAGCCTTTTTGTTAGGTTCAATACTTGTCCAGTTCTTTAATTAATAGAAAACCAATCTATCTATTCAAGTAACCAAATATTTTTGCTTCAGCCAGCAAACATTGTCTGAAGTAACATCAGGTAAATTCTGATGCCGAATCTGAAGAAAGATAGGGCTCCTACCTTCACACTGCCGAACATTGTCATGAACTCAGCACTCATGGTAGTCTGGCAAGTCTTTCAGAGACAGATGACCAGGATGGAGAACTGAGACCACTAGTTAGCAGCCCACAACACTGTAAGACACCAAGACAGCTCAGAACCTCCTTAGTATAATCAGCTGAGACATAAAAATTAATCCAGGAAACAAGAATAAATCACAGAACTGGTAGATGATCCATATAATGAATCCACTGATTAGAGGGATTATTTGTCACACAGTAGGAGTTAAAATATTGTCTGCTTCTAAAACACACACACACACACACACACACACACACACACACACACATACACACACACAATCTCTTTCTCTTTTTCTCTCTAACACACATAATGCATGCACACTCTCAAATGTACACAAATACCAAGGATATGCATGTGTGTATATATAATCACACATAAACACTGTCCCCCACCCACAAACCATACACATGCACACAAAGACATAGACACAAACACACACTATTTCTTTCTCTTCAACACATAGCCCATGCAAACACTCAAATGCACACACACATACCACACACACATGCATATGTGCACATATTCATGCACACAAAACACACACATACACAAGCTCACTACCTCTTTCTCCCTTCTAACATGCACACACTCAAATACACATACCACAGACACAGAAGCATATGTGCACACACACACACACACACACACACACACACACACTCACACATACACAACACAAACTCCAATGGGGTGATTTTGACAGGCTATTCACTACTCTGTACACATATTATGGTAAATATCAAAAGCATATAAACACTGATTAAGAACTGTAACCCTTTCTGAGGCAGTGTTTCCTTGTATGACAAGTGTGTGTGGATGCTGTAATACTAAGAGATTTAAGGTGTAAGAATTCATGGGACAGAGTTAGGGCTTGCCTTGTTACATCTCTTCACCAAACATTTCTGTATCACAGGTTCCCAGTTTGTTCTTGGTTTCTATGCATTATGAACTTTTAGCTTGTAGTTCTAAACTTTTTCTCAGAACTTTGTTTGGCATGATTATTATATTCAATCTAACTTGTGCTCAGAAAGCAACCAGAATTTCATTTATACTGAGTCCACATTTCAACCAGTGTAAGAGCTTGTTACTCACCTTGTCTTCTCCTCATTCCCTGCACTTATGAACCAATCTTCCCACGTAGAATATGATAAAGGAAGAGCCACATACTTTGCCTTGGTCACATCAATCATAGGCTGCCCTATCAAATCAATTTAAATGTCACCTCAGATAACCAATGTACATAGCCTCTTACCCACCAACACCCACTAACACCCATCTCACACATTTTTCAAACATAGAAAAAAAAAGTCACAAAGTTACATACTTCCCCTCATTAACATCTCACACACACTTCAAAAGTGTGTATATACAAGCACATGCACGCCTAATAATCCACAGTTACAGGCACTGCCATATTAAGTCAGTTCCATACACTCAACTCAGCACAGGCACTCTCACACACACAACAGTGCTGACATGCTATCACACAAGTAAAACATGCTCATGCTCACACTCACATTTGCATAGCAATTCAATGTACATTCACACGTATATGGTCTTAAGGAAACACAAACTCATAGATGTACTGAAAATTACCCCAAATCGCCAATTTCCATCAAACATAAGAACCACAAATCACATCTTCATCTATGCTCACATACCCACATAGTCTCAGACACATTAGTAATAATATTCTCTTTTGCTCATCTTCATGAAGGGGAGGTGTATTCACACACCCATATATATGAGCTTACAGAACCATTTACAGAAGAACCCTGAACATCCTAGAGAGCTTGAATCCTGTATTCCATGAAAAAATCAGAGAAAATAATGAAAATCTGTGTGCAATTAAGAAAGAGTATCCTTGGAGGCTGTCAACAAGTGCCCTATCTTTTGGAGGTATAATAAATAGATTTGTAGTTATTTCTAGGCAATGAAAATGTGTACTATGTGCTAAAAAGTAGAACTGTGGAGTTCTGCAATAAATTGATGTAAAGTCTAGCTCAGTGCATACTCTCTTTCTTTGTGTGTCTCAAACTAACTTCCAAGGTAGACAAAAATCCTTCTTTTATTCCTTCTTCCCTTTCTTTCTTCCTTTGTTCCTTCATTCCTTCCTCACTTTCTCCCCCATCCATTCAATCAGAACTACCAGCATGTTTACTTCTTGTTAATAGGAGTAGCTTTAGTTTTCTTTAAGTACAAAAGATCTCAGAAAGAAGGTTTAGATCTTTTCAAACAAATGAAAAGTAAGATATGAAAAAAGAAAGGGCTTAAATATTTTTTTTAAAAAATAGAGAAATAATAAAAGGGAACTCATGAAACTAAAAAGCTTCTATAAGACAAAAAACACCATAAAAATGACAAATTCGCCACCTACAGATTGGGAAAAAACCAAGTCTTCACTAAGCCCATAACCAATAAAGGCCTATTATCCAAAATACATAAAAAACTCAAGAAGCTAACCTCAAAATACAAATAAACAAACAACCAAAACAACAACAACAATAAAACAACCCAATTTTAAAAAATGGGATATAGAGCTAAACAGAGAATTCACAACAGAAGAATCTTGAATGGCCAAGAAGCACTTAAAAAATGTTCAAAGTCCTTAGTGATCAGGCAAATGCAAATCAAAATGAGCCTGAGATTCCACCTTAAGCCAATCAGATTACCTAGGATCAAAAACTCAGGTTACAGCAGATCTTGACAAGGGTGTGAAGAAAGAGAGAGACCCTTCCATTGCTGGTGCGATTGCAAACAGGTACAGCCACTCTTGAAATCAATCTGGAGTTTCCTCAGGAAAATG
Organism: Micromys minutus; assembly: GCF_963924665.1. Classification (NCBI taxonomy): domain Eukaryota; kingdom Metazoa; phylum Chordata; class Mammalia; order Rodentia; family Muridae; genus Micromys; species Micromys minutus. The sequence continues at coordinate 9,590,133 of NC_137971.1, forward strand.
TAAATAGATCTACCTGAAGACAAGGCTATACCACTCTTGGGCATATACCCAAAAGATATTCCAGCATACCACAGAGGCACAGGCTCTACTATGTTCATAGAGACTTTGTGATAGCCAGAAACTGGAATATACCTACATGCTGCACAATGGAAGAATGGATACAGAAATTGTGGTTTATTTACACAATGGAATACTAATCATCTATTAAGAATGAGGTTATCATGTGTTTAATAGGCAAATGAATGGAGGCCCAACAACAAGCAGCAGCAAATATGTATTCCCAACCATTGGACAGAAATCGGGTTCCCCGTGGTTGACTTAGGAAAAGGCTGGAAGAAGCTTATAAAGAGGTCAACCTTTTGAAAAACCAGGAGTCTCAAAACCTGGACTTCTGAGAGCTACCAAACAGGCAGCATGCACTAGCTGGTCCAAGCCTCCCAACATATATACAGTAGAAGATTGTGTGGTCTGGCCTCAGTGGGAGAAGGCTTGCCTAACCCTTGTGAAACTGAGGCTCCAGGAGGGCGTGTAGGGCTGGAGACATCTTCTTGGAGACAAGTGGGAGAAAGAATGAGATGAAAAACTGTGGAAGGGCCGACCAGGAGGAGAGTAATGACTGGACTGTAAATAATAATAATAATAATAATAATAATAATAATAATAATAATAATAATAATAATAATTAACAAAGAATAAAATTTAAGCCTCAATCTCCATGAAATAAGTGGAATAAAAGGTAAACTTAGTCTTTGAAAGAAAAAAGAAGAGTTTGAAAGTTATTGGCTCCACATAAAGATATACATCAGTGACAAAGCACTTGAGCTGCATTCCCAAGGCCCTAAATTAGATTACCAGAATTTCAAAAGGTCACTTGTTCTTTAATTCATATAACATAAGGGAGTTTAAGTTAAATGCTAACTATTATGCCTTATTACATCATGTTTTAATCTATTCCTGGAAGGAGCTTTACACCTTCAAAGCCACATCATCTCTGGTAGGAGTTGTAAGGAAAGAAAATAGAAGCCCCCTAAAAAAAGTGTTTGAGTGTTTTCAGGAGGCTTCTGGTCTGTGATAATCACAAAGTACCTTGCTTCTAATTTGTGCCAAACAGGCCTTTTTTCCTTGTTAATTAAGACATTTAAAGATTTTAAAATAGTTTTTATATAATTAGAATACAGGCTATTTTTGTTAATTTAAATTAAAACTTTCATTTCAATTGAGAAGACCCTGAATGCGAGCTATTTTATTTCTTTTTCCTTTCTTCAAAATGAGGAATTATTCTTTTTTTCCTTACAACTTTATTTAAAATAACAGAGATACATATACAGATTATTAAAGGCATTTTAGCATAAAACTAAATGAATATATTTTTGTCAGTACTTGACTTTTTAAAGGTTTGATAGTATGCATTGAAATCTTACTATTTAAAATGATAATAAAGTACATGCAAAACAAACTGTAACATGGAAATAGTCAAAGTTTTCTTGGTGTGTATAAATTAAACATAATAATTTTTAAATACCAAAAGTTGCCACAAGTCTATCGTCTTAGCTCTTGAATTATAAATGATTTAAGGTATAGTTGTACCCCACTCTGAGAGGGTGCTATACACTTACTGCACTTACTGTTTTGTTTTGCTTTTTGGTTTTGTTTTGTTTTGTTTTGTTTTTTTTTTTATTGAGCTTCATATGGTCTGTGAATTGTTTGTTGGGAATTCATAGTTTTCTGGGGTTAGTATCCAATTATCAGTGACTGCATATTATGTCTGTTCTTTTCTGACTGGGTTATCACACTCAGGATCATATTCTCTAGATACATTCATTTTCCTAAGAATTTTATAAAGTCATTGCTTCTGAGATCTGAGTAGTACTCCATTATGTAAATATACCGTAATTTCTATATCCATTCATCTCCTGAAGGACATCTGGCTTTTTTCCAGCTCTGGCTCTTATATATTCTGGCTACCCTTTGGTGACCATATTCTCTCCACCATCCCAGAGTATCTTTTTATATATACATAAGCTTCCAGATTGATACTTTGTCATTAGCTGCAAGCACTTGACATTGCAAAATTTCATCTTACACTATTAATTCAATCAAATTCCTGGTCGGAGAAAAGGACTTAACAGGGACCCTATTAAATAAGTTTCAAATCAGATACTTATTAAAGTTAATGTCCTTTTCTTATGTCTTCTCACATTTTTGTTTTGTTTTGTTCCTTCCTTTTCATTTTCTTTCTTTTTAATGCAGCTTCCATTATATAGAAATGACAGGTTTTCACAAGATATAAGCAATCACACTGCGAAAAGAAGATAAAATATTGCTTAAATGTATTATAAAATATGGCTCATCCTTTAGTGACTTATCTATAACTTTCTTGTCTGCTATATCTTGTATTTCCCCCGGTACTTGCTGTTGAAATGATATAAATGTTCAAGAGGTCGGAGAATAAAAGAATCCTCCAGAGGCATATGACAGAGGTAATGAAAATTAACATCAGATTTTCACCTGCAACCTGAGTGTGCCCCTTTGGAAAAAAAAAATGTGTGACAAATGTGGAGATGTGTGCTATCAGTCTTTTCTTTCTGAGAATTGAGATAAATAAAGCTGTTTTATGATCCAGAGGAGAGTATCAATATGCTTCTGGCATTTTATCTCACCTACTATCTACTGCTTCTGCCTCACGGGGGAGAGGGGACTGCCTGATTTCTAGCTCTTCATATTTTACAGACAAAAGAGGTGTTCTTCACATTACTGAGAGCCAACCACAATAGCAACCAGGAACAGTAGAGGCATTACAGTATTTACTCAAGAGCCTTGAGTAGTTAACAAGTTTCTTCATAGGAATACAAAGTAACAGGATAATTTCTGATCAAAAGGAAATATACATAATTAATTCATGGCACCTGGCTGTTATTCCTGTCTTACTTTTACCCAAAATCTCACTGTGCATTTTATTCTAACATTCTCCAAACCAGCATCTGTATGTTCTTGAGCACTCTGGGATTGAACAATTCAGCTGGAGATTTCTGTTTATGTATGAGGGAAAAAGACCAGGATGAATTTTTCTCTTACTCACCTTGAGGACTAACAACCTGCAAATAAATAGAAGAGAAACCTTGAGTAGTTTTCTAAGGACTGCTATGTCTGGCAGAAGCCAGTTAGTTACAGTGAGCAAAGCTTGTTTCTAAGCTCAGAATGTGCGTAGGCTTCTCAACACAGAGAAGACCTACTAAAATCATTAGCAACCAATTCTAATCGTGGGTACCCAAGCTCGCCCTATAAGTAAACGTCTTAACCTGCAGTGGACGTACTGTTTTTGGATGTATGGCCACAGGTGGTATGCATCATAAAATAAGATTCATTATCACATAATAAAATAATCAGAATTTCAGAGCATGATTTTTGTTCCTAATTGAATAAAATAAGTGCTGCCTTCCAGTTTATGTTCACATGTGTTCATATTCTTAGGTACTAAAAATTGTCCCTGTCTTGATGATTTCAAAGGACTGATTGCTTATTAGATTCAATATGATTTCATGGTTCTCATTTCGATTCACTTATAGAACTTTGTGCTTGTTTTTTGGTTGCATGTTTTCAGGACAAACAGTCTTAATTATCCCAGACTACATTTTTTTTCAGTTTCTGTTGATAATTTTAATAAAGGTCTGTCTTCATGCAAGTTAGAATATTCCTTCTTACCCTTAGCATTATTAATGATAATGTCCCTCAGTTAACACTAATGTTGCAGAGATTCTTGATTTGAAGAATAATATTGACTTCTTATTTTTGATATTTCCTTTTTTGCTGAAAACCAATATATTCAATTCATTTTGTATTTCACAAAGTGTGCCTTGAAAATTTGAATTTAATTTTTTCCCAGGTTATCTGCAGAAGATAAGTGATCCAAGCAACACAAATAAGTTCAAGGTGAGGTTGCTCCCTCCCAAGTTATCAGAATAGAGCAGGCTCTCACATCCAACTAATTATGCGATGTGCAAGAATTATACCAGGGTGGCTAATAACAATAGGTTCAGTTTCTTCTCAGAGACCATTTTACTCCTGCAACTAAAATCACTGACCCAAGTTCATCTGCAAATGTCTGCTAGTCATTGATAACTTCAGACTTGCACGCTATACAGGCAGCGGAGACTGTAGCTGTCTCTCAGAATCTCATCACTCTTCAACAATATGCTTGATGGACAGACAAAGAGTATATGTCTGCCAACAATGACCAACCAGTCTTCACTTCCTTGGTCCTTGAATGGAATCTTCTCATAACTTCATGTGTAATTGATTACTACCATAGTTGTATATTAATATGTTTTCCGGAGCTACACACAAAATAAATATGGTTACCACTCATTGTATTTCAAGAATTGAGACATGTCATTGTTAAGCTAAATCGTTTATTTGGATTAATGATGTAACAAGGTGGGTTAAGTTGATACTGTCATATGACCTTTGGTAGTGTTCATGGAGCATTTTCATACATCCATAAAAGCTAATCCATTCAATTATTTCTTCCCTGAATTATTGATCAATCTCTGAAGTGACTTGATTCCTCAGCTTGTAGAGAAATCTTAATTAAAATACTGTAATTCTAGTAAAAACTGGGGTACAGAGCAAAACAAAGAATTCTCAACTGAGGAAATCAAATGGTCAAGAAGTCCTAAAAATGATCAGCATCATTAGTCATCATAGAAATGTAAATCAAAACAACCCTGTGAATACAGCTCATACCAGTGAGAATGGCTAAGATCAAAAACTCAGGTGACAGTAGATGCTTGTAAGAATGTGGGGAAAAAAACACTCTTCAATTTTTGGTGAGAATACAAGCTGGTACAACCACTCTGAAAATCAGTCTGACTATTCCTCAGAAAATTGGACATAGTTCTACCAGAGGACCCAGATATACTACTCTTTGGCATATACCCAAAAGATGCTCATCATCTAACAAGGATACATGTTACACGATGTTTATAGCAGATTTATTTATAATAGCCAGAAGCTGAAAAGAATGTAGATTTCCTTCAACAGAGGAATGGATACAGAAATTGTGGTACATTTACACATGGAGTACTACTTTCTTATTTTGCTTCTTTGGGTCTGTGGACTATACCAGAGTTATCCTGTACTTTAGGGCTAATACCAATTTATAATTGAGTACATCCCATACAATACATGTTCTTTTAGATCTGGGTTACCTTACCCAGGATATTTTCTAGTTTCAATTATTTTCCTGCAAATTTATGATATCTTTGGTTTTTTTAATTGAACAACTTTATTTTAAAAAGAAAGATAAAAGTACAGATTTTAAGCATTTTTGCATATGAATACATTTTTGTCAGTACTTGATTTTCTTTTGAGGTTTGATAGTATGCATTAAAATCTTACTAGTTACAATGAGCATAAAGTATATGGAAAACAAGATCTAACCTAAAATTAGTCAAAGTTTTCTTGGTGTGTAAAGATTAAGCATAATGGTTTTTCATTTTCTTTTTCTTTTTTTTTTTTTTTTTTTTGGTCTTTGTTTTTCTTGAACGTCATATAGTCTATGAGTTGTTTCTGAGGTATTCAGAGCTTCCTGCAGTTAGTATCCCATTATCAGTGACTGCATATTATGTCTGTTCTTTTGTGACTGGATTATCTCACTCAGGATGATATTCTCTAGATGCATCAATTTTCTTAAGAATTTCATAAAGTCATTGTTTCTGGTAGCTTAGTAGTACTCCATTGTACAGGTACAGGCACATGGATCAATGGAATAGAATAGAAGATCCAGAAATGAGCCCTCACATATATGGTCACCTGATTTTTGGCAAAGGAGCTGTAAACATTCAATGGAAAAAGGACAGCCTCTTCAACAAATGGTGTTGGTTCAACTGGCACTCAGCATGCAGAAGAATGAAAATAGACCCTTCCTTATCTCCTTGTACAAAGCTCAAGTGCAAGTGGATCATAGATCTCCACATTAAACCAGGTACACTGAAATTATTAGATGAGAAAGTAGGGAAAACCATAGAACACATAGGCACAAAAGAAAATTTCCTGAACAGAACACAAATGGTTCATACTCTAAGGTCAAATATCAACAAATAGGACTTAATGAGATTGTAAAGCTTCTGTAAAGCTAAGGACACTTTCAAGAAAACAAAACAGCAGCCGACAGATTGGGAAAAGATCTTTACCAACCCCACATCTGATAGAGGCCTGTACTTTGGTCTGTTGTGGGTTCCCTACATGACATGGGTAGACCTGTTTATTGAGTCCCATGTAAAAGTGTGTTGTTGTTTTTTTGTTCCATACAACAAAAACTGCAAAGTCTTATTTAACATAACTTTAGATTTCAATTTACCTGTGACTAAAGACAATTTTGAAAGTTTAGAATCTTCTAGAATTATCAGGGCCATATCTTAACTTTAGTTTTCCTTTTTTTTATTTTTAGGAATTTTTTTTGTTGTTATCTCAAATAGTAATGAACACAGCATTGTGATTAATATTCCAGCAATTCAGCTGACTTAATGGGTTAGGGTAATAACAAAGCTCTCATATTTATCAAGTCAGTTCTGTGTACGGAAGGAATAATAAATTTTTCTCAAGGTCATTAATTTTATTCATATTCAAGCAAATATTTGATCAGGGTTGTTTCTGTGATAAATAGGTTCAGGTCTCCAAGGTTGTGACTCAAGTGAGCAGTGAAGACAGGTGCACAGGTGTTTAGGAACAGATCACACTAAATCCATAAGACAGAGATCAAGGAATCAGTGGGACGTCCACACGGACTGTTCCGTTACCCCCAAGTAGTAGTACTGTTTGTCATGTTCTGTGACATATTACCCATAAAATTATCAGTTATTCAAAAGAGGATTATTTTGTTTTCAGATTTGTTTTTCCATTTATATTCTAATTCCAGATGGCTTCTATAATTGGTTTATTACCTTTGCAGATGTTTGAGACAAATTTAGGGCCCGCGCCAATTATGGATTGCAATAGCTAATGGAAGCAAATTTTACAATTGATTTCTCACTGTGAGCTAACAAGCATAGCACATATGTTAGCTGTATGTTTTATGGATCTAAAATCCAATGACTGTGTCTTGATTTTAGGCACGTGTTACTACGATATCCAAATTCTGTGGATATCTCTTTAATGACTCTGATTTATAAAAATTGAATTTACTAATCAATAATCATAAAATTACTTTGGGTTGCTTCCCAAAGTCTATGAATGATAGCATTTTATATTCATAGGTCATTTTCTTACTATAAGTGTTTTCTCAGCTTTCTTCAAAGGAAATAGAAACATGACATATTAGCCCTTTATTTCTAATAAATATGATGATGATTTGAGAATTTATATGAAATATTTTGCTCATAGAGCTCTCTCACTAAGCAAGAAATCTGGACTCATAACAGAGCTTTAGGCTTCTTTCTTATATATTATACATCATCTCCTACATTTAGAACTCTGACTTCATGTAAGAAAAGTGCTCTACTTTTAAAAACACAGTCGTTTAGAACATTTATTAACAGTAAAGCAGATGACTCACCTTTGGAAGATAACTACTCATATATTTTGAAATTATTTCATCCCATAATCAAAGGCAGAAGAAATGCTGCCTTGCCATGTTACCAAGATCATGACTGGGATGAGTTCTAGGGATTTCCTGTAATATGGACATAGATTCAATAAGTCCATATTTACCTTGTTAGAGACCTGGTCTTCTAAATTTAAGTGACAGATACTATAAGAGGCAGTACACACTGGATGGATATCAGATTGTTAGCCCATATATATCAGTGGGATGAAAACTGATCTGAATAGTCAGGGGAGTTCTCCTGTGAATAAGTGTTAATGCTATCATAGGTGTGCTTGCTTTGTTTATTTATTGTCTCCATATGACCTCTTTTCCCAAATTCCCCACACCAGAAAGCTATGTATCCTAAGGCCTCTAACCAGAGCTAAGGAAAGGCTTGTGTCATGTCACAGAATCTCTAGGTCTGTGAGCTAATTCAATGTATCATGAAGAGCCCACTGTAACAACTTACCACACTGTAATGCTAGGTCTGTCTTCCTTATTAGTATTGGAACAACAACTAGAGCAGCATACATATTCCTAGTTAACAGGTGTGTAAAGGTCCGGATCACTTACATTAGTGACCCAGAATACATGAAGTCTGGGAACATTTCTCATTTATGAAGATCTCTCAATGTTGTTCCTTGAGTAGTAGAGCACTAGAGAGTCTGGAACAGAGGCAGTATGGTTATGTGCATTATGTAACTATGATGAAAGAAACTACATAAATTGAATAACTACAGATTACTGCACAGGTACAAGTAAACAGACACAGAGAAAATACAGACAGAGGAAGGGGAGGGAACAAATAGTCTGTTTCTTTAATACTAGAAAAACACCAGAAAAGCTGCTAGATATAATTTGGATTGAGCAGGCTGAGGTCATCTACAATGCGGTTTTTGTTTCTTTTATTGTCAATGTGCCGTTTATTTCACTTGTTTTAGATTTCAGGTTATGGTTCATTTTAAATTAATTTTTATAAAATATATGAGACTAAATTTTTGACAAACATGTTTATGATGGCTTTCAATTTGTTTATTTTAAACATTCTCTATTTAATTAACTAAATAATAATCTTGGGGCTTTTGTGATACTCTTGCTAATATTGTTTTACAGTTTTCTTTATTTGCGAATGTATTAATCTGACCTGCTATGATCTTTGTTACAATTATCACTCTATCATCTGTCTTCCTAAAACTTCATTTTCATGTGTAACCCCCTTTGTTGAAGATTCTCAATGCTTCTTAGTACATGGTATATCATCCTTCATTGATTTTGAAAATTCTAATTTTCAAATATCTACACAATGCTGGACATTTTGATTTCATTTAAAAATATTTGGTGATTCTATCATATCTTTATGGAGACAAAGTAATTGTAGCTTTAACTATAATTATTTAGGAACTGGATCTACTGATGACTAAGTAGAGAAGCCACAGCTTTACAATGTTAGAGAAAAAGCAAACTTTGCACACATAAACACACATACTAAAAGCTGTGCTTTGAAAACTGACTATTTCCATGTTACATTTTGTTTTACATGTTCTTTATATTCATTGTAACTAGTAAGATTTCAATCCATACTATCAAACCTTTAAAAAAATAAAGTAATAATAAAATATATTCATATAGTTTTATGCCAAATGCTTTAAAAAGTCTGTACATGTATCTCTATTTTTTTACAAATAAAGTTGTGAAAAATGTTAAAAAATAGATTTAAATAAATATAAAAATAGATTTATAGAAACCAAGAATGAAATAGGGAGAAAAAAATTTTAAGCCTTTTATGATAAAGTAATTAAAGGCTGGATATAAGCAGATAAGAGCCCTGACTACTTCCCAGAGGTACTGAGTTCAATTCCCAATAAGCACATGGTAGCTTAAAACCTTCTGAAACAAAATTCGATGTGTTTGAAGAGAGCAATGTACTTACATAAATAAATAAATACATACATACAAATATACATACACACATATATCTTTTATAAAAGAAAGTAATTTAAAAATGAAAAAAATTACCACAAGATTTTTATTAAGTATATATTCTGGAAACTTTAAATTTCTATGCTTCATATTTTCTAATTAATTTAGTCATAGGAGTACACTGTGTATGCATTTACATTTCTTCCTATGGCTGAATGATGAAAAGATAGTCTACATAGTAGGACTTTATTAATTTGAGGCCTATCTCTAGAAAGATTCTATGAAGCCTCTTTTTCCCCATTAATATGTATTAAAAATTGCTTACTACTGTTGTAGTGAGGGTAAATCATCATTCTCGGAACCCATATCACTGAATATCTCTGTAGTTTTACAAAATAAAGTTAGCAAATTTAAATGCTAAAAAGTTTTGAAATGTACACAAAGCATGGGTTTTCTCAGTCTGTGGCTTGCGACCCCATGGGATCCAATGACCTTTTCATAGGTTTGCCACATTCGATATCATGCATATCAAATATTTAGATTAAAAATCATAATGTAGAAAAATTTCAGTCATTAATGAACACTGAAAATCACGTTATGGTTGTGGCAACCACACCATGAAAAACTGTATTAAAGGGTCACTGCATGAGAAGTTTGAGAGCACTGAGACAGCATAACTGCTACTTGAGCTGCTCTTTTTCATTCCATGGTTTGTTATTGTAGTCTCTTGCAATGAATTCTTCCTCAGTTGATCAGTACTGTAATAAGAATGGAGTTCCCTGATGGAAGAGTTAGAGAAAGGACTAAAGGAACTCATGGGGTTTGAAACCCATAGGAAGAAAAACAATATCAACCAACCAGACACCCGCCCCCAGAGCTTCCAGGGACTAAACCACCAACCAAAGAGTACACGTGGAGGGTCTCATAGTTCCGTATGCTTATGTAGCAGAGGATGGCCTTTTGGAGCATCGATGGGATGTTAGGTCCTGGATCTGTGAACGTTCAATGCCTCAGTGTAGTGGAATGTCAGGGCAGGGATGTGGGAGAAAGGGAATGTATGGGTGGGTGGGGAAGCAGCCTCAGAGAATCAGGGGGAGGGAGATACCGCAAGGAAACTAGAAAAGGGAATGACATTTGAAATGTAAATAAAGAAAATATCCAATAAATGAAAGAATAATATTCTTATATCCTAAAATGTAGTAATTCAGCACTTTCTTATTGTAATTCGGAGTTCTGTTTTTGTAAATATCTCCTTATTCATATTTTTCAAGTTTTTATATATACACAAAAGCTCCTTTTATCAAAGCAATTTTCAGAAACAAAACACCAACAGTTTTATAAATATAATTATCAGGCTAATGCATAAAACAATTTTGTCATTTAAAGCATGTGAATAATTGCTTATACTTATTATCTCAGTTGTTAAGAGGCAATGGGCTGAGAATTAACAAGGGTACCATTTGCCTTACACATTCTGTCAATGTGAATTGCTGTTAGGAATCACACACAGACACCAACTGACATTTCAGTCTTTGAGAGAACAAAATTGATGACTGATCCATTTGGTCTTATTTTCTTATGACTACTGAAAAGACTACTAAGATATTTTCCCTTAATATTCTTTTTGGTTATATTGATAATTTAGAAATAATTTTTTCTATGAATGTTATATATGCCTATACAATGTTTTATTATAATATCTATTGCAAATAAGTTTAATTTCTGCCTGGATCATTGTCAATTTTATTTATTTTGTGTTCATAGATAATACTGTGTCTTTATCTGTATTTTATTCTGTTAATGATTTATATAACTGATTGCCATATGTAAAACTATATTTGTATTCTAAGAAAAATATCTGCTAAGTTTTTATGAGAACACTTTTTTTTAGAATGACAATTAACAGCAGCTCAGAGAACTGAGCATAACTGACTCATCTCTTCAGACCTAAGGAACATCATGAAAGAATAGTCATCAAGTCTTTAAAGTTTTGTTTAGAGTTTAAACTTTGTTTTACAAGTATAAATCATTAACTTACATTATCTATATTCAGACACATATGATATATATATATATATATATTAACATATATCTATGTCTATATTCTATATCTTTCTCTATCTAATCTATATCTTTTTATATATACCTGTATCCATCTAGATATAGATAGATATCTATATAAATATGAAGATAGATATAGAGACAGAGACAGAAAGGGACAGGGATAGAGATTAGGTATAAATATAAAACCATTGAATTGCATTGCTAGTTCATTAGAAACATAAATAGTGGATAGATGCTGAAAAGAGTTTCAGGCCCACTAAGGAACAAATGACAGACTCAGTCACAAATGATACTGAAAATCTTTTGGATCTCTAGACAAAAGAGTAAAATGAATCCATCACCACATAGCAAATTCTCACCATCCATTTTGTAAGAGAAAAGTTATCCTATTACCAATTATACTTTATATTCTAATCTAAAATCTATTTTAAATCCGGCCTCCTTCCCACCTGCCCTCCCTTTTCTTCTTTATCCCTCTCGCTGTGTCTCTCCCTGCCCCAAAGCCTACCCTTAGGCTCACACAATGTCTGTTACTGCTCTTTGTATAAGTGTGTGTCCTTCTTATTTATGCCCCTGCTTACACATATAAATCTATAGTTAAACTGCCTATCAATAAACTCTAATTATGCGTCATAAATACAAGGGCTATTTTTAAGTTAATATTTGTGATACTGCCGTTTAATTTCTTTTTCTCATCTCTGCTTTCACATAAAAATTTTTAAAAAATTGCCAGAAGCTTCCATAGTAAATAATATTATTAATAACAAATTTAATCTATTGTAGAAAAGGAATAAGATTTTTCATATAGCATGGGGCAAATTCAAGGCACATTTTAATTGGAAATGTTTCTTTAGATAGTGACTGTGAGATTGTGAAGACTTCTCAGGCACACCAGAGATTATGTCATAATCAGGACTGCCCTTTCTGAAACCAGGGAGTGAAGCATGTTAGCTTTGTGTGTGTGTGCCTCAATTTCAGGCACTATGCCTGTCATTCACTGTGCTATATCTCTTTCCTTCTTTAGCCTCACAAAATATTCCTCTTCATAAGAATTACTATAAATACAGCTAGGCACGGGATAATGTGTTACTTCTAAATCTTAGGACATTTCAATGAGTTTTGTTTTAAACTTATGGTATAATAGCTGGCAGAGAATGTTTCTGATATGTACGCTATGATAAATAAGCAGAAATAAGCATAGAAAGGTGCATAGTAGTTAACCCTTGACAGAAAGCTAGATTCAGTTTGATATCATCAATCACAATCTTACATATAACTGCTAATAAAAGCATCAGCGTTACTTACATTCGTATCAGGAGAGAGACTCGAAGCCTTTCCAAACAATAGAATCTTATAGGGCAAGTCACATATGTAAAGAGGCCAAGGTAGAACTGAGACCCAAAATAAAGATTCGTTCCATCTGTAAACATGGGTGGTTGTGGTTTTAGATATACTGTGTATATTCAAAAGGATGATAGAAGTTAGATGAAAAGAAAGTCCTGAAACTTTATTGAACTGAGATGTATCTAAAGCATTGCCATTATTCTTGCTTACTCAGTGTAAATACATCGCAAGACCATATCATTGAAGATATCATATGTGTTGACCACAGAACATCTAGGCACATTCTATCCAACAATGGTTACAAAGGCAATAGAGTATAGAAATGTAATTAAACTAAATTAGTGCTTTTCTGAGAATAACACATTTCACAAAAAAATAGAAACCAAGAAAGTGTTAGATAGAAAATAAAATGCAAAGTTTGAAAAAAGTATGTTATTGATGACAAGCACACATACAAGCATTGGCATTCTCTCAAATCTCTGACTATATGAGGATGGTGTTGAGATTTTAGTCATTAAAATGCATTTTTCATAGACATACATGAGGTATCTGACTGTGTGGTACTAGAGGGGGAAAACACTGAATAAGCTAGTAGAGAAAGTTAAGGTGGGAACATGCTCTTGGAGGGGAGGAATGATAGAAGGGACTGTCTGAGGGCAGATCAAGTGGAGGATAAACACTTCATTGTAAGATAAAATTAAAGATATTTTTAATTAATTAATTAATTAATTAATAGTAAAATAACTAGGATGTGAATTATGAGACAACAGAGTGCAAATTGAGCAATAGTTCTGAAGGATGTTCAGCTTTCTGTTCTCAGGACAAAATACAAGATAGAAGCAATATAAAATAAAAATTAATTTTGGCTCATAATTTGAAATAAACCTGTGGTGTCATGGATAGTGTGAATAAATTCTATTTCAATCTCTGAGCAAAGAATTACCACTGAGAATGCTCTTAAATAATAAAAACGGACACATGAGTTATATTGTTTTATAGAATTACGGTATAATTTTTAGCATAGTTTTAACATAGTTGCAGAGGATGAGAAAGAAATATGTTCAATGCTAAATCTAGAGCAAACTGAGAAGACATTCTTAAGCTATTATTTTAGCAACCAAACAAAACATTTTGAAGAATATATATATATGTGCTGGGGTAAATTGGGGTAAACCACTTTCATATCCCATAAATTAAGTAAGGAAGAATATAGTGTTATTACATACTTTGTATATCTTAGGAAATACAACTATTTTATAATTATTTACATGAAGTGAAAAAAAAAATATAGAGATCTTTTTCTTTCTACAAATGTAGTAATGACCCACAACATATTTGCTGGATGTAGTTACCTTTTAAAATAAAAAATGGGATTCTAATATTAATTTTTGTCTCAATGTAAACAAACTGATTTCCCATTTCACAGTAAAACATTGTTTATTTGAATTTTAAACAAATAACAAGCTGGGAAGAATTGGCAACTATCTATTTCCAAGCACAACTCAAAAAAAAGATGCATATTTAATACCATTCCGAAAGTAGCTAACAAAACACAAACTACTACAATTTCACACAACAACTTCTGTTATCAGCCAGTTACACCAATGTCTTGAAGAAACGTGTTTCCTTGATTTCTCAAATATGATTTTGTTTGAATATAAATTACAGAGTCAGAAACTTACCATTTTTTATCACATGTCTCTAAGTCCAAATGTCTAAAACACTCAAAGAAAGCAAGGTGTACCAATATATTTCAGTAAAAGTTTTATCCAAGAAAGGCAACTTAAAACAAGAGTAATTACCTCCATTTTTCTTTACTATAATTAGATTTTTTTTCTGCTAGCAAGACATTTTCTTACGTTTTTAAAGCTTTGTATAATTTATCCATGAATTCTATAGAGATATATAAGTAGAAATTGAAGTCAAAATATAATTAAATTAAGATGAATATCATTGTCATATTTAAGTATTTTTAATGACTTAGAGAATCTTTTGTCCTTTTAATGAGTCAGAGCATTTCCACAAAATAAAAAGTAAATAAAAATAAGAATATTATACCTACGTTATCATGCTTTAAAAGTGAAGCATTTTTTTCAGAGTATTGAATAATTAGTTTCTCAGTAGGAGTATCTAAATGGGACTGAAGCAATGAGATATTGGCAGAATAATGCCAAAAAAGCCACATTAGGTGGAAACAGTTTAACAAAACAAAACGAAAGCTCCTTATTTGTACAAATTAGATGAGCTGAAAAGGAAAGAGTCTGAACAACTGAAAAAAAAGCAATGTCAAAATAATGATTTACTGAAAAATCATAAGAAATAGATGGGAAATGCTTAAGAGGTTGAGAGGACTAATTGCTTTTGCTAAGGACCTGGGTTCAATTCCCAGTACTCACACGGTGGCTCACAACCATCTATAAAGCCAGATCCAAAAGTTCTGATGCCCTCTTCTGATTTCTGCAGACATGGGCCACTCAAAATGCACAGACATTCACACAGGTTAATGACCTATAATGGCAATTAAAAATAAATAAATAAATAAATATTTATATATAAAATAAATACAGCAGAGATCAAGAAACACAGTCCGGGTACACAAGAGAGACAAGAACCAATCACTGACAATAAGACCACATATAATCACAGACAACAAGACCAGAAATTGACCAAATAGAAACAAAAAGAAACATTCATAGAATCAACAAAACCAAAAGCTGGTTCTTTGAGAAAATTAGCAGGATTGATAAACCCTTAGCCAAACTAACTGGAGGGCAAAGAGAGCATCCAAATTAACAAAATCAGGAAGGAAAGTGGGGACATAACAACTGAAACTGAGGAAATTCAAGAAATCATCAGATCCTACTACAAAAGCCTATACTCAACAAAGCTGGAAATTCTGGAGGAAATGGATAAATTCCTAGACAGATACCAGATACTAAAGTTAAATTAGGACCAGGTAAACCATCTAAATAATCCCATAACACCTAAAAAAATAGAAGAAGTCATCAAAAGCCTCCCAACCAAAAAAAGCCCAGGTCCAGATGGGTTCAGTGCAAAATTCTATCGGACATTTATTGACAACCTAATACCAACAATCTCCAAACTATTCAACAAAATAGAGTCAGATGGAACACTACCTCATTTTTCAAGGACACAATAACCCTTGTTCCTAAACCACACAAAGACCCTACAAGGAAAGGAAATTTCAGACCAATCTCACTTATGAACACTGATGCAAAAATACTCAACAAAGTCCTTGAAAACTGAATCCAGGAAAACATCATAATGATCATTCACCATGATCAAGTACGCTTCATCCCTGGAATGCAGGGATGGTTTAATATACGGAAATCCATCAACATAAAGCACCATATAAACAAACTCAAAGAAAAAAAAAACCTCATGGTCATCTTACTAGATGCCAAGAAAGCATTTGACAAAATTCTACACCACTTCATGTTAAAGGTCTTGGAAAGAACAGGAATCCAAACTCCATACCTAAACATCATAAAAGCAATATACAGCAAACCAATAGCCAACATCAAACATAACGGTGAAAAAATTGAAGCAATCCCACTAAAATCAGGGAATAGAAAAAGCTGCCCACTCTCCCACTACCTATTCAACATAGTACTTGAAACCCTGGCCGGAGCAATTACACAGCAAAAGGAAATCAGAGGGATACAAATTGGAAAGGAAGAAGTAAAAACATCACTCATTGCAGATGACATGATAGTGTACATAAGTGACTACAAAAATTCCACCAGAGAACTCCTACAGCTGATAAACAAGTTCAGCAAAGTGGCTGGATACAAAATTAATTCAAACAAATCAGTAGTCTTCCTCTACTCAAAGGACAAACATACAGAGAAAGAAATTATGGAAAAGATACACTTCAAAATAGTCACAAAAATATGAAATGATTTGGTGTGACTCTAACTAAGCAAGTGAAGGACCTGTATGATAAGAACTTCAACTCTCTGAAGACAAAAACGAGGAAGATCTCAGAAAATGGAAAAATCTCACATGCTCATGGATTGGAAGGATTGTAAAGATGGCCATCTTACCAAAAAAATCTACATATTCAATGCAATCCCCATTAAAATTCCAACCCAATTCTTCATAGAGTTGGAAAGGGAAATGTGCAATTTCATTTGGAATAACAAAAGACCTAGAATAGCAAAATCCATCCTCAACAATGAGAAAATATCTGTGGGAATCACTATCCCTGACCTCAAGCTATATTACAAGGCAATTGGGCTGAAAACTGCATGGTACTGTACAGAGAGAGGCAAGTATATTAATAAAATAGAATAGAAGATCCAGAAATGAGCCTTCACATATATGGTCATTTGATTTTTGACAAAGGAGCTGTAAACAACCAGTGGAAAAAGGACAGCCTATTCAACAAATGCTGTTGTTCCAACTGGCACTCAGCATGCAGAAGAATGAAAATAGTCCCTTTCTTATCTCCTTGTACAAAGCTCAAGTCCATGTGGATCAGAGATCTTCACATTAAACCAGGTACACTGAAACTATTATATGAGAAAGTAGGGAAAAATTTAGAACACATAGGCAGAGGAGAAAATTTCCTGAACTGAACACCAGTGGCTCATGCTCTAAGGTCAAATATCGATAAATGGGACTTAATGAGATTGCAAAGTTTCTGTAACGCTAAGGACACTGTCAAGAAATCAAAATGGCAGGCAACGATTGGGAAAAGATCTTTAACAACCCCACATCTGATCGAGGCCTAATATCTAAGGTATACAAAGAATTCAAGAAGTCAAACACCAGAGAATCAAACAACCCTATTAAAAAATGGAGTACAGAGCTAAACAAAAAGTTCTCAATTGAGGAATATCAACTGGCTGAGAAGCATCCAAGGAAGTGTTCAACATCATTAGCCATCAGGGAAATTCAAATCAAAACAACACTGAGATTATGCCTCACACCTGTCAGAATGGCTAAGATCAAAAATTCAGATGTCAATAGATGGTGGCAAGGTTGCAGAGAAAGAGGAACACTTCTTCACTGCTGGTGGGGTTTTAAACTGGTACAACCACTCTGGAAATCAGTCTGATGATTCCTCAGAAAATTGGGCATAGTACTACCTGAAAACCCAATTATACCACATCTGGGCATATATCCCAGAGAGGCTCCAACATCCAACAGAAACACGTATACCACAATGTTCATAACAGCCCTATTTATAATAGCCAGAAGCTGGAAAGAACACAGATGTCTTTCAGTAGATGAATGGATACAAAAATTGTTGTATATTTACAATAAAAGAGTACTACTCAACTATCAGAAGCAATGGCTTTATGAAATTCTTAAGAAAATGGATGCATCTAGAGAATATCATCCTGAGTGAGATAACCCAGTTACAAAAGGACAGATATAATATGCAGTTACTGATAATTTGATACTAACTCCAGAAGGCTCTGAACACCCCAGAAACAATGTATAGACTTTATGAAGTTCAAGAAAAACGAAGGCCAAAAAAAAAAAAAAAAAAAAAAAAAAAAAAAAAAAA
Organism: Micromys minutus; assembly: GCF_963924665.1. Taxonomy (NCBI): domain Eukaryota; kingdom Metazoa; phylum Chordata; class Mammalia; order Rodentia; family Muridae; genus Micromys; species Micromys minutus. The sequence goes on from NC_137971.1 coordinate 9,608,582, forward strand.
AAAAAAAAGAAAGAAAGAAAGAAAGAAAAAAAAAGAAAGATCATTAGGTTTAACCTTTTCACACTAAGAAAACTTTGCCTATTTTTATGTTATATCTTGTTTTACATGTACTTTATGCTCATTGTAACTAGTAAGATTTTAAGGCATACTATCAAACCTTTAAAGAAATCAAGTACTGACAAAAAAATGTATTCATATACTTTAATGCAAAAATGCTTTTAAAATCTGTTCATTTATCTCTGCTTTTTAAGATGAAGTTGTTCAACTAAAAAATACAAGTAAAAGGAGAGCTATCTCTGTTAAAATTTTTATTTGTCTAGCACTTTCAAAGTGCTAAGCTCCACATAACTTGATGTGATGGTATACCCCCTCAATTCAGAAGATAGATGGAGGAAAAGAAACCATCTAAGATCATCCTCAGAACATAAATGTCATAAAAAGGATTTACTATATAAATGTTTTTCTTAAACATTTTTATGAAAAAATGAGAAAGGGAAGAGAGTATTTACATCTGAAAGTTCAAAACTTGAAAGAAATGTATGTTTTTCTAGGTTAGCAAGAAGCATCGTTGAGGGTAATCAATTGTATTATAATAAGAATTATAAGCTTATTTATCACAAATATTTGGATGTTTCGAAACTTTGTTCTTCATAAAGTCTCATAGAATTTCTTCTCAAGTTCTGGAATTATAGTGTTTGTGGTATTAAGAAAAAACTTTGCAATCCAGGCAAAGGTGAAAATCTATGTCTGGAAGTGGATTTGATATCTGAGAAAATATTCTTCTACACTCTTTATCATAATATTTGATGGGGTCAAGAAGTAGAAAGTTATTTAAACATGTATTATTGGATTGTGGAATGTACAGACAGCACTCTTATCTCTCTCCCTTCCACACAGGGCATTCCACACGCTAAGAGATATTGGTCTATGCAGGAACAAAGAAAGCAAAGTCTCATGAAAATAAAAATCTTTCTTTCATCCAGATGGTATCGTTACACCCAGAAATTTTCAGCAACAATCAAAGCACAATTCTAGGAGAAAAAAAAGTGCTACAGGATATGAGCAGGTGATATCAAATATGAGGGTTTATTGAAATGGCCTTTGAACCAGATAAATGTGTAAATGCAAAGCTGATTTAAAAAAAGGCTTGCTACAACTTAAAAATGAGTCAATATCTATCTGCTGATGCCAAATAGTACATAATGGCTAAAACCTGATAAGGATGCCTGAACCATAATGCTATGAAGGAGGATGCTTGCAGCTAACCATCAGACTGAACATGAGAAGCTACATGAAGGAGCTTGAAAAAAAGGCTGAAGGAGCTGAATGGGTCTTCAATCCTAGGGAAGGAACAAAATTATCAACTATCCAAACCCACCACAGCTCCCAGGGACCTATGGCTCAAGGTACATATGCAGTATTCTAACATCAGTGGGAGGAGAGGCCTCTGGTCCAGCAAAGGCTAGTTTTCCTAGTATAGGGTAACACTAAGATGCTAAGGTGGGAGAGGATATTTGGGAGAGGGAGCACCTTCATGGAGGCAATGATGGGGGAACAGGATTGTGGGAAAGGGATAAATCTGAAATGTAAATGCAGAGAATTTCCAATAAAAATAGACTTTGTATAATACATTTTATTTTAAATCATGACTGGTTGTTTTAAGCAATATGTCATCAGAAGTCCAGCATGACATAAAATCAGGATTTACTAGTATGTGTAGCCTGTGTAATTGCCACTGGATAATTGAACAAATTTATTTCACACAAAGCTGTTTCAGCTCCATAGACTTTGAAGATCACTGTACATGATGAATTCTTTTCAGCATAAATACACTGGCTGATCTCTTTTTGATTGGAGGAAATCATAACAGAGATCCATGAACTAGAGCATCTTAAAACTAACAGGAACTTACCTGTGTCTCTTTATGGCAAACAACTTTTAAAACAAAATTTCTCATTTTTGTCAATATTTTATTCATAACCACCTTCTGGGCATCATGAAGAACAGACTCAATAAATCAATAAATCTCCAAGTTAAAATAATCTTTCATGGAATCAAATTATTTAAAATACTTCATTTAACAGAACATTTTAAAAGCATAATACAATAAGGAATGGAAATTTCTGGAAAAGTAATTAGATTCATTCTTTCTCCGAAGTTTAATTCACTTCTGGTATCTTTCACCTCTATAGGGAGAAATTATCTAATTTGTTTGTTAAGAGAATAAAGTATTTTATATGTAAATAAAATATGACTGAAATATTTATTTTGCTTTGATAAATTTTAAACAACAGTTTTCAAGTCAAGCTCATCTTTTGAAAACTTTGAAGATTTTCCCATGATGAAGATCTTCAGAACTGGAAAAAATGTGCCATCCATATCGCCCTGCGAACTGAAGTTGTCATTGGCCTTTCTTGTTTAGGTCACCATGCTCTAGCTTCCCTGTCATGTCTAGAGCATAGCATCTCTCACCTGGTGCATTGAGGCTCTGGCTCTTACAACATCTATACCTCTTCTGTGATTTTAGGTAAATAGACATACCTATTGAAAATACATGACCCAAAATCATTTATTCTTTACATTTTGATCATTTGAAGATCTATGGAATAGCTCCTATCTAGTATAAAAAGAAGCTGTTTTGAGTAGTCCATAAAACTAAACTTGTCTGTGGTATAAGCATCATCATTTAGAGCACAGTTAAACTCTACTGTCTTAGGAATAAAAGACAGCAGTAAGCTTTCCCCTATGGCCTGTGTATTTTCTAGCTGGAAATAGTTGGCCAGGTTTGCCTTGTCAGCTGTGAATTTACTCCGATTGAGTAAGATTCAAATCCAATTAGACAGTTTGAATGATTTATCCCATAGATCTATTTTGAAGTCTTAATCCATGCTTCTTCCAGCTTCTGTTTTTCCACCCTTTACACCTTTTCCTGTTGCATAATCTTCAACAAGCTAGTGGCATCATTACACTGTCAATTCTAATCTCTAAAGATCAGGAGTGTTCTATGTGCTACCTTTATAATCTTAGAGTATTCAGAATACAGATTTTCACTTATATTTTGCAGTGAGTTATATGTTTTCAGATGCTTATTATGCAGGACATCTTCCAGCTTGAAGAATGGGGATTACATCTGAAATGCAAATTCAGAGAATATCCAATAAAAAATCTCAGTGGTGTTTTATTATCATTTTATACATTCAAACATTATTATTGAATGCAGTTAATATTACTCTACATCATTACTCTCACTTTAACTCACCAAGCACTATCTCTTATACATCTTTCTTCCAACACCATGTCCCCCATATTATTTTTAATCTCTTTACTATCCCCTTCTCCATCTGATCCTCTCATCCTTCAACCACGCTGCTCCTGTCCATGTGTAAAATCTAGTTTATGTTCTTCTCTCAGGTAGATCCATGTGTCCTCCCTAGACAGTTCCTCTATCTATAAACAATGTGAATCTATACATTGTAGCTTGGTTATTAGTTAGTTAATAGCTAATATACACAGTAAGCAAATGCATCTTTTAAAAAGTAGCTTTGATTTATATTTCCCTCATGGCTGCAGAAGTTTAACATCTCTTCATGCATTTATACTTTTTGAGAATGTCATGTAACTCATTTGCATATTTATTGATTATGTTGCTTGACAGTAGTGCTATATTTTTTAGTTATTAAGTATTCTGTACAGTAATGCCTTATGAGACATTTAGAAAGTATAGACATTATCCCATAGTATAGCCTGACTTTTTACATGGTCATTTTTTCTGTGCAGAAGCTTTTTAATTTAAAAAAATGTATTTTTGATCTTATGTCTAAGCCTCTTGTGTTGTTTTCAAAAGTTCCTGTATGCTGAAGTTCTTTGATTTTTCTTGAAAGTTCTCAGAATTTAGGACTTCATTAATTATTTGATCCATTTGAATTGAGTTTTGTACACAATGAAAGGTGAATATATATATATTATACTTTCCTTTTCTACACAGGTGGGCATACATTTATCAGTTCAAATTATTAAAGTTTACGTCTTTTAAAATTATTCATTAAAATTGTGTGTAGGGGTTTGTGCACATGTGTGAGTGTGTGTCTGTGAGGAAATTCCTTGCATATCTGCACACTGTGTGAGGAGGCCAGAAAAGGGTGCCTAATTCCCTGGAACTGGTGTTACCCACAGCAGTTCGCTGCCATGTAGACTCTGTGATCAAACCTTGGTCATCTGGAAGATCACCTAGTGCTGTTTACTGCTGAGCCATTTTTCCGGTTCAAGTATATCTTTCTTTAAGGGGTGGTTTTAATATACTAGATTTAAAAAACCAGATAGCACAGCAAGTTTACCTGTGGTATAGTGCTGCATCTTTTGAATATATACCCAGGTATAGTATAGCTGGGTGGTTAGGTAGAATTATCCTCAGTTTTCTGAGAAGCTGCCAAATTGATGTCCAATGTGGTTGTAAAAATTGTACTCCCACCAGCAATGGGAGAGTGTTTTTCTTGCTCCACATCCTTCTCCAGCATGTGCTATCTCATGAGTTTCTTGATCTAACTTGTTTTGACTGCTGTAAGATAGAATCTCAGGTCCTTTTTGATTTGCATTTCTCTGATGACTAAGGACACTGAACATTTCTTTAAGTGCTTCTTGGCCATTTGAGATTTCTCTGCTGAGAATTCTCTGTTTAGCTCTGTAACTCATTTTTTAACTGGGCTTTTTTTGTTGGTGGTGTCTAACTTCTTAAGTTCATTTTCTATTTGGGATATTCACTCTCTGTCAGATTTTGGGATGGTGAAGATACTTTCCCAATATGTAGGTTTTCATTTTATTTTATTGATAGTGTTCTTCACTTTACAGAATATTTTCAGCTTTATGAGGTCCCATTTATCAGTTGTTGGCCTTAGCATCTGAACCATTGTCTCATGTACCAATGAGGTCAAGGCTATTCCTCATTTTCTGAATTGTTAGTTGTAGTGTGTCCAGTTCTATGTTGAGGTATTTGATCAAACTGGAACTGTGTTTTTTTCAGGGTGATAAAGAATATGTATGATATGTGTGCAGTTATAAGAGACCATTAGCCATAAAGTACAGAATATCTACACTACACATCACAGACAAAGGAAGATAAACAATAAGGAAAGCCCTAAAGAGAATGCTTGAATGTCACTTAGAATGGGGGATAAAATAGCCATAGGAGGATGATCGATAGAGGATACAGATTGAGCAAAAGAACAGAGAAGGGGAATAACAGGAGAAAGACTCAGAGGGCTAAGAGAATAAATGAAAATCTGCAGCTGGTGAGGGTAAGATTGGGGGGGGCGGTTCCAGGATAACTCAGAGACTTGGGAGAGGAAGGCTTCCCAGGAATAAATAGGGGTGACATTAGCTGAGATTTACAGTGTGGGGATATGAAACCTGAAAAGGCAACTTTCTGTAGCCAAGCAGAGACACCCATTGGAGAGATATGGACACAAACCCACCCACAAAACATTTACCAAAAATATATTCTCTCCACAAAAAATCCATGAACAGGGGATGGAGCAGAGACCAAGGGAATGGCCAACCAGTGACTGATCCAGCATGTGACCCATCCCATGGGCAAGCAGCAATCTCTTTCACCATTAATTATTATCTGTTAAGCTTGCAGACAGGGGCCTACCATGACCCACTTTGTGCTTTAATGAGGTTTTCTTGATCAAGTCTTCTCTTGAAAATCTTGGTTGCATCTTTCCTAGTTTTCATTTCATTTTATTCTTTAACTCCTAGTTGTTATTGTAATTTTTGTCTTTAGGGAATTTTTCATTGTGTATTTTTTTTTTATTTCCATTGAGTTATTTTCAACTCTAGCTCGATCAGCTTCTTTAAGGACTTTAAATTTTTTTTTAGGAATACTCATGTTTTAGATATTTATTGGTACTAGTCCCTTGGATATTTATTGGGCTTCTTTTTTTTCTTATCTTTTTGTTGCTGTGTCTTGTGGTTGTCATCTGCTCCACTGGATGCTGTGTCATTGCCCCATTATACAGTGTGAGTTCAATAACCCATCAGTAGAATTGTTCTGGAACATTGCTCCCAAGTCTCCTCAGATACAGAAAGCACAAGCTGTTGCTGGATCCAGGGAGATGGTTGGTATAATGGTCCTCAGCATGAAAGCTTATTCATTGTTCTGATTCCCTGATGTGCTGTGGTGGTCCAGAATCTGAGGAAGATATGATGATATAGATATTCTATCCATTGAGGTTCTTGTTATACAAACTTAGATAATCTTCAATGACAAAGGCTCTGGAGTTCTTGGTTGTGAGTAGTGATGACTGAATGCCATCTTCACCACTGAAGGCCATGGTGGTGAGTTCTCATAGGTTCCACTGTGGAGGTCATGGAGCTGAGTTCTCATAGGTTCCACTGTGGAGGTCATGGAGCTGAGTTCTCATAGGGTCCACTGTGAAGGTCATGGTAGTGAGTTCTCATAGGGTTCTCTAAAGGGGCCCTAATCGTGAGTACTGACAGCTGCATAGTATTGGAGTTACTTGTAGTCTACCATGAAAGGATGGGTGCCAGGACAGGAACCTGGAGGCAGACACTGAAGCAAGTCTCTGTTTCCTGTCATGCAAAGCCAGCTTTGTTTGCAGTGTAGGACTCCCTGTCCGGAAACAACAGCTACTCCCACTGCAATTATTAATACAGTACTACAGGTTTGCTTACAGGCCAACCTGATGGAGGTATTCTTTTTCAATTCAGATTTCCTCTTCCCAGATGAATCTGAACTTTGTTAAGTTGTCAAAAATCTAACCAGCATGTGCCTTTACTCTACTTGGGCCATTCCTGTGCTATACTCAGCTGTGGGTTCTTGTTTAAATACTGGTTCTGTGAGGCTGACCAGAAGGTCTAGAGTCTCTGCCTCTGCTATCTTCCTGAAATCACTCTCTTTTCAGAGTTTCTTCTATATAATTGTTTTGAATTATTTGCCAGGCAAATTTCAGATCTCCATTTATCTAAATGATCTTTACTTAAAATTTGCATGTTACTATATGTACAGTTTTCCTAAATTTTCCTCATAAATATTCAGTATGTGAGACAAATATTTCTGTATCCCCATACATATCTAGTTTTTAGTGAATTGTTATAACACTAAAAAGCTTAGATTCTAAAATCATTTTGTCAAAATTTCAAAATCTCCTGCCTTTTTGGGTATTTCTAGGGCTGATTTTCACACCTAATCACTGCTTCCTATGACTTCAGTGTTCATAATTCTCCTTCTCATTTCTTTGTTTCTCTTCTTGGATCATTAAAAAATTTGATAGGGAGATACCTAGAATGATTTAATGTTGTTTGTAGCTTAGCTAACTGTCTTCTAAAGTTATCACCAGCAAGTACTAAGCACTGTTAAAAACGAAATCATAGTGGTGTATTAGCCATTTCTGGCATTTGAAAATGACTACAGGAAAATAGTAAACTGTGGGTGGTTTTCCATGTTACTCTTTGAGGTCCATTTTCTTAATGGTTGAGTTTCTAATGTAAACTAATTGTGGACTGCTTTGGAAAAAGGAGTCAAAACTTTCTCATCATAAGAGAAACAAGAACAAACTTGTGGACATGACACATTGAATCTTAACTTCTTCCACAATGTAAACTGTCCCTTTCCACACATAATGCTCGTAAGCAAGTTAGTATCTCTATAATTCCAGTGTCTCTACACACAGGATGGTAGAAGTACAATTAACCCTCGCATAGCTATTCAGCCCACTTTCCAAATTCCTCACATTCTTCTTTTTCTTCCCAATACTCTATTAAACAATTCTCATCTCACAAGGCACTGCTTTATTATGGAAACAAAAGGTCTTTTTGCTTTACATCTTTCCATCCTTTTTTTTTTTCTTTAGAACCATGCTTTAGCTAGCTGCAGCAAGGACTTTTATGCCAAGATTCTTTCAAATTTCATATTAAGTTTCCCAAAATACTTCTCTCATTGTAGTTACTAAGGGTAGAGAAGGGGCTTAGTGGAATCTTCATCACTGGTATTAGAAAACTGATTTCTGAGCTAAAGATAATGAGGTCAAAAGACCAGCATGTCTTCTAGGTTATATCAAAATGCACAGATATTGCTGTTGAGAACAATCCCACATTGTGTCATGGGCTGAATCAGCCCTCTTTCCCCTTGCATTCACTTCTTAGATCCTATTATGATGGAAATAGACTGTGAATGAGCCCCATCTGGGCCCAAACCTGAAAAGCTATTTTATAACCACTTTTAATCTGACTATTTAAAGGTATAACCTTAAGATAAGTTTCTCAATCTATCTCCTACATAGAAATAGAAATTATTAAAAAAAAAAAAATCTATTTCCGTATTCCTCTTGCCACATAGAATTAGGAAACCATGCTTCGTTCCTTTGGATATTTAATAAGGAGGATGTGTGTCACTGTAATTACAAATATGTTCTTACCTTTTAGTCTTGCTAAAAATAATAATAATGATTCAAAAGTTACACATTAGTGACTGACAATCAAACTTGCAAATAATATGCTTAGCAGAGTATTAAAATAGCATTAATGCAGTTGCAATTCATTTTCTTTTACTATACACTAAGAAAATCTTTAATGGTGGATACATTTAGTGCGTACACCATGATGACTGAAAGTGCACAGTAATAGATTATCATTATCATTATTATTAGTAGTATTAGTATTATTGATGTTAACTAAAATTTTATTTGTTTACTGTCGTGTGTCAGCTGCCAACCAACTCAGACCATGAACACTTGTGAAAGAGTTAGTCTTTAAAGTAACGTTTTATTTCTTTATTTCTTTTTATTTCTTCGGATACAATCTCACAGTTTAATTGACCTAGTGTAATGATGATGATGATGATGATGATGATGATGAATGTTATGAGTGACAAAAGACCTGAGTCCTCCACGGCCTCAGGCTTTATCTCCACAGCATCTGCAATGCAACTCATTTTCAATAACAGATGTTTTCCCCTTACTGGACAGTAGTAAATAATTATGCTCTATAGAACATTAAATTGGATAAATTGCAGACAGGACACAGTTTTGTTCAAAGGGTTTGTGGGTGATTTACCTCCTCAGGAGTCCTGCCTGTCTACAGGAAGTGGCCACTTCAAGATCCATATGCCCCCTGCTAGTTTTACTCCCAAGAGGAAGGTAGCGAAAGATCACTGAGGTGCCAATTCCAATATAAGACACATAAGGTTCTTTATTATGAAATAGAATGGTCTCTCATACTCTCACCATTGCATCAGGTCATAGGGAGAGTCCTGAGTCTAGAGGCTCAGGGGTTTTATTGTGGTTACATCAAAATTGGGAAGTTTCCATATAGGTTGATAAGGGGGTGGGTTTTGTACGCTTGCTGGGGAGGACTCTGTAATTTTTCTTCCTGAAAGTGATGTTTAGCCTCTGGTATTGCATAAAATAGAGTTTCTTCAAAAAGGTAGTTGGTTGGGTTTTACACTAAGAGTCTCAAGCTAGAGCCACTCCCATACAAACCCCGAGGCCTTCGCCCATTCGAGGTCTCTGGCAGGTCATGGAAATTGCTTCCCCCACATATTCCCACTTTCCCTTTTCTCTACCCTTCTCTCTCAACTTCTGATCCCTCTTTCCTACTCTCCTCCTCATTCCCTCCTCCACGCTGATTCCTCCTTCTATCCACCTCTGAAATCTATTTTGTTTCCCCTTCTGAGAATGATTCAACCATCCTTTCTTGGACCCTCCTTGTTATCTGACTTCTTTGGATCAGTGGATTATAACAGGGTGGTCCTCTATTTTATGGCTAATATACACTTCTCAGTGAGTACATACCTACCATGAATATCCTTTGGCTCTGGATTAACTCAATCAGGAGGATATTGTCTAGTTTTACCCATTTGCCAATGAAACTCATATCCTTGTTTTTAATAGCTGTGTAGTATTCCATGGTGTAAATGAACCAAAGCTGCTTTATCTATTCCTCAGTTAAGGGACATGTGGGCTGTTTCAAGTGTGTAGCTTAAAAATAAAGCTGCTAATAATATAGCTGAGTATAAGAAGGCAAGTAGAAAGATAGAGCAGACATGGAGAGTATGGCCAGTCAATGACTGCCAAACCTTGAGACTTATCCCATCAGCAAGCACCAATCCCGGACACTTAATATTAACGACACTCTGTTATGTTCGTAGACAGGAACCTAGCATAATTGTTTGCAGAGAGGCTCCATCAGCAGCCAATGGGAAGAGATGCAGAGACTTACACTCAAACACTAGATGGAGCTCAAGGCGTCATATGGGAGGACTAATGGGCTTGAATACAGTCCACAGGAACACCAATAGGGTCAACTAACCTGAACCTTTGGGGTTTCCAGAGCCTGAATAACCAACCAAAGAGTCAACTCAAGCTGGACCGAAGCTCCCGGCACATATATAGTATATGAGCAATAAGGTGCTCAGATAGCTTCCCAAACAACTGGAGCAGGGGCTGTTTCCCAAAATGGTCTACCTTGTCTGGCTTCAGTGGGAAAGGATGTTCATAGTCCTCCAGTGACTTGATGTACAATATGTGTTTGTGTGTGTGTGTGTGTGTGTGAGAGAGAGAGAGAGAGAGAGAGAGAGAGAGAGAGAGAGAGAGAGAGTGAAAGAGAGAGAGAGATGATGATGATGATGATGATGATGATGATGATGATGATGATGATGATGATGATGAGTGGGAACGGGAGAGGGAGAGGGAGAGAGAGAGTGTGTGTGTAAGTATTAGGGGCTAATCAAGAGGGTTTCTCCTTCACAAAGGGGAAGGAAACATTAGAATGAAGCGTATCTGTGTGAGGGGATAGTTAGAGGAGAAGAGGGTTCATATTGGGATGTGAAGTGAATAAATAAATAAATAAAATGGATAAATTGAAAAACCCCTGTCAGTTCTTTTGTCCATTTATCTCCTGTTATCTAGCTTCTTTTTACTTGGAATTTGTTTGGTACCATGTCTACTGTGTCTATGTGATAAAGATATATTTTATAACTGTCAGTTGGACATAATTTTTAATTAATAATTTTATACTCTAGAATTATTCCTCTCCAGGACTTCATTCTGACTGCTCCACATCCCATATCTCCTCTCCAAGCATCCATGTAGATATTCCCATCCTACCCACCCCACCAGACCTCTAAACTCCAAAAGGCCTCAAGTCTCTTGAGGGTTAGGTGCATCTTCTCTGACTGAACCCAGACTTCTGCTGTATATGTTTGAGGGGACCTCATATCAGCTGGTGTATGCTGCCTGGTTGGTGATTCAGTGTCTGAAAAAATTTAGGGGTCAAAGTTATTTGAGAATCCTGGTCCTCCTACAGGGTTGCCCCCATTCTCAGATTCTTCCAGATTTTTCCTAAGCCAACCACAGGGTTCAGCAGCAACTGTTTGTTGTTTGGGTGCAGATATCTGCATCTGACTCCTTCAACTGCTTGTTAGGTCTTTTGGAGGGCAGTCATGATAAGTCCCTTCTTGTGAGCTTTCCATAGTCTCAGTACTAGTGTCAGGACTTGCCGCCCCCCCCCACCTGAGCCTGATCTCACTTTGCGCCTGTTGCTGGACCTTGAAGGTCATTTGAACATCTTTATCGCCGCAAACAAAACTATTTTATCAGTACATTCTATTTTATATAATTGAAGAACAGTCTCTGAATGGCCATTCTTTCTTTCTCTGCCCCAGATTTCCCTCCTGTGAGTATTTTGTTAACCCTTCTAAGAAGGTCTGAAGGATCCACATTTTGGTCTACCTTCTTCTCTAGCTTCATATGATCTGTGAATTGTATCTTGGGTATTCACAGCTTTTGGCCCAATATACACATAACATATGTGTTCTCCTGTGACTGTGTTACCTCACTCAGGGTGACATTTTCTAGTTCCATCAATTTGCCTAGAATCACATTTTTTGATAGAGTTGTTTGATTTTTCTGGTGTCTGACTTCTTGAGCTCTTTGTATATACAGATTTGTAAAGTCAGTTCTCACTTTCACCATGTGGAAGCTTTTGGGCTAACATCCACTTATCATTGAGTGACTACCATGTGTGTTCTTTTGTGACTGGGTTATCTTACTCAGGATGATATTTTCTAGTTCCATTCATTTGCCTAAAATTTAGTCGTTACCAAAGGATATTCTTGCCTATCCGGGTGCATTCAAAAACTCGGTGTTCATGAAAAGCCTCATCTACTTACCCAATGAAGACTATTACCATTTGTGGAGATGTTCAGTTTGCCAGATTCTGGCAAGAGTAGTCTACATTTGTTGTGAGCTCTTCCTTTCGCAAATATGCAACATCAACTGTCATGAATATTAAAGAAGAGAGCATACTCTGGCATAGAAATTAAAATAGAAAAGGACAGAGAAGAAAGGAGGCTGATTGATGTAGATATAAAAGATTAGAGAGTATGGCATTATTTTTTTAATGATTCAGTGGTGAAATTGTTAAGAAGCTGAGTTTCTAATATTTCTGACTCATCAGCTTCTTGCTTTATATGTATAGGTTTTGTAAAGTTATTTTATAAAGCAGTAAGTTTCCGTGTGCTTATGTCTCCTCATCCCATTTTCCTGATTTCCCATTCCTGCACAAAACAATCTCTCTTGACCATGTTGTTTTCCCTGTTGTCCTTCCTTAAAGTCTCCTTTTACTCCTGTCATAGGGCCCCTTCTAGCTGCACCGCCTTTAACCATTTACTCAGTCTAAGGATACATATTTAGAAATTTGGAGTCTTGGAACTAAGTGTAGGGAAAAAGATAAAATTCCTGACACTTGATTAATTTATATATTTTTTCAGTTTCTATCCATTTTCATATAAACTTTATGATTATACAGTTTCTTTATGGCTGAATATGATTCACCTCTATGTATTCCATTTTATGTATATGCCCTATCTTTATTGTACATTAGCCCGTTGATTGGCATCATAGCCTGATTTGTTTGAATGTATATTGGTCATAGGTCTTTTTTAAGGAAACATTTATTGATGCTAAATTTACTACTTGTTAGATGTGTATGTGTGTGTGTGTGTGTGTGTGTGTGTATGTATGTGTGTCTATGTGTGTTCAATTTTTGCCATTATTTATATATTCTAGACATAAATCAATTGTTCTAATTACAGTTTTCAGAGATCTTTCCCCTATTCTTTAGCTTTCTGTTTAGTTTTTTATATTTATTTTGCTCTAGATAAGTTTCTTAATTTCATGTAAACCTATTTATCACACCATATATATATATATATATATATATATATATATATATTTCTTGTACCATTATAGTACTTTTCAAAAGTTCTTGACTATCCATAAATCTTGAAGTGTTAACCGTTAGTATTATTGGTGCTCCTGGATTTAAAATAAGTCTTTAATTTGTGTGTGTGCACGCACACATGTGTGCATGAACATGTGAACTGTGGTGTTTTATTGCAGGTAAATATCCAGACATTCCTACATCCTTGGATGAAATACCTGTCTATTCCAATAGCATGTTTTGATTGTCTTTAGTCTTTACCCACAAAATCTCCACCATTGTGCCTTGACCATCACACTGTGACATAGCTGTGGTTGGTTTGGTTTTTTTTTTTTTTGGAAATACTGCTGTCATTATTCACAGTCTTTTGTATTTTTCTTAAAATTTTGGACTAATACTAACTTTCTAATACTGGACATTTTAAATTGAATATTTTGACAAAGATTGCATTAATCTATTGATGATGGCTTTTTGTTCATGCAACATTAATTCTTTTAATTCCGAATTATGAAGTCTGATCATTGGCTGGTGTTTCCTTCCATTTCCTTTCCAATATCTTTCCCAGTTTTGACACTTGAGGTCCTCTAGTTCCTTCATTATGCTTGTTCTTATATATATTAAAGCTAATGTGAATTAGATATTTTTCTTGATTTATTTCTCAAAAAAGGTCACTTTTACTATGTATGAAGGTAACTGATTTTTTTATTTCTATAATATAACATGCTATTTTACTTAAATAATTTATATCCAGAAGTCAAAAATGTCAGACCATCATGGAACACTTGAAGAGCTTACATTACATGAAATTTAAACAAATTCCAGCAAAAAGTCAATGGTTTCTGCTGGTACTTGCATGCATAATGACACTTTAAGTTAAATAAATCTCAACAATTATTGGATAGATTAATATGCATTTCCTTATTAACTTTCACATGCTTTGTGTAATTTTCTTCTACATGAGAAAATGATAGCAAAGTTAATGGAATAAGAAATGAGAGGAAAAATATTTTACAGTTATGCTAATTCATGGGCTTCCAATACTTCAGTTTTCTTTTTAAATTTTGGTTCATATTGTTAAGAAAGACAACACACAATTTCTGATTCTAAACAGGAAAACCTTTCCAGGTGATGAAGTGATAAAGTCGTTTAAGCATTATGAAATGTCTGCTTTGTGATACAGGAGCCAGTGGCACAACAGCCTAATTCTATCATTGGTTTCTATCCAAGATTGACTTAATTTTACAACAGATTATTGAGTTTATTTGTATGCTAGATCAAGAGTTTATTAAAACAAATTATATTTTCTCAGCTCTCCCCAGAATCACCATTATAGGGAAAAGTACTTAAAGCTATAAAATATTGAACAAGAGTCAGAGATTGAGCTTCTAGTTAAGACAAATAGAATTTTATTTAAAATTAGCAAAACTATTTAAATCTACAAAATATATCATTGTATGTGGAAGGGTCCAATTTTGACATGCCCTTTCCATCTTACTGGAAGGACAATGTGGGAACAGTTGACATAAAGACAGCTGGAATTATTTCATGAGTGGCTTTCTTCTCTAGTCCCAGCAACTTCGCATCAAGTTATTTTAACGTTGTTGATCTTTGCTATCCAATTTTTGTCTGTTGCTGTGTTAAAACACTAAGCCAATAACAACAGCGAAGAACTTACTGAGTAGTTTGTTTTATATTATGGTTCCAGAGGGGGTGGAGTCCTTATGGGAAGAAAACCATAGCATGGTAGGAGAAATAAGATTGTTGGTCACATTTCATTGACTCACAGAAGTGAGAGAGGATGAGAGAGAGAGAGAGAGAGAGAGAGAGAGAGAGAGAGAGAGAGAGAGAGAGAGAGAGAGAGAGAGAGAGAGAATGAAGTAGAACGAGGCTAGAAAATCTCATCCCTGCCTCCAAAAAGAAACTTCTAAAATATTTCAGAGTCTCTCCCAAAGAGTACCACAAATGCATTGGAGACATCTTGTTTGAGCTGGGCCACCCCTTTTGGTGGAAGCGTTTTAAGCTGTTATTTATATTACATGAAACTTATCACTAGTGATGTAGATGCACGTGCATAACTCTGATCAGTAACAGTGATTGAGAATATGAGAGAAACATTTGCTGATATTTAAGCCTCCATCTGTCTATGCATTGCCAATTCATACCGTCATCGTCAGACCTGATGCTTACACTTTGATTTCCTCCCTTAGTTGTTCTTTTTCACTGTGAACTCTCAATGGTAGATATATTTCAACAATTTATCCTTTAATGACATCATGTTCATATTTTTATTTAGAATCATGTGGTTAACTATCTAAGCCCCTCAACACTGCTTTATAGCAGAAACAATGATTTCACATGCCAGTTAGTCTGTCCACAAGGAGAAACCAACTACCCTTTAAATAA
The DNA here is from genome assembly GCF_963924665.1 of Micromys minutus. NCBI lineage: Eukaryota > Metazoa > Chordata > Mammalia > Rodentia > Muridae > Micromys > Micromys minutus. The sequence goes on from NC_137971.1 coordinate 9,624,221, forward strand.
CTATAGCACTCCTCAGAGTACCAGAGACATTAAACAAGTCCATGGAGTAGAGCAGTTGGAGCTGAGAAAAAGCTGGTTTCTTTTTTAGCCCAGTTTATGCACATAGGAATTAAGCACTGATGTGTTTTAGTTAGGAGTAGGGCCTCCTAAAAGGTTGGAAAATAAAACAAATGGAAAATTTAAGATGTTAAATATATATGTATATAAATGCTATATATATTATGTATATAATGCTAAATATAATTAAAATTTAATATATTTTTCTACCGTAATAAATACACATTTTTATAAACATAAAACATCTTACTTCAAATGTATCTTAATGCCATGAATGTATCAGCATCTATAAAAACATAAGTAACCCAGGATTTCAAAGTCAAGTTCTGTGGAACTTTTTAAGGCTATACAAAAATAATTATGTAGAAAACTTTTCTGTATAGTATATTTTGGGAAAGTTTGCAGTATTAAATCAACAAAATTAAGTTCTCTCAAATTGCAGAAATCAGAACTAACCATATGTCCAGATACAGAAGCCATTACTCTTTCTTTGAACAACTATTTTAAATACTGGTGCTATTTATGTAATAATTATCATCATAATAATAAGCACAGTGTGACTTTACTTTCCTTGCACTTAATAAAGATCATTTTCTTGGTGAGGAAGGTAAGTGCAGCTAAAGAAAGCACATGCCCTATACAAAGTATTCTGATTTCTTGAATAAAAAATTTTAAACCAGGAATAGAGTTATGTCAGAAAATTTTTATTACATCTCAATAACCAACTCTTCAAACTTTTAATAGAAACAGAATTATTGAACTAAATTTATTACTAGCGAAATAGAAAGAATAAGGAAGTGAATTGGCTCATTGTTCATAGGAACCCTACAATATCTTAGATTGTAAAATGTTAACATTTCCTTCCGGAATTACATGTCGGCAAACAACACAGACATGAGACCTGGAAGTCTGTCTCTCCTTTACCCAATCACTTTTGCAATGATATTTTTGGTGTTTTTGACATCATGATCATTTACTTGAGTGCTTAGTATATGTCATATACTGTGCTAAATGACCACCTCACTCATTTATCTAACTAGGAAAATAACCCAACCAATAAAGTAGTTTTAACTACCATTCATAAAATAATAATTAACGCACTGAAATATAACAGATCTAAGGTCTGAACACAGATAACTTGCCCCCAAATCCTGCTATATTGGTTAAGTGATTTGCCCATTACTTTAGATTCTAGTCCCCTCAGGAACACTGCAACACATCACACAACTTTCATGTGTAACCAGTTAGACAGTGTTAATACTGTCTATCTAAAGGAGATATAGCTAAGCATCTTTGATGGACTTGCTTTCCTGAGATAAATAGTAAGTGTCCAACCAAAACCCTGTACACATTATCAAATGATCAAGCACGGATATAGAAACATGCCTCATAGGTCAGAAGCACTTGATACCTTTTCTGAAGACCCAGATTAATTAATCACTCATACCAGGTAGCTCAAAACCAAGTATCACTGCAGTAAGAGAGGCTCTGATACTATTTTCTAACTTTCTTGGTACCTGCATGCACATGGTACTTTAAATACATTCATGGACACACATAAAATTGTGTAACACAAGTAAGTCTTTTTAAAATGACAAACAAGATACCAGTTTCATTGCTGCACATTTTGTAGCGAGTCATGTGTTTTTGGAAGGGATGGTTTGATTTAGACGTCTTCTTTCTCAGGCTCCCATTTATTTAATGTATTCTTCCCCATTGTGGCTTCTATCCACCAACTTTGCACACCATCTCATTTCCCTGCCATGATGACTATGCTATTCTCCCACCCTCCCATATCAGTGCAAACATACACATGTACACAGCTGTATAAAACTGTTCTAAAACATACAATGACACAAAAACAAGAACCACTACATTACTACTTAAAATGGATGAACTACTTTTGATTCCTAACTATGAGGTCATACTGTTTCATGCAGACTCTCATGCTAGCTATTCATGTCATTTTGGTAAGTTCTGAAGTGTCTGCTTACTCTGTAATTGCTGGCACATCTGCCCAGTAATCTAGATTTTCTGCTCTACTTTCCACACATCAATCTTCATAAATAAGCCCAGATTATTTACATCTGGGATCAGGATCAAACAATATAAAATGCTCTCTCTGTCTCTCTGTCTCTGTCTCTATCTCTGTCTCTCTCTCTCTCTCTCTCTGTGTGTGTGTGTGTGTGTGTGTGTGTGTGTGTGTGTGATTGAGAGAGAGAGAGAGAGAGAGAGAGAGAGAGAGAGAGAGAGAGAGAGAGAGACTGTGTGTATGGGTTCTTGTTTTCATACACACATGTAGGTATTTTTTGCGTTTTTGTCTGTGTGTCTGTATATACATGTGTATGTCGGTGTGTGTCTTCACATTTTCAGTGTGTGTGTTTCCAAATGGTTCTGGGTCTTTAACCACCTACTAACCTTTCTCGTGTGTTTTCTTTTTTGTATCTGACTCTGCTAAAGCCAAGCTTCAGCACTGTCAACACTGCCTTTATCTCCATAACTCCATTTTTATTACTTATTTCCTTGCACCTGAAGCAGCCTTGACTTTTCACTCCTGTGAGATAGTTTCTGCCAGGCGAATTTTCTCTTCCAGTATTGTGTTTGGTCAATGTGTACTGTAGAGGGTTTTAAATCTGTTCTTTTCATATACCATTAGTCCCTGGTATTTTCACTCTAACTTTTTAACCTTCTTCCTCTGTGATCACTTATATCGGGAATGTCAGGAGCTGAAAGTCGAGTTCTGCAGACTCATTAACCCAGGAAATGAAAGGTGTCTTTCTGTTTTTTAACATCTTTCATGTTATCATTTTGCAGTTGTGATTCACTGGCTTTCCCTGTGCAGCTCCACACCAATCCTAAATCCAAACAAATTGCCCACTCCCCTTCCCTGGGTTTCTTTGGATATTATCTTTTGGTAAGATAATTAAATGCTCATCATTCTTTTATTTTCTTTTAGAAAGTTTGTTGTTAGTTGTTTCCCATTAGGCAATGTGTTGATGGTGTGTGGAATCTTATTGGAGTTTTAATTTGCATCCTTTAGATGAAAAACCACATACATACATTTTCTTACATTTATTTAACATTATGTGGGGATATGTAAATGTTTTTCTTTTCAATATATTTTATAATTCATTGTCCATCTTTTATTGGGTTGTTTGCCAATGTACTTTATTTATGCTCTTAAAGGATTTTTTGACAGGTGTGTAAGTATATCTACTCAAATTTGTCTATTCCGTTTTAAAATTTCATTTTGAAATGTTGAAGTTTTACTTCTGAGGAAATCCAACTTTTCAGAAATCTGGGGAAATGATTATTATTATTGCAATATTAGTTACATATAGTTCAATTGATTTGGAGAGTCTGAGGGTGCTGCAGATATACTATATCTATGTGACATTACATACTGGTTTCTGTGGTCGGTATAGATTTGCACAGATTTGTTGCCCTTCATTTTCATCCAGAATTTAAGACACATTTTTTTGCTAAGTTTTGAGTTTCAGAGCCACTAACCACCCTATGTATTTACCGAAGTCATTGACAGTAAATCTTGTTACTATTGGAAGGCCTTGGAAACTTTTGGAATTTGGAACTAGTTGAAACACAAGGTATTCCCCCAAATACAAGGTTTCTGAGTGTGCTTTCTAAAGCCTTTTCTCCTTCTCATTATTTCCTGGTGTCTGTAAGTGAGTGACAAACTCTGTCATGTGTTCTTAGCACCTTAGTGTTTTGCAGGTGTGCAGGAATTGCTCAAGTACTGCATAACAACTCAGAAAAAGTAGATACAAACAAATCTCTCTTTGTCAGTTTCTTTTCCAAGATAATTTGCAACACAGACGGAAAACTGAGCAATGACCTTAATAATCCATTTCTGTCATAGAATCAACAAAAGATGTACGTATATTCATCTCTAATCTTTCTGTTGTGTAGCAATGATTCAAGTTTCTAGTTTCATAATATCCCCTGAGTCCTTTGTTAACTAAAGAAGTTCAGACACTTTCAGATCAGGTAGTGCAAGTCTTCCAGTATGTGTCTCTTTCATGTTGTTTTTTTTTTTTTTTTCCTTTTCCTTTTAATTCTTGGTTCTTAGACTTTCATAGAGGCTTTGAAAGGCTTGTCTCTTTCTGGTAGAACACAGCTAGGATTTACGAGGCTGAGTTGAATCTTGAGATCAAATACGCGAGCACTGACATATAATCCCTGGGATTTCTCAGTTGTGTTAGCTCGGATTAGCCCTCAACTCATGCTTTTCTACTTTGTTTTCTTTACACATATTTTTCTTTTGTCATGATGAAAAGCCACTGCATACCTCTTACAATAAATATCCATGACGATTTTGTGTTTTATTAGTCAGCGAGACATCATAATTCTTATGGCTATTCTGTAAGGATAAGTTTTTATTGATTAATGATGTTATTCCCTCTGATTTTACTAAATTTTCTTACTTGGAATCTTTGCTATTCATATGCACATAAGGATAAATATTTTTCTACTATTGTGTTACTTGTATATCTCTACACCCAATTTATAAAATTTTAAAATATAAGTTCATGTTGACTTGTCAAATGTTTTTTTCTTTAAATATTTTCTTACAATAATTTATTTTATTAATTAATTAAATGTGTGTGTTGGTGTATGTATATCATAGTGCATGTAATTTGTTGATAAAGATGCTCATCACTGACACTAATAATCTGAGTTCTATCTTTAGAAGTCTCTTAGTGAATCAAAAGAACAGCTCCCAAAAGTTGTATTCTGACCTTCAATTGTGTGCTATTAAAATTTTATATTTTAAAACATATTTTATTCAACAATTATATTACTTATTCCGTTTTCAAGATGATAATACAGTTACATAATTTCTCCCTTCCCTTTTTTCTTTCAGCCACTGTCATATATTTCTTTTTGCTTTCTGTCAATTCCATGGACTCGGTTTTCATTCATCATTATTACGTACATATGTATATGTATACACTCAAAAAATAGTCTGAAGTGTAACCTGCTCAGTCTATATAAGATAGCATGTATGTATGTTTTAAAGACTAACCATGTGATATTAGATAACCAATTGGTATATTCTTACATAGGGAAGGATATTTCTTCTTGCCTCAGCATTCCTTAGTTGCCTGCACTTTTTTGTGTAGAGTGGAGACATCATGGGCTTTACCCTATCCAGTTAAGCATGTTCATTGTTATCATCCTTGTTCAGCTAACGTTTAAGCAGTTATTAGTGAAATTTGGGAGTGTAGCATCTGAAATTACCAATAGACAGTCTTCCAGCAAACTACCTGTTCTTTTTGCTGTCTTATTCTCACAGAAGCCCATATGCTGTAATGTTCTGTGAGCTGTAGGATCAGGGATTATTTTGTAGTTGTGTCTTTAGAAATGAGCTCCATGACTCCATGTGTTATTGGTTGCAATTTTCTATAGTACAGTTTTGGCCATAACAATTTTCTCTTACAAAGAGAAACTTCCTAGTGAGTGGTAAAGACTATACTTCCTGTGTGCATGAGAATGTTGTTAGGGATTGTGCATGCTTAACAAATTAGCAAATGTAGGTTTTCCATAAAGATCACATGCCTTCACTGACACTGGGAGGTGGCCAGGTTTCCATCCTGTTGCGAGTTTCTTAAGTCCATGAAGAGTGTTGTTGGCTTAATAAAGTGTGGTTGTAGGTTCTCTCCTAATACCTGTGTACTTGGCTGTATGTCTAGGATCACACATGATTACAATATTGTTGAGCCTGTTTTAACATCAGTTAGAGATTGGTTGGTTACTGCTAAATACGTGTGCTACTACCACAGCATTAGGTCCATTACATCATCCTGGCTTATGTTCTGTTTCATAGGCATTGTAGCTGAAAAGAATACTTAATTGCTTTTCTTTTGGAATCATGAATTGTGATACCCATGAAAGAGGAAAGCAGGTTAGTTTTGGATCAAAAGTATTGGAGACTTGTCTCTTAAGTACATAGTGGCTTCAACAATTAGAACTTACCTCCCACATCTGGAAGATATGGGGCAACCAAGGGAAATGACAATTGTCTGTAATGTTTTGGGTGTCTCTTAGACAGTACTGACCAACTCAAAAAAAAAATTGTCCTTAATGCTTTTTATTCTGGATTTTTTTTTGGCCGTTTATTCATTTATTTTTTTTCCTTTTTATTATTGGATATTCTCTACATTCACATTTCTTCTTTACCCAATTCCATCTCCTTTTTCTCTTATTACTTCCATGAAAGTGCTTCTTCTCCAAACCACCCTTTCCTACCTCAGTGCATTGGCATTCCCCTACACTGGAAAAATGAGCCTTCACTGGACCAAAGGCTTCTTCTCCCATTGATGCCGGAAAATGCTATCCTCTGCTGCATATGCAACTGAGACCATGGGTTTCTCCGTGAAAATTCGTTGGTTGGTGTTTTAGTCCCTGGGAGCTCTGGTGAGTTTGGTTAGTTGATAAATGTGTTCTTTCTATGGAGTTTCAGACTTTTCAGCTCTTTTAGTCCTTTTTCTAGCTTCTTCATTGGGGTCCTTATGTTCAGTCGGATAGTTAGCTACAAGCATATTCCTTTGTATCAGTGTTGCTCTGGCAGAGTCTCTGAGGAATGATCCATATTATATTCCTGCCAGTACTACTACTTGGCATCAGCAATAGTGCTTGGGTTTGGTAGCTGCATATAGGTTAGATCCCCAGCTAATGCAATTTGTGGACGATCTTTTCTCCAATCCCTGCTGCTCTATTTGTCCCTTTATTTCCTCCCATGAGCATTTTGTTCTCCCTTCTAAGAAGGACTGAGGCATCTGCCTTCTGGCTTTTCTTCCCTTTGAGATTCATAAGTTCTGTGAATTGTTTCTTGGGTATTCTAAGCTGTTTGGGCTAGTATTCAAGTTTTCTTTGCTGTGCAGGGTCTTAAAGTAATTCCTGATTGCATAATTGTTTAAAAAAAGTCAGTAAACATTGGTTCCAAGTCTTAGTTTCTTTACACTTCTGTTTTGTGACATTCAAATTAATCATCGGTAAGGATGCAGACATAGAAGTATGGATGTGCTAGCCCACTCCATACTGAAAATATTGAGAAATAACAACACAAGTTATTGTAGTAATCATACTGTAACTTACATTTCAAGGAAAACCATAAAGGTTACATTCATGCCATTGGAAAGAGAAAACTGACAGAGCATTATAAGATGAAAATATGCCACCTTTGATATTCTTTTGCTGGACAAGATGTTTTGTTTATTACCTCAGCGGCCTTGATATTGATATTATATTCTCTAGGACTCTTATACTCGATATGAACGTTTAACAGTGTCATTACAGAGACACTTAAAGTTCAGGTGACTTGTTAACTGCAAAGTATATAAGAAGGACAAAACAGTAAATAGAGGTGCATATGTGGTAGCTATTTTCTCTTTTTATGGTTACAAAGATTCAGAATATCCATGCAAAGTTATGCAAAAATAACAGCAGTTCTTCCCTCACAGACTTGTTATCAACACTGATCACACTCATCTGTATAAAAATTATAAGTATGTCTGTACATAATTCCTACATAATAACTATTAAGTAAGTGAGAGAAACTCTTGGGGCAGAAATAGCAAAAGGATGTTTTTACATGTTTATCATGTAGCCATTTCCATGAATGCTCCTAACAACATAGAAATAACAGTGTTTAATCAAATTTAAAAAAATGCTTAGATTCAATTAGAGCAACTCTTCCTTTGGTTTACCAGATTGTGTTTATATATATATATTGTTTATCTTCATCATTTTTGGACAAAGATGTATTTTACTCTACTTCATGTCCTTTTCTTTAATGAAGCTTCTCTAGAGCATTTTGATTCCAATTGAAATAATCTATTAAAGTCTTACAACTTATCTCACTCTTTTCATTAAAGGAGGAGGACACTATGCTGAGCCTCTCTTCCTTTCTCTTATTATACTATAGTATCTTTAAGAGAGCTCATATGTAAAATGAGAGAAATAAAATTTTAGACCACAAAGCAAATGATAATTTTTAAAACTGGGCAATTTTACACCATGGTTGTACTTATCTTAATGTTTATACAACAGTATCATTATGGGATTTTCTGAACTTTTACACTTTAAAAGGATCTGACACTGCAATGAACTATTACATTTCTCTGTTCAGTTCATTTTTTCATTTTATTAGGCATTCTCTATGTTTACATTTCAAGTGTTATCCCTACCCCCACCTTACATGGTCCCCTTCCCCTCCCCCTTGATTTCATGAAGGTGCTCCCTCTCTCAACCAGCTTGCCCAAATTCAGCAACTTGGCATTCCCTTACACTGGGAAAATGAGCCTTTACTGGACTAAAAGCCTCTTCTCTCATTGATGACAGAACGTTCTATCCTCTGCTCCATATGCAACTGAAGTCATGCATCTCTCCATACAAACTCATTGGTTGGTGTGTTAGTCCCTAAAAGCTGTGGTAGGTTTGGATAGTTGTTCATTTTATTCTCCCCTCGGGATTGCAGATCTTTCAGCTCCTTCAGTCTTTTCTATAGGTCATTCACTGTGGTCCAGTGTTCAATCCAATGCTTAGCTGCAAACATCTTCAACAGTATTTGTATAACTCTGGCAGAACCTCTGAGGAGGCATCCACCTTAGGGTCCTGCCAGTATGCACTTCTTAACATCAGCAATAGTGCTTGGATCTGGTGCTTTGCATATGGGGTGGATCCCTATGTAAGGCAGAATATGAATGATCTTTTCTCCAATCCCTGCTACTCTATTTGATCTTCTATTTCCTCAAATGAGTGTTGGGTTATTCCTTCTAAGAAGGACTGAGACATCCACATTCTGGCTTTCCTTATTTTTGAGCTTCATAAGGTCTATAAGTTGTTTCTTGGGTATTCAGAGCTTTGGGGGCTAGTAACCACTTATTAGTGAATGCATACTATGTGTGTTCTTTTGTGCTTTAGTTACCTCACATAGGATGATAGGTTCTACTTCCATCCATTTGCCTAGTAATTTCATAATGTCATTGTTTCTAATAGCTAAGTAGTACTCCATTGTATAAATGTGCAACAATTTCTGTATTTATTCCTCTGTTGAAGAATATGTGAGTTCTTTCAAGCTTCTGGCTATCATAAATAAGGCAGCTATGAACATGAGGGAGTGTTTGTCAAAGTTATATGTTAGAGCATTTTTTGAGTATATGCTCAGGAATGGTATAGCTGGGTCATCAGGTAGTACTATGTCCAATTCTCTGAGAAGCCAACAAATTTATTCCAAAGTGGTTGTACCAATTTGCAATTCTATCAACAATGGAGAAGTGTTTCTCTTTCTCCACATCATTGCCATAAACTGCTGTCACTTAAGTTTTTAATTGTAGCCATTCTGAATGATGTGAGGTGGAATCTCAGGGTTGTTTTTATTTGCGTTTCCCTGATGACTAAGAATGTTGTGACTTTTCCTCTAAGCACTGCTTCCGTTTTATCACATAAGTTTGGCTATGTTGAGCCTTCATTTTGATTACATTCTAAAAAGTCTTTAATTTTTTTCTTTATTTCTGCCTTGACAGTCTTATCATTGAATAGGGCATTGTTCAGCTTCCATATGTATGTGGGCTTTATATTGTTTGTTTGTTTTGTTATTGAATACCAACCTTAGTCCGTGGTGATCTTATAGGAAGCATGGGAGTATTTCAGAATTCTCTTATCTGTTTAGGCCTATTTTGTTACAAAGAATAAGGTGAATTTTGGAGAATGTGCCATGAGGTTCTGAGAAGAAGGTATATTCTTTTGTTTTAAGATGAAATGTGCTATCTATGTCTGCTAAGTCCATTTGGTTCATAACTTCTGTTAGTTTCACTGTGTCTCTGTTCAGTTTCTGCTTACATGATTTATTCATTGATGAGAGAGTGATGTTGAAGTTTCTCACTATTATTGTGTATGCTGCAATATATGCTTTGAGCTTTAGTAAAGTTTCTCTTATGAATGTGAGTGCCCTTACATTTGGAGCATAAATATTTAGTATTGAAAGTTCATCTTCATAGACTTTTTCTTTGATGAGTAAAAAGTGTCCTTCTGAACCAGAAATAGATGTCTTCTCAGAGGCTCTCCCAGAGTCACACAGACATAGATGAGGATGCTTGAAGCTAAACATCAGACTGAACATGGGGACCCCAGTGAAAGAGCTAGAGAAAGGACTGAAACGACAGAAAGATTTGCACCCTCATGGAAAGAACAGCAGTAACAGCAGCCAAGGTACTGAGGTGGAGAGTGATTGGGAGAGAGAACACCTTCATCGAATCAAGTTGAGGGGGAGGAGAGAGGGGAGTGTGGAGGAATGGTATAACATTTCATATGTAAATACAGAGAATATCAAATTAAATGAAAAAAGTGTCCTTCCTTATTTGTTATATAGCTTTTGTTTGAAAATCTATTTTATTCAACATTAGAATGTCTACTCCAGCTTGTTTTTTGAGATGATTTGCTTAGAAATTTTTTCTAGTTTTTTACTCTGAGGGGTAGTACCTTTCTTTGTCACTGAGTTGAGTTTCTTATATGCAGCAAAATGCTAGGTTCTGTTAGCATATCCAGTCTGATAGTCTATGTCTTATAATTGAAATTTTGATTTCATTGTTGTTAAAAGATAGTAAGAAATTGTAATTTTTACTGTTATTTTTTTTGTTAGAGGTAGAATTATGTTTGCAAGCCTGTCTTCTTGTGGTTTTAATACAAGCAGATTATTTTTATTTTTATTTTTTGCTTTTCATAGGGTGTACTTTCCCTTTTATGTTTGCCATCTATTATCTTTGTAGGGCTAGATTTGTGGAAATAAGTTGTGTAAATTTGCTTTTGTTTTGAAATATGTTGGTTTCTCCATCTATGGTGATTGATAGTTTTGCTGGATACAGTAATCTGGGCTGGCATTTGTGTTCTCTTAGGCTTTGTAGGACATCTTTTCAGGATCTTCTAACATTCATAGTCTCCGTAGAAAAGTCTGGTATAATTCTGATTGGTCTGCATTTATATGTTTCTTGACATTTTAACCGTTCTGCTTTTAATATTTTGTCTTTGGTTTGAATATTTGGTGTTTTGACTACTATGTGTTGGAAGGAATGTCTTTTCTCGTCCAATCTATTTGGAGTTCTGTAGGCTTCTTGTATGTTCATGGTCATCTCTTTGTATATTAGGGAAAATTTCTTCTATAATTTTGTTGAACATATTTACTGGGCCTTTGAGTTGGGAGCCTTCACTTTCTTCTACACATATTATTTTTAGGTTTGATCTTCTTTTTGTGTCCGGGATTTCCTGTGTGTTTATGGTTAGGAGCTCTTTGTTTTTTGCATTTTCTCTGACTGATATATCAATGTTTTCTATGGTATCTTCTTCTCCTGGGGTTCTCTCTTCTATTTCTTGTATTCTGTTGATGATGCTTATATCTATGGCTCCTGATAACTTTCCTAAGTTTTTTATCTCCATGGTTGTGTTCCTTTGTAATTTCTTTATTGCTTCTATTTTTATTTTCAGATCCTGGATGGTTTTGTTCAATTTCTTCACCTGTTTGCTCAAGTTTTTTTGTAATTCTTTAAACAATTTTTGTGTTTTTCTGTAGTTCTATTTTAAGGGCTTCTAATTGTTTACCTGTGTACTCCTGTATTTCTTTAGGGGAGTTACTCATGTGCTTCTTGAAGACCTCCATCATCATTATGAGGTATGATTTTAAGTCCAAATCTTGTTTTTCTGGTGTTTTGGGCTATCCATTACTTACTGTGGTGGGAAAACTAGGTTCTGATATTGCCAGGCTCCTGAGCTTGACTGTGATGCTAGTTGATCTTGGTATCTCTAACTGGAGCTTGTCTCTTCTGTGTCTGAGGTTGTACGAGTTTAGGAGTTAGAACATTTCTGGGTACTCAGATCTCTGCAGGCTGGCTGTGAAACCCAATGGTTGTGAGCAGGCTCTAGTTTTGGGCTAGCTGGAGAGCTCTCTGTTTAATTATGACAGTCATGATTCTTTCCTGAATATAAAGATATATTCCATAATAAAAATTGGCCCCAAAGTAGTATTAATGTGGATGAAATACCCTCAAACACAATAACAATCATAATCCCTACTATTTAATTTTTCCTTTTCCTGAGATTTAGTTGGAACGAAATTTAATTTTTTTTGAAGATAGGTATATTAATATTTAATAAAAACTAAAATTCAATGACAATGCTAGTAAAAATAAGATAGGTATATAAAGCTTTTTCATATTTAAATAAGATGGTTGAACTGAGTAGCATTAACTCCTAGTTCTGAAATATATATATGAAAAAAGAGAAAATTCCTTCAGAAAGAGAATGAAAGATATTAAATGGATATGTGTTGTAAAAACAGTTTTCTTAAGTACTTTCACAGAGAACATTCTTTCAGATGTAAGAGGAGCAATGATACCTATTATCAATAATATGAAATATCAAGAGCTGGTATGCTATGATTTATTATTCCATATCTTTATTTTTAGTAAGAATGATGTTTCTTTATTCTGTTGCCTTCTGAATTCTCCAATATGCTAATGTTTTCAGTTATTTTCTTTTTCATTCTGAGTTGTACATATTTAATTATATTGTTCCAAATTGTTTGGCATGGTACTTAAACCCAACTGAGGTGCATAGATGCCATCTACTGAGAGTTCTTTTTTGACCTTTAATGATTAGAAAGCTTAATGAATCAATATAGTGAGCCATATTTTGTAGATACAAATATACCTTAGCATCTCCAAATTTTAACTATATAAAGATATAGGAAAAAAATCATTTTAGTTTAGGCAAGATTTTTGTGCTTGTAACGTTACAATCTGAGAATTTTCAAGATGACTTCTCCCAAAAAGACACATAAAATATATTTAAGTTAGTACACAACAAAGATATATGCACCACAATGTTCATAGCAGCTCTATTTATAATAGCCAGAAGCTGGAAAGAACCCAGATGTCCTTCAGAAGATGAATGGATACAAAAATTGTGGTACATTTACACAATGGAATACTACTCAGCCACCAGAAACAATGACTTAACCAAATTCTTAAGAAAATGGCTGCATCTAGAATATATCATCCTAAGTGAGATAACCCAGTCACAAAAGAACAGACATAATATGCAGTCACTGATAGTGGGATGCTAACCCCAGAGGCTCGCACTGCCCCAGAAACAACTCACAGACTGTATGAAGTTCAAGAAAACAAAACAAAACAAAACAAAAAAAAAAAAAAAATAGTCATGCTCGATCCTTACCCACCAAGAACACATTGACAAATTCTGGGTTGTACCCTGTATTACATGTACTGTCTGCTCATTGTAAAAAAAAAAAAAACAATTTACACACTAAGAAAACTTTGACTATTTCCAGGTTGCATCTTGTTTTACATGTACTTTATGCTCATTGTTACTGGTGGGATCTTTATCACACTATCAAACCTTAAAAAAAAAAGTACTGACAAAAATATATTGTATAATTTTATGCAAAAATGCTTAAAATCTGTACATTATCTTTGTTTTGTAAAATAAAGTTGTTAAAAATATATTTAAGCAATTCTATTACATGTATATATTAATTTATATGAATGTAGATGTGCACATGTTACAAAGTGCATAGAGGTAAGAATTCAGCTTTTTTTTTTCTTTTCAATTTCTAGATATTTTTAATTTATATTTCAAATGTTATCCCCTTTTCCAATTTCCCCTCTGGAATCCCCTTTCTCATCCATCTGGCCCAGTTTCTATAATGGTGTTCTCCCACAAACCCACTCAATCCCACCTACCTACTTGGCCTGACATTTCCCTACACTAGAGAATCCAGCCTTCACTCGACCAAGGGCCAGTTTTCCAATTGATACCCAATAAGGAAATCCTTTGCTACATATGTGGTTGGCGCCATTGGTTCCATGTTGTATACACTTTGCTTAGGGGGTTAGTCATTGGGGCTTTGGGAGGGGGGGTCTGGTTGGTTGATATTGTTGTTCTTCCTATGGGGTTGGAAACCCTTCAACTCCTTCAGACCTTTCTCTAATTCCTCCTTTGCAGATCCCATTATCAGTCCAGTGCTTGGCTGTGTGCATCTACCATTTTATTTGTCCTGCTCTGGAAGAGCATCTCAGGAAACAGCTATATCATTCTCCTGTCGGTATGCATTTATTGGCATCCCCAACAATGTCTAGGTTTGTTTACTATATATGGAGTAGATCTCCAGATGGGACGGTCTCTAAATGGCCTTTTCATCAGTCTCTGCTCCAAACTGCGTTTGCATATTTCCTCCTAAGTGTATTTTGTTCCCCTTCTAAGAAGTACTGAAGCATCCAGACTTTGGTCTTCCTTCTGCTTGAGCTTCATATGGGCTGTGGAGTGTTTATTGGGTATTCTGAGATTTTGGATAATATTTCCTTATCAGTAAATGCATACCATGTACGTTTTTTTTTTGATTGAGTTAAATCACTTAGGATGATATTTTCTAGTACCATACATTTACCTAAGAATTTAATGAAGTTGTTTTTAATAGGTGTGTAGTATTCCAGTGTGTAACTATACCACATTTCCTGTATTTATTCCTTTGTTAAAGGGTATCTGGGTTCTTTCCCCCTTCTGGCTATTATAAATAATGCTGCTATGAACATAGTGGAACATACGTCTTTGTTATATGTCAGAGCATATTTTGAGTATAGGTCCAGGAGTGATATAGCTGGGTCCTCAGGTAGTACTACATCCAATTTTCTGAGGAACTGCCAGACTGATTGCAAGAACAATTGGAGCAGCTTATCATCCTCCCAACAATGGAGGAGTGTTCATCTTTCTTTCACATGATCACCAGTATCTACTGTCAATTGAATTTTTGATCTTAGTCATTCTGATTGGTGTGAGGTGGAATCTCAGAGTTGTTTGGATTTGCATTTCCTTGATGACTAAGGATGTTGAACAAATATTTAGATGCTTCTCAGCCACTCAATGTTCCTCAGTTGAGAATTCTTTGCTTAGCGCTGTACTACATTTTAATAGGGTTGTTTGATTCTCTGGAGTCTGACTTCTTGAGTTCTTTGTATCCACAGATTTTAAGAGTCAGTCCTCATCTTCCACCATGTGGATTCTAAAAATCAATTTCAGGATTAACTCATATGCTTATACATATTGAATCATCTTGTACACCCAAAAAATACATTTGAGAAGCCAAGACCTATTGTTACATACAACATTATTTTTCATAACTCATCAACTATAGGTGAAGCCTTTGAAACCAATCTATAGAAATAAATGAAGGTATAGTAACCTGTGTATCCAGAGGAAAAACAATGAAAAATAAAATAAAATAATATTCTTTGATATCAAGAAGTATTCATTACCATTTCTTAATATTTAACCATGAACCATGTTCATTCATCATATTAAATGTAGCAACATACATAAAGACATCTTAACCATATCAATGATGTTTCTGGACAGAGTTCAAATAAGCTTAGAGATACTTGTATATTTTGCATTATTGTGTGTATTATCCTATGTGTGTGTGTGTGTGTGTGTGTGTGTGGTGTGTGTGTGTGTTTGTGAACGCGCATGCATCTGCACACTCACATGTTGTATATATGCCCCTATACCATTGTACCTTGAGACCAAAGGGCAATTGTATGGAGTCACATCTCTTCTTTCTTTATCTTGTTTGGCAGTTTTCATGCAGTTTGTCAGGTTTCTTGGGTAAGCGGTTTCATGAAGGGCCATCTTTCTCTACTTGGTTCTTTTATAAAGTATATAATAAGCTGTAATTCTCACTTTGATAGCCAAGAATTATTGTCATTTTTTTGATGTTTGGACTATGTAGTTCTGTTTTCTAATAAACAGGATTAATCAGCATATCCATGATGATTGGATCCTTAACATTCTAAAACACTTGGCAAATTTTTACTTTTGATCACATCTTGCTTTTGTAACAATGATCAGTAAAATATCTTTTTCTAATTCTTTGTGAAGCCTTATCAATTAATATAATTCTTCAAATACCATGTTAGAAAAGATAGAATCATGGGAACCAAAGCTAGAATCATTAAGTTGCAATTCTGTAGCTTCCAATGGCCAGCTTCGCAGCATTCTTACTGTATGAAGTCTCTTTGTTCTTTGAGTGCCATGGATAAAATAAATGAGAAAAATATTTTAGGATGAACAAAATATGAGGATATAAAATTTTATGTGAAAAGAATTAATACATAATAGGATGTAGAAAAGGAGCACACATTGGGTATTTGCAAGTATTTCAGATTTTATTAATGTTACTTTGTATTAGATTATTTTAAAGCCATAAGAACAAAGGTATCTATAAAATCTCACCACCTGGGAAGCAGAAAATATGAAAAGGTCCTTTGAGACAAGAGGAATTATGCACAACACAGATGAAAAACTATTGGCTCTTGTTGTTGAAAAACTCCATTGACAAGAAGCTTGACTATGCTCCTGTAAGTAACAATATTGATTAATTTCAAACATAGGCAGAAAGGCATCCTAATTAATTAAAGCTATGGAGGAACAACCAAGCAAAGCTTTTGTCTTGGGCAACAAAAGATTGTAATAAATTCAGATTAAACTTTCACACCAGAGCTAACAGCATGAGGCCACCACAACCATGCTAAATGGAAACATACATCTTTTTTCCTAGGCAGCATTCTTGCAGTGCTGTTTTAAATTGTTCTTCTTATTGTCATGACAGGTAATTGACAAAAGTCACTTAAAGAAGAAACCATGCATTTAGTCTTGAAGTTGTCAGAGATGCATTCAAACATGGAAATTTTGCTGTGGGTTCAGAAGCAAGAGACTGCAGGTCACACAAATTTCACATTCAGAAAGCAGAGCGATGAGGAAACATTCTCAGTTCATTTTCTTCTTTTTATTCAGTCTAAAGGTTATTTGGATTTTCTCCTGACAATTAGGTTAATATCCAGTAAAAGAAGAAAAACGAGAATAAAGAAAATACTCCAATTGCATGCTCAGAGATTTATCTGCAGGGTCATTCTACTACATTGCAATAAGTATCTACAATAACAGATTGGTCTAAAGAGATTGCTGACAGGAGAACCTCATATCCAAACAGATTCCCAGTCTTCTCCTTCTACAAATGCTTACTTTTATCATTAGAGTATCTTCTGATCCACTTTAGCTGGGGTTTTTAAGAAAGAATCTGATATTTTCATGCAGTTTCTGAGTCTGAAACCTGACTGTTCTGTTTAGTCTTACATTCCCACCTTATGTACCACATTTGAAGGTGGAGACATGAAGGCTTCAGAATCTCAGTGATGGTACAATCACTTAACTCACTGGGCACTTCTGAAGCCATGTGACAGTAACATTTATTTTTCTCTATATAAGGTTTCATGAAGGAGCAAGTGCAAAATTCCCAAGTCCTATATTTTCATCTTTATTTTTCTCTCTCATGAATGAAGAAATATGTTGACTTGTGTCTTTTTAAGCCATAGATCATCAATCCCTCCATAATCCATCTTGTGAATTATGAATCAGGGGTGACCATAAGTAAATAATTAATTCTTCTCATATTTCCCATATCATAACCACTGAGCAACCTTCCCATTTCTCCATCATTTTTGTTGTTTCGGTTGAAGTAAGGCTTATAAAGATAAACACTGTTTTGATTCTAGTACACATAACATATGAATGAGTATGAGACCTAGAAAACAATACCATCCAATAAATCTGATGTGAAGACAAGTTGGTCTTTCAAAATCCTAGCTCTGAAAATTATGCTTGATTGAAAAATGAGCTCTTCTCACATGCATTAGAAGTAGCAGATCTGAAGAATTCTTATATCAATAAATAGCTAATAACAGACATTGTAGATGCCATTAAATAATCATAACAGTTATTCTTCCTTAATAGGGCTCGAGTGCTTTGAGTACCACCACTGAGTAAATCACTGCACTTGATGGTTTGTTGTTTCACTCAAAAAAGCAGTGACTGTAAATAATGTATGCTGTTAGCTGCCACCCAACTCATATCATCAGTACAAGGAATATTTATAGAGCCCCAAGCACACACAATATGACATAAAAATATGGTCCAAATACAGATAAAGCATGAGTAGAAATATTACCTGATAAAGGTCAAGTCTTTAAAAAGGAAGAACATAATAATTATGGGAAGAATATAATAATTATTACCCTGATCTTGTATAAGGAGTCCTACAAAGTGCTAAAAGGAGTATGTATTCATTTATATGTGCTTGAGAATTCTGCTGAGATGATATGCCTTGTGCTTCAAAATTATAAATGGTAGCTCACTTGTTTGGCTGCTACATGTCTGTTTATGCACAAATATCAGTAATTAATTTTGCACATGATAATTGCTCTATGATGTGCTACCAAGGGTGAATTTCACTTGTTGTTCTTAAAGGTCTAGGAGCATCAGCATCTTTAAGAAGAAAAAAGTGAAAAGCCAAAAGCCCAGACTCATATTTGTTGGAGACCTCAACTTCTTACATGTTTCTTTACTGCACTTTGTTTCACTGAAGGGCCATGGCTTTCATCTAAGGGTATTAGAAATTTCAAGATTTTGTTTTGTGTTGTTGTTTTGGAGTTATCTGAAATTGTGCCTGGATATTACACAATACCAATAAACAAAGAAACAAATAAATACACTTAGTGAGCTTAGTTTTAAGGTTTATTTCTGTATCACTTATTTCACAAGGTAAATAACAAACCTAACAAATAAATAATTTAGAGACAAATTCTGAATGACTTACCTAAGGAGAAGTAATAGAGAAAAATGCAAACATGGTGCTTTGCACCTTTAATCCTTGCACTCAGGAGAAGCATCTCTGGAAATTCAAGCTCTGCTGGGTCTAAATCATTAGTTCCAGAACAGCCAGAGCTGTGTACTATACCGACACAGTCTCATCAACAACCAAAATGAATTTCAACGAAGAACTTTCATTTGAGAAGTGATAGGGCTACGCCATTGAGTCAGAAGAAATACGCTATTGTTATTAAGTCATTTGAAGCTGCTGAATTTTATTTCCTGGGTCTGTGAGTGGGAAACTAAGTGAAAGTCCTGATGTTTTCATAAGACGTCATTGGGGGAAATCTCATAAATATCTAAAATGTTTGATTGTGACTTCAATGAAGACATTCACTAGGACAAGAATTATAAGGAAGTGATTAAATTCTGGTTTTAAATGATCTCTATGTCTAGTTAGATTAAGAGGATACAAACACTCTAATAACAGACCCTCGATATTTTTCAGAAGCTGCCTGTCAAGGGCAGCAATAAGTTCTGTCTTCATTCACTTTTTTGGGGAATGTGGGAGAGGGAGAAATATTTTTTTTTTTTTTGGCGTGAACTTCCACATCACAGTTCATCATTAAAAGAAGTCAGGACAGGTAGGTACCTGGAGGCTGAAACTGAAGCAGAAACCATAGAGGATTTCTGCCTACTGGCTTGCTCAACCCACATTCTTCTACAACATGGCCAGGAATGGCATTGCTCACAGTGAGCTGGGCATTCTCTGGTCATCATTAATCAGAAAAATGATCCGCAAACTTCCTGTAGGCAATTACTATGGAGACATTTTCTCAGTCAAGCTTCCCCCGTTTCCAGCTATGACTGGATTTGGGTCAAAATGATGAAAACCAACCAGCACAGACATCTCCCATGCCTCTATGATGTACTTTATATTTCATTCATTATACATATACTTTATGTCTGTAACTTTGTGTCTTATCCTTAGGACCTGGTGCTTTATTTATTGATCTGTCATGTTGATCAGGCATTTTCCCCTTTACTATTATTGTGTTATTTATCTGCCCTCTTTTAGAACTTGATGGTTGATGAATAGGGATTTTTAATTCTTTAAGGATTAAATTTCAATCCCATTGGTGTTAGTGCATGATTATTTTGATCCATTAGTGAGTTCATGTTTCCTGGATGTTTTCTGTACCTGAAGTTCTGTCTGCTGTTTTCAGATCCAAAGAAGGAATCAAATGCTCTAGGTTTACTGATTGGTTTTAGGTGGAAAACAACTTTACCAGTTAGTTATCCCGGGTATTTCCCCTTCCAGATTTCCTCCTGTAAACTCCCTATCCCACTTCTTCTTCCTTCTGCTTCTACAAGGCTGCTTCCATACTGACCCACCTGTCCACTGCTGCCTCACTGCCCAAGAGTTCACCACCTAAGCCTTTGCAAGACCAAGGACCTCTCCTCCCACTGATGCCAGATAAGGCCATCCTCTGCTACCTGCAGCTGGAACCATGGGACCCTCAGTGTGTAATCTATGGTTGGAGGTGTAGTCCCTGGGAGTTCAGGGGTTGGCAGAGGAGCTTTTGTTGATAAAGTCGTTATTGTTCCTCCCATGGTGTTCCAAACCCATATAGCTTCTTCAGTCCTTTCTTCAGCTCCTCCATTGGGGTTTCCAAGCTTAATTCAATATTTGGCTGCAAACATTCACATCTGAGTCCTTAAGGTTTAAAGAAAACAAAAGGTTAAGTGTAATATATTCAAGATAAACAAACATCCAGGAAACCTGGAACACTATGAAAAGACCAAATCTATGAAAAATTTGAATGGAAGAAAGACCAAGAAACACAGGTCAAAGGCATATAATACATTTTCAACAAAAATCATTGGAGAAAAAGTTCTTAACCTAAGAGATCTGCCTATTAAAGTATGAAAAGATGCACAAAACCATATAAACTGGATCAGATAATCAATCTTCCACCCAGGACACATAATATTCAAAGGACTAAAGGTACAGAACACCAACAATAAAATGATTTTCAAAGGTTAGCAGGAGAAAAGACCAAATAGCACAAGTCATATAGATAGGAAAGAAGCCAAGCATCCTTATTGCAGATGACATAATGGGAAACATAAATATAAATGATCTATACAGGTTCTCCCGGCACCTCCTACCACTAAAAAAAAGCTCTTTAACAACAGTAATAGTATCCAAATAGTCTGAAAAAGATATCAAGTGAGCAACATTTTCTTTTAATAATAGGTGTGTGTGTGTTTGTGTGTGTGTGTGTGTGTGTGTGTTTTCTTGTGACCGAAGAAAGAGAAATCTGGACACCAATTCAGCCATAAAATTCCTAACCTACAATCTGTCCTGCCTGAAAAATGTGCTGGGGCAATGATGACGCAGAAATTTTGACAGAGGCAAAGCCATAACTGCTTTAACTTGAGGTCTATGCCACAAGAGGGAGCCCATTCCTTACACTGCATGGAAGTCCAGGAATTGGAGGCTGGGTATCACAAACATTTTGGGTAGACCAAACACTGGGGAAATAGGAGAAACAATTTAGAAATGATTCCTAAAGATATTCTGTTATATTTGAAGATTAGTACCTTGTCCAATCATCATCAGGAAGGCTTCTTCTGGCAGCAGATGGGAACAGTTACAAATGCCCCATGCAAGACATTCTTTGAAGAGAAAGTTTAAACCAAAGGTCCTTTTTCTTTAAGATCAGGGAACCCAGTAAAAGACAGGAAGAAAAGGGGCAGGAGGTAGAGGGGTTTGAGGATACCAGGAGAACATCCCCACTGAATCTACTAAGGACGACTCACATGGACTCCAGAAATGATAATGGCAACAGTGAAGATTGTCAGGATCTCTACCAGATCTTTTGAGACCATTTTATAGCTTTCAGCATATTGTTTTTGTCTGATTTATAGCAGTGTTAACAGATATATCTCTGACTTTTTAGACTGCTCCTAGGACTCTTTTTCTCCTAGTGCCTTGTGCCTAAACCTAACCCTAAACCTAACTCTAACCCTAACCCTAGTCCAGGATTCATATGGGCGTTTTTGCCTTGTCTTAATTTGTATCTAGTTTTGCCAATTTGACTGTTGTCTCCTGGAGGCCTGCTCTTTTCTGTAGAAGAAACAGAGAAACAATGTTTCTAGGGGATAGGGGATGTTTTGGAGGCATTGGGTGGAGTATAAAAAGGGGAAACCATGGAGTGGTTTATTGTATGACACAAGAGTCTACTTTCAATTAAAAATATATATTAATGCATTAAAAATGACTCAATTCATCACATAACTTGAAAGGACAAATTTCAGCTTAATGTGAAAAAAACAAAATAAATTAGGATAACTAAAACAAAAGAATACCTGGACATATTGCCAACCGAGATCTCAAATTAATACAACTGTATTAATAAAAACAAACATGTTGATTAATGAAATTGGAATTGAAGACAAAAGTTTGTATACCTATGATTTCTTATTAAAAGCCAAAGATATGCATGGGAACAAAACACAGCATCTTCAACAAATGGTACTGCTCAGAGTATGTGTTTATGAGGATCCACCTAGACCCATACCTGGGAACAAGCAGAAACCTCAATGCTGCAACAAAATTCTGAACATGAGATCATATACACTGAATGTGATAGAAGAGAAAGTGAGAGTCTTGACCTTTTAGACAAAGAAAAGACTTACTGAAGAGGACACCAATAGCACTGTGTAAGTAACAATGAATGAGATCTCATGAAACTAAAAGGCTTCTACATGGCAAAGGACACTGTATCATGGACAGAGGACACCGTCACATGGACAAAGCAGCATCCTGAAGAACGAGAAAGATTTTATAAACTACACTTCTGATAGAAAGTTAATATAAAAAGTATTTAAAATCTAAACACCTAGATATTAAGAAAGCAAATCACTCAATTAAAAACAAAAGACAGAACATATAAAAACTGAAATTTTTCAAAAATAGGATGCTTAAATGACTGAAAAACATTTAACAAAAATTTTAACAACATCATAAAAATGCAAATCAAAGCTATTTTGAAATGTCATCCTACACCAGTCAGAATGGCCAAGATCAATTACACAAATGACAGTTGAACCTGGCATGAATTTGAAATTAAGGGGAACACCCACTACTAGAGGGAGTATAAACTCATAGAGCTGTAACAGAATTCAGTTTGCCTCTTCCTCACGAAGCTGACAATACAGCTACCTTACCTAAACATGCTTTATTCTACTTGGACACAGAAACAAATGATGTTTTAATCTGTTTCAGAGATGCTTGTTCAACCATTTTATTCATCATATCTCAAAATTGGAAACAGACAAGATGTTTGTAAACAAAGAGTGAATAAAAATGTGATACAATTACACATATGAATATCATTCAGTTGTTAAGGAAAACTAAATTCTCAGAAAAAAATGGATAAATTCATCACCTTGAGTGAGAAAACACAGCCCCAGAAAGACAAATATGTTACATATCCACTTATATGTGGATGTCATCTCTTAAGTTGTTGATATGCAAGCGATAATGCTTAAGGTCAGAGAGGCTAGGGATACTATGAGGGAGTAGAGGAAACATAGATCTCCCTAGAAAAGAAAAAAATAAAGAGATAGATATGGTTGAAAATGGTTTGGGTCACAGGAATAAAAAGATTAAGTGTGGAGAGGGAGCGAACATGGGAACAAGACATACCAAAAAAGAAGCAAAACCTAAGGGATATTTGAGGTATCCTGTGGAAATATAATGCAATGAAATCTTCCTAAGATATATTCTTTCCATATGATGTTGTTCTAAATAAAACTGTTAGATAGGGTGCTCAAACCATCACCCACTAGAAACAGAGAAGATCCAGAGACACAGGCATGGTGAGAAGGCCTGCGGAGTAGCCACGGGACAGAGAGATCTCTGCCAAGCACGCAGAAAGTGCTCCCCTTCCCGGTTTGACCCAGGGAACAAGGAACGCAGCATTGGGCTCTCTGTTTCAAGCCGGCAGCTTTTCGGTGCAGAACAGGTGCTCAGACCATCTGCCACCAGGAACAGCAGAGATCCATGGACACAGGCCAGGAACAAGGGAAAGGCAAGAACCAATCACTGACAACAAGATGGCAAGAGAAAAGAGAAAGAACATACCCCAGGAAAACGAAGACAACCTGGCAACACTAGAACCCAGCTCTCCCATCACAGCAAACAGCAGAATGTCAAACACTCCAGAAAAAGAAGACTCAGACCTGAAATCCTACCTCAAGATGATGATAGAGATCCTTAAACAAGAATTGGAGGGAAAGCATAAAGAATTAGAAGCTTTTAAAGAAGAAACAAAAGAAAAACTCAGAGAACTCAAAGAACTAGAGAAAAAGAGAACAAAAGAGATGAAGGAATGGGAGAAGAAATTTAAAACGGAAATGGACAAAATAAAGAAAACACTAAAAGAAACAATCGTAGAGGTTGAAATACTAAAAAACAAATCAGGAGTCACAGATGCAAGCATTTTCAACAGTCTACAAGAGATGGAAGAGAGAATGTCAGGTGCTGAAGACAACATTGAAAAGATAGACAAAACAGTCAGAGAAGATGCAAAAACCAAAAAACTTCTAACCCAAAATGTCCAGGAGATCCAGGACTCAATGAGAAGACCAAACCTAAGGATAATAGGAATAGAAGAGGGCAAAGAATATCAACTAAGAGGCACAGTAAATATCTTCAACAAAATTGCAGAAGAAAACTACCTTACCCTTAAGAATGAGATGACCACGAGCATAAAAGAAGCCTTCAGAACTCCAAATAGGTTGGACCAGAAAAGAAATTCCTCCCGACACATAATAGTCAAAACACCAAGTGCCCAAAGCAAAGAAAAAATACTAAAAGCAGTAAGGGAAAAAGGTCAGGTAACATATAAAGGCAGACCAGAATCACACCTGATTTCTCAACAGAGACTATGAAAGCTAGAAGAGCCTGGACAGACATCATGCAGACCCTAAGAGAGCACAAGTGCCAGCCCAAGCTGCTATACCCAGCAAAACTCTCAATCACCATAGATGGAGAGATGAAGATATTTCAAGACAAATCTAAATTTACACAATATCTGAATCAAAACCCAGCATTACAATGAATTATAGGTGGAAAACCCAATACAATGAAGGGAATTACATTCCTAGTAAAAAAAAGAAAACTCCTAAGCAAGAAAACCAAAAGAAGAAATTCACAGGCACAATTCACCTTACATAAGAAATAATAGCAGGAAAGAACAACAACTATTCATTGATATCTGTTAACATAAATGGACTCAACTCTCTAATAAAAAAGACATAGGCGCTCAGACTGGATACATAAACAAAATCCAGCATTTTGCTGCATACAGGAAACTCTTCTCAGAGACAAAGACAGACAATATTTACTCAGAGTAAAATTTGGGAAAACAACTTCCAAGCAAACGACCCCAAGAAGCAGTCTGAGGTGGCCATTCTAATATCGAATAAAGAAGATTTTCAACCAAAAGTTATCAAAAAAGACAAGGAAGGACACTTTTTATTCATTACAATGGAAATCTGTCAGGAGGAACTCTCAATCCTTAACATATATGCTCCAAGTACAAAAGCACTTACATTCATAAAAGAAACCCTACTAAAGCTAAAAAAAAAAAATACATTTCAAGTCACACAATAATAGTGGGAGACCTTAATACCCCACTCTCACCAATGGACAGATCATGGAAACAGAAACTGAGCAAGGACACTGTAAAAGTAGCAGAAATTATGAACCAACTGGAATTAATAGATATCTACAGAACATATCATCCTAAAACAAAAGAATACATTTTCTTCTCAGCACCTCACTGCACGTTCTTGAAAACTGACAATATAATTGGTCACAAAATGAGCCTCAATTGATATAAGAAGATTGAAATACTCCCATGCATCCTTTCAGATCACCATGTTCTAAGGCTGGTCTTCAATAACAACAAAGCCAACAAAAAGCCATATACACATGGAAACAAAACAGTGCTCTATTAAGCGACAGCAGGGTCAAAGAAGAAATAAAGAAAGAAATTAAGGATTTCCTAGAATTCAATGAAAATGAAAACACGACATACCAAAACCTATGGGATGCAATGAAAACAGTACTGAGAGGAAAATCATAGCACTGAGTGCTTCCAAAAAGAAACTGGAGAAAGCATGCACTAGCAACCTGACAGCAAGTGAAAGCTCTAGAACAAAATGAAGCAGATACACCCAAGAGGAGTAGAGAGCAAGAAATAATCAAATATAGGGAAGAAATAGACCAAATAGAAACAAAAAGAACCATGCAAAGAATCAACAAAACCAAGAGCTCGTTCTTTGAGAAAATTAACAAGATTGAAAAACCCTTAGACAGGCTAACTAAAGGGCAAAGAGAGAGTATCCAAAGTAACAACAGCAGAAATGAATGGGGAGACATAATTACTGAAATGGAGGAAATTCAAAAACTCATCAGATCCTATTATAAAAGCCTATACTCAACAAGGCTGGAAAATCTGGAGGAAATGGATAAATTCCTAGACAGATACCAGATACTAAAGTTAAACCAGGACCAGGTAAACCATCTAAATAATCCCATAACACCTAAAGAAATAGAAGCAGTCATCAAAAGCCTCCCAACCAATAAAAGCCCAGGTCCTGATGGCTTCAGTGCAGAATTTTATCAAATATTGATGACCTAACATCAATACTCTCTGAACTATCCACAAAATAGAATCAGATGGAACTCTACCTAACTCATTTTTTGAGGCTACAATAACCTTTTTTCCTAAACCACAAAGATCCTACAAGGAAAGGGAACTTCAGACCAATCTCACTTATGAACATTGATGCAAAAATATGACTCAACAAAATCCTTGCAAACAGAATCCAAAAACACATCAAAATGATCATTCACCATGATCAAGTCGGCTTAATCCCTGGGATGCAGGGATGGTTTTATATATGGAAATCCATAAATGTAATACACCATATAAAGAAACTCAAAGAAAAAAAAACATGGTAATCTCACTAGATGCTGAGAAAGCATTTGACAAAATTCAACACCCCTTCATGTTAAAGTCTTGGAAAGAACAGGATTCCAAGGGTCACACTTAAACATGATAAAAGCATTATACAACAAACCAACAGCCAACATCAAACTTAACCGTGGGAAACTTGAAGCAATCCCACTTAAATCAGGAACTTGACAAGGCTGCCCACTCTTCCCCTACCTATTCAACACTGTACTGGAAATCCTGGCTGGAGCAATTAGACAGCAAAAGGAAATCAAAGGGATACAAATTGGAAAGAAAGAAGTAAAAAAATAACTATTTGCAGATGACATGATAGTATACTTAAGTGACCCCACAAATTCACCAGAGAACTCCTACAGCTGATAAACAAGTTCAGCAAAGTGTCTGGATATAAAATTAACTCAAACAAATTATTAGCCTTCCTATACTCAAAAAACAAACATGTGGAGAAATAAATTAGAGAAAAGATACCCTTCACAATAGTCACAAAAATTATGAAATACCTTGGTGTGACTCTAACTAAGCAAGTGAAGAACCTGTATGACAAGAACTTCAAACCTCTAAAGAAGGGAATTTAGGAAGATCTCAGAAAATAGAAAAATTGCCTATGCTCATGGATTGGAAGGATCAATATTTTAAAAATGGCCATCTTACCAAAAGCAATCTACAGATTCACTACAATTCCCATCCAAATACCAACCCAATTCTTCATTGATTTTGATCGAGCAATGTTCAATTTCATTTGGAATAACAAAAGACCTAGAATAGTAAAATCTATTCTCTACAACTATAAAATATCGGCAGGAATCACTATCCCTGACCTCAAGCTATATTACAAGGCAATTGTGCTGAAAACTGCATGGTACTGGTACAGAAATAGGCACGTGGATCAATGGAATAGAATAGAAGATCCAGAAATGAGCCCTTATGTATATGGTCACCTGATTTTTTACAAAAGAGCTGTAAACATTCAATGGAAATAGGACAGTGTATTCAACAAATAGTGTTGGTTTAACTGGCACTCAGCATGCAGAAGAATGAAAATAGAGCCTTTCTTATCTCCTTGTACAAAGCTCAAGTGCAAGTGGACCAAAGATCTCCACATTAAACTAGGTACACTGAAACTATTAGATGAGAAAGTAAGGAAAACCTTAGAACACATAAGCACAGGAGAAAATTTCCTGAAAAGAACACCAATGGCTTGGACTCTAAGTTCAAATATTGACAAATGGGACTTAATGAGATTGGAAAGTTTCTGTAAGGCTAAGGACATTGTCAAGAAAACAAAACAAAATGGCAGCCAACATAGTGAGAAAAGATCTTTACCAACCCCATATGAGATAGAGGCCTAATATCCAAGGTATACAAAGAACTCAAAAATCTAGACACCAGAAAATCAAACAACCCTATTAAAAATGGGTACAGAGCTAAACAAAAAGCTCCCAATTGAGGAATATTGAATAGCTAAGAAGGATCTAAGGAAGTGTCCAACATCCTTAGCCATCAGGGAAATTCAAATCAAAAGAACCCTGACATTCCACCTCACACTGTTCAGATTGTCCACAATCCAAAACTCAGATGACATCAGAAGCTGGGGAGGATGTAGAGAAAGAGAAAGACTTCTTCACTGTTGGTGGAATTGTAATCTCGTACAACTACTCTGGAAATCAGTCTGGCAATTCCTCAGATAATTGGACATAGTACTACCTGAAGATCCAGCTAATCCACTTCTGGGCATATACCCCAGAGACATGCCAATATACAACAAAGGCACATGCACCACAATGTTTATTGCAGCTCTCTTTATAATAGCCAGAAGCTATAAAGAACCCATATGTCCTTCAGTAGATGAATGGATACAAAAATTGTGGTACATTTACACAATGGTGTACTACTCAGTTGTCAGAAACAATGACTTAACGAAATTCTTAAGAAAATGGATGCATCTAAAGAATATCATCCTGAGTGAGATAACCCAGTCACAAAAGAACAGACATCATATGGAGTCACTGATAATGGGATACTAACCCCAGAATCCTCAGAACACCCCAGAACAAAACTCAAAGACTATGAAGTTTAAGAAAAAAATGAAAAAGAAAAATCTATTATGTTCAATCCTTACACATCAAGAAAACTTTGACTAATTATGAGTTACATCTTGTTTTACATGTACTTTATGCTTATTGCAACTAGTAAGACCTTAATGTACACTATCAAACCTTTGATTAAAAAAAAAGTTAGGTAATGGAGGAGGTTGAGCCCTACTGGAACATCTCTAGTCAAGAATATTTTAGTCCCAGAAATGGGTGGATGGCCTAAGGTGCTCAAAGGAAACTCCCCACACCAAACAAACAAACAAACAAACAAACAAACAAACAAACAAGCTATTGCTCTCCACATACTGATGGTGAAGCTCTATTGCTGAAGATAACATCTAGACAGCTCCTTAAACAAGTAGATGAGCTGCTGCTTACCTAGAGTTTTAAAAGGTATGGACTAGTACTAGAAACTAAGCTTCACAATGCCAAAGGTGAAAAGTAAACATCGCCTTGACTACAAAGTCTTTGATCTACAATGATGACCAGGCTGCTTATATACTGGAGCAATACTAGCACAGACATAAAGGTGATTGATCTAGGTGGATTTAAGGTCTACTCAGTTATGTAGCAACCATTGCTGACTCTGCTCAGTACCCAGGTACCTAGGGGAAAATCAAACACTATTGCCCAAGTAAAGAACACATCCATAACATGGCTCCTAATGATACTGTGCTATGAATCCATACTCCCTATGGATTCATGTCTTACTAAGCTATCATCAGGGATGTTTCCTCCTGAAGCCGATGGGAACAAATCCAGGGACGCACATCTAGACAGTGTGCCAAATTGAGAGTCCTTGGAAAACTCAGTCCTAAATGGGATATCTCTATTAAATCCCTCCCATGGGGCCCAAGGAATACTCAGAAGAGGAGGTAGAAAGATTGTATAAGCCAGAGGGGATGGCTGACACCATAGAAACCAGACCTTCTCAACACAGCAGGACCAATGCATATATGTTCTCACAGAGATTCTGTCAGCATGCACAGAAACTGCATTTGCCTGTGCCAGAGAGGAGACACCAGTGCTTAGAGAAATTGACACAGGGCTCCTTTATTCATCTCAAAGCAATCTCTAGTTGATAGTAAGTTGCAAGCAAACACTTCACAGAATCTCAATTCAGATGTAAACTCCTATGGAGGTTAAATTAAATGCCCAGCACTATATAGCCAACACAAAATGAGTTGCATGGAACACTGAAAGTTCTCTTTATAATATTTTGTTGTTTGTGTTTACCTTACAGTAGAAAGCACTTACATTTTGGTTAATATTGTGGCTGCTAGTTTTGTGGATTTTTTTATGGGATTCCTGTGTGTATGTCTCTGTGTCTACATGTATTTCCAGTGATCTTTCTTTGGGTTTTTTTCCTTCTGTTTGTTTATTTTGACCAACTGCATTTTGTTTCTTTTATTTTACCTTTTTTTTTCTTTATACTTATTTTCTAGAGAGTGGTTTGTTTCCCAAGGAAAGACAGAAAGAGTCTAGATTTTGATGGGAGGGGGTACAGAGGTTCACAGAGCAATATGGAAAGGGAAAAATAATCAGAGCATATTATTTGAGAACTTTTATTTTTGATGAGAGAAATAAATTAAACAGAGGTTGGATTTATAGAACCAGTGTCTAATAGAACAATGGCTATCATTAAGAAGGAACTAAGATGGCATCAGAGAGCCTTTGAGTAAAACCCGGGCTGGAGCTGGTCATTCATGTGCTTCCCATGGAGTTTCTCTTCTATAGCTATGGGAATTTTCTAATCCACTAGGAATAGTCTTTTACCCATTTATCTTTCTTAAGAGAGATTTAATTTCAAATGTCCTTTGCTGTCTGTTTTAATATTTTAAGAAAATGACAAATATTCTAATATGTTAAACCATTCTGGCTTATAAGCAAAAAATTTTTAAAAGAAAGGTTTCTCAGATATTAAATTTCAAGATACAGGGTTATTTTTGAAACAATGGTAGGGTATGGGAGGAGTTGGGAGATTCAATGCTCGTAACCCTGCTACTCGGATTCAATGACTTAACCTATTAGCTATAGCCAACCACAAGCACGAGGCCAAACTTTCTGCAAATTTGAATAAATTTTCCCTGGCATAGGGTATTATATACATACATACACACACACACACACAAACACACACACAATATATATATATATATATATATATATATATATATATATTGTCTGTATTTACATTTCAGATGTTATTCCCTTTCCCCCAATCCCATGCCCCCTCCCCCTGCCATTGCCTCCATAAAATTGCTCCCTCTCTCAACCACCCTTTCCCATCTCAGTGCCTTGGCATTCCCCTACACTGAGAAAATGAACCTTTGCTGGACCTCTCATTGATGCTAGAAAAGTATCTTAAAAATCAAGACAAACCAGAGTGCGATTTATTTTTCCACCATGATGGTCAATGGATTTTACAAATATCACTTGTTTCTAATGACAAATCCAGCACTATGGTGTGGAAGACATATTGGGGAAAGCACACATGACTAATATAGCATCCAGTTATCAGCAGCAGTGGAGTTGGCAAACACTCAGCTAATACCTGCAATAGAATGTAACACAGAGCAAGTGGTGCTCTGTCATAGAGACCACACAGCTACATCACACAAGCGTGTTTCTTTCATGCTACACAAATTAGCCACTCTTGATTAGCTCAGAGCGGCCATTTTTTAATAAAAATAATTCTGGAAAGAACTATTTTCTATTTTTTAGTCATAGATGAAGCTCAAAATTAAATGTGTTTAAGGTCAGAAGTAATATAGAAGACAGTGAAAATCTTTGAGCTATAAAAGCAATTACATAGAATCAAAGCCATGAAAACTCAGGCTGACACAAAAATTTTTAAAGTCATGTAAATTATGGTATATCTTGCAATTAGAAATGTATCCCTCTGTATCTTTTTTCCAATCTCTGCTCCTCTATTTGTCCCTTTATTTCCTCCAGTGAGTGTTTTGTTCTCCCTTCTAAGAGGGACTGAGGCATCCACATTCTGGCCTACCTTCTCTTTGAGCTTCAAAGGTTCTGTGAATTGTTTTTTGGATATTCCAAGATTTTTGGCCTAGTATCTGCTTATCAGTGAGTACATACCATGAGTTTTCTTTTGTGACTGGGTTACCTCACTCAGAATGATAGCTTCAAGTTCCATCCATTTGCCTAGAAATTTCATAAAGTCATTGTTTCTAATAGCTGAATAGTACTCCAATGTGTAAAATGTACCACTATTTCTGTATCTATTCCTCTGTTGATGAAGATCTGGGTTCATTCTAGCTTCTAAATAGTATAAGTAAGGCTGCTATGAACATGGTGAAACATGTGTCCTTGTGAGGTGTTGGAGCTTCTGTTGGGTATATGCCCAGAAGCAGATCCATTCCATATACAGCAACTAATCCCACACACTATTGCTGATGCCAGGTAGTGCTCACTGTGAGGAACCTGATATGGATGGCTCTTCAGAGGCAATGCCAGAGCCATACTGATACAGGATAGGATGCTTGCAGCTATCAGACTGAACAAGGGGACTCCAATGAAGGAGCTAGAGAAAGGACTGAAGGAGCTGAAAGGGTCTTCAAGCCCATGGAAAGAACAAAATTATCAACTAACAAAACCCATTATAGCTTCCAGATGCTTAAACACCAATCAAAGAGTTTACATGAACAGCCCAATGGCCCCAGTTGCATATGCAGCAGATGGTAGCATTCTCTGGCATCATTGGGAGGAGAAACTTTGGTCCAGTGAAAGCTCCTTCTCCCAGTGTAGGGAAATGCCAAGGTGCTGTGGTGGGAGAGGGTGGTTGGGAGAGGGAGCACCTTCATGGAGGCAATGGGAGGGGGAGGGTGATGGGGTTGTGGAAAAGGGAATAATATAAATACAGAGAATATCCAGTAAAAACGTATTTCTCACACATTGCATTATCTCTCTGTTTCTCTCTATGTGTTTATCTCCCTCCCCCATCCACCTTCGCTCACATACACACACACTCACAGA
Organism: Micromys minutus; assembly: GCF_963924665.1. Lineage (NCBI taxonomy): Eukaryota > Metazoa > Chordata > Mammalia > Rodentia > Muridae > Micromys > Micromys minutus. The sequence continues at coordinate 9,657,153 of NC_137971.1, forward strand.
TAAACAGAGAGAGAGGGGGGGGGGAGGGAGGGAGGGAGAGAGAGAGAGACAGAGAGATAGATGCCAAGACAGTGACAGAAAGAGACACACATGTTATTTCCTGTGACAAACGTTACTTACTCTTGATTTCGAGCAACTATTTCTGTAACTTTTAATACGTTCTCCTTTATTACAAGTACAAATAGTTGCAGAGGTCAAGGTCTTTGTGATATAAATCACGTTTTTGCCTGATGCATACTTCTGTTAGGAACATCAGTCTGAAATACTTTAATAGTAAGTATTATGGAACTAATCTTGTGCCTCATTTCTGTTGGCTAGAAAATTGGTACCTCATCCATTGAAACTTATTTTCTATGATAATTTTTCACCAGTCCTGCTGTAGGGCTTTTAAGATTATTTGAAGAAGCAGCCTACTGCCTCACTCATCAGGAAGCATGAAAAGATGAAGTTCTAACATTTTTTTTTTGTCTGAGTTCTTGCACACTTTTTAATGTAAGCCTTTGGGTTATATTTTATTTCTAAAGTAAACTCCACAGCAACTTTAAACAACTTCTGAGAACCATTCAGATTTAAGGTACAGAAAAATCTTTACCACAGTAACTGTGTATACATTTCTGAGGTAATCTTCCTCAAAATGAAGAATAATGATTTCAAATTACATTTTCTCCCTGTTATTAATAAGTCTTGAACTTGATCAGACTATCAGGCACTGTGGTAGCATCTAGGCATATAGTAACAAAGAATCTTATAGTTTTCTATATTACATGGAAGAAAATGAACTTTCTTCCAAGCTAGCTCCCTCTGCTGAGCTCCAGATGAGCAGGAGGTAACAGGCTCTCCACTTCATTTGTTATGTTGATATTAAAAATCTATTATTTCCTCTGTCTCACTCGATTTCAGTGTGTATTGCTAATAGGTCTACTGTTGATGCTATCATATGAAACTTGAAATAGTTTTAAAGTGCTTTCTAATAATATTGTCCATGGATTTGATTGTTAGTACTTGCTGGATTAGACGCTTTATTGGTAGTCAGAGAGTACACACACTTCCATGTGTATGTCTAATGATCCTTGTGTATTGGAGGTGTCACTGTAATCAGTTGATATGATTGAGCTAAGACAGAGGGATAGCATGTCCCTTACTGAAGAAATAGTGAGTAGGAGTGCTGGAAACTTAGTGTGACCTGCATTCTGTATTTGTCCCTGCTCTCTCCTTTCCATCTGTCATGGCTTTGTTTCCAGATCTAAAAGCAGAAAGGAAAGAAGAAAATGACAGATCCCCAGAGACACAAACAATGAGGTTGGAATTAGCTGGGGTCATGAACAGCTACAACTATCTTGGCAACCTGGAACATCACCATAATTTATCAGGCACATCACAAGAGGATGGTTGAGAGAGTGTTGCAGGAAGTCTGTGAAGATGAGCAAGCTCACACTGTAAAAATGTAGAGGGAAGAATCTGAAGTTCCTGGATTTTGCACACATTGATCATATTGTTTATAAACACCTATACTCCAGTTTCCAAGAAAAGCTTTGTCATCCCTTATGAGCCTAGCCCACATGAGTTGAGATAGTAGATATGGGAGAAGTGAATGGATGAATGGGATCAAAATGCATTACAGGAAAGTATCAAAGAATTAATCCAAATATTATTTTAACTTTCTAGTTGCAAAATAACATACTATATTTTATAGGCAAATGTGCATTACCTTGGAACTCTCACTGTAATGGGAGAGAGAACCATTGCCAAATAATCTCAGTACAACAAGGTTCTATAAATGTCACGCTGTTTTCATAGATATGATGTTTCTGTAAAAGGAGACTCTCGAGAATTGCACACATGTTGAAAAAGCTAGATATTCATGAAATTAAAGGGTGATTGCAAGAAAAAGTGAGTAAGACGATAGGAAATTCAAACTCATAGGAGCTATTTGGTTAGATTCTTGGAATCCAGACTCAGGAGCAAACAAGTGGAGAGAGGGAAGAAGGAAAAGAATGATAAGAAATGAGCTGTTGTTCATTGGAATGGCTTTTGGTAAGGCAGATGTTAAAAACACACAAAGAAAAAAGAAGTAGACAAATTAGGGAGGATGTAGTACCTTAGAGGGAAACAGGGAACCTTCACAGTGAACAATGCCAATACAACTCCATTACACTCAACATCACTGTTATGATGTTCTCTGAGTCATTTACAGAGCAAAATGTTTGTGTAGTTTAAACTTTGGATTTGCCAGACAGGGTCTTTTTTTTTTCCTTCACCATAAGAGTTTCATGCTCTTATAGACTCAACTCTTACTCAACTAACCACGTGAAGGAACAAATGTTTGCTCCCAAAAATTGAATCAATATATATCTACACCATCTGTGTTGAGCATGTGGAATTTGGCACTCCTTGCAAGTCCTGTCTATTGTTCAGAAAGATACTACCATATAGGAGATATTTCTCTTCTATCTGGGTAAAAGTAATTAGAATTTTTAGCTCCTTCTTTGTCAGTTCCTCCCGTTTTTGTTTGTTTGTTTGTTTGTTTTTCTGGTCTACATAGTAATTCATGGTGAAAGTAGTGGAACACTAAACTTTTCTGATAGATTAAGTGCCAGGGAAATCACATATATCACCTAGCATTCCAAAAATGCGCACATGGATGTCACCTCACAGGTTAGCCCTCATCAAACAAAATTTATAGTCTCAGTTCTATTCATTGATAATAACCATTTTAAAATTAGTTTTCTGGTACTTTTCATCATATACTCTAGTAACTTAGTTCTCCCACCCCATTTTATACAGAAAGATGTAGCTATTAAGACACTGTATTGGATATATACAGAACCTCATACCTCCCATTTTCCTAAGCTACTTTTATTTTCACTACAAAATTTGGACAATAGTAGCTGCTTCTCTGAATGGCTGTAAGAACTATGTGAGTCAATCTCTGACATTATATGCAAATCACCAAATACACAGTAATGTTTCAGCAGCTATCCTACATAGCCTCTTGGGGAGATAACCATGCACTCTACAACTGTGATACATAGAATCTGTGACATAAAGTTGTGGAAATTTTTAGAATTTATTGGGTAGTTAGAGCTGCTATAAACCAGAATGCCTTGTCTGTCCCTTTTAGATTATGAAGAAAAGCCCTGCTTTCTGTTCCATACCAAAAGCATTACTCTGTACCTAAGGACAAAATCTCATTCTCTTATTCACAATTTCTTATATATTCGGTGCCTGAGAAAATACTTTCTTTAACATAGTGAAGATATTTATAGAGCATCACCTTTCCAGTGAAGGCTGAATATGCACACACACGCTCACATGCACATACACACTCACATGCACACACAGTGCTGAAATATTTTGAACGTAAAATGCAACCTTAAGGAGAACCCAGTCTTTTTTGTTTTCTTAGAAGAACTCTCTCCTCACTTCCTTCTCTGGGGATGCGTAGTGAATAATGTGTGAGCATTCAGGAGTAATTGAAAATAATGGTAGTGTCAACCTTAGGACAAGCAATTAATCTTAGTTTATTTATGACTTACATGTTGTATTAATGTTTGATCAAAAGAATGCCTCTGACTTATAACTAAAATATGCTAAAGTAATTCTTTGGCTCCACAAATAGAGAAAGGTTTGCAAAATTTCATCAGTAATTTCTATGTGGAAGTTAAAAATAACCTTTCATAAGAAGCAGAAAAGCTACATATTACTCAAAATGTGAATTTTCTATGGTTTTCTGTAGTACTTCTCTTAATTTATGTATTTATATGTCCTGGATGCCAACTACCTGAGGTAATGACACTGGCTTTTTCTAGCTGGGGAAACTAAGTAAACACATAAGACTACTAATTAAAAAATATAACCAATAAACAAACAACATTCTCTACAAAGTTCAGAAGAAGCCCCAAAACTGTGGTACTTGAATATGCCACTTTTGGGAATAAAAGTGATTGCTTCAGTTGGCAAGACTTCTATTTGATTACATTGCTCTGAGACTCACTTAGACATTTGCTTTAAAGTGACATTAGTAAACATCCAAGACTGAGGTTAACACTCCCAAAGTTCTAGCACTGCTGAGCATTCAAATTCTTGGGAAGTGAGCAGATTTATAATATCTCTTGTACTAAGAGAGCAAAGAACATTTCTCACATTTTCCTGACAGGATCTCATCAGATAAGTCATTAGAGGATATCTTCAGTGTCCTGTGTCTGCATGCAGTTGCCTGATTAACAGAAGAAATGAGGAAAATAAAAATATCTACATATATTCAAGGACCAGGTTTTGATCTCTATGAATCACAGTCTTCCTCCAAGATGAAAAAATTAGGTACTTTTTGGCTACAAAATTAACAAGCCGGGAGATGCAAAAGAGAAAGGAAAAATGGGTATCTGAGTGTAGACCCATTACAGTAGATTGTTATTAGTAAAAAATTCTAAAACCCATTCTGCATGAAGATTTTTCTCAGAATGTGTTAGGGTAAGATAGAAAAGCAGGCTTTTAATTATTCATTTTTTGCCAATGATTTTCTCTACAGGATCAGAGGAAGATGATTAAAACTCAACACATTAGAAGGGAACTTATCCTGAATTTTAGATTAAAAAAACATCTTTTTCATCTTCATCACCACCACCACCATCATCATCATCATTATTATTATTATCATTACATTATAGTTGTTTATTCTATTTCTGGTCTCCCCTCCAAGAACCTCAATCTCATCACTCTCCCCTTTACCTCTAAGAGTGTGTTCCCCCTATACCTGCCTCACTCCTGTAGCATCCCCTTTTTCTGGGGAATCGAGCCTCCACAAGACAGAGTACCCCCCCCAACTGATGCCAGATAAGCCAGTCCTCTGCTACCCATGCAAAGACCTCTATGGATTCTCTTTGGTTCATGGCTTAGTCTCTGGGGGCTCTGAGGGGGTCTGAATAGATGACACTGTTGTTCTATCTATGGGATTACAATTCCTTTCAGCTTTTTCAGTCCTTCCCTCCAACTCTTCCACTGGGTCCCAGGCTCAGTCTAATGTTTCCCTGTGACAATGTATATCTCTCACAGGTGCTGGCAGAACTTTTTAGGGGTCAGTTATACCAGGCATGTGGGCAAGCAGATCTTGGCATTAGCAATTGTGTCAGGTTTGGTGTCTGTTGATGGAATAAAACCCATTGTGGGGTGGTCTCTGGATGCTTTTCCTTCACTCTCTGCTCCATTTCCTTTAGACATGAACAAATCTGGGTTAAAATAGACTGGAGGCCATGTTTATCTAATAGAGGTGGTTGCCTCAGGTTCTATCTTACCATGTTTGGGCATTTCAGCTGAAGTCATCCCTATTGGGTTTTGGGAGCCACTCACATCCTTGGCCATTTCTCAGAAAATTGGAAGTAGCTCTTCCTGAGGACACAGCTATACCTTTGCTAAAGGCAGTCATTTCATTTAAAATGCATTGTTCCCATCCATCTCAGATATTTATTTCCCAAAGTTATCACCTAAATGATTCACATGGAGTGTAAAGGCCCCTTACTCCAGAGTTATGCTTCCTGGACAGGCCCAGACATCAGTTTCATTAGGTTTTACTCACTGTGGAGTCCTGAATGTAACAATCTCTTCTATTCTCAAGCCAATGTTTTTGATAACTCTTCATCAAGCATAAGATTATTTCCCCCTGAAAATCAAATTTTATTTTCATTTCAACGACAATGATACAAAACCCAAAACTCATTGTCTATAATTTATAATGACTTAATAGAAGCAGACAAAATGCTAAACATATCCTTATTTTCCTACATGTGATAATCATGCATAACTTAAAATGCTCCTCATTATTATATTTCTGGATTCAGATCATGAGGAAGTTTGGTCTATTTCCTCTTTTTTGCTTTTTTATATTAATCATTCTATTCGTTTACATCTCAAATGATATCTCCCTTCCCTGTTACCCATCCACACCCCCATCCCATTCACCCTCTATCTCTTCTCCTTTGCCTTGATGAGAGTGTCCCCCTACTCATTAACCCACTCCAGCATCCACCTACCTTGGGGCATCAAACCTCCATAGGATCAAGGGTGTTCCCTACCCTCACTGATGTGAGAGAGGGCCGTCAGCTTCTGCATAAGCATCCTGAGCCATGGATCATTCCATGTATACTCTGTGGTTGAAGATTTAGTCCCTGGAAGCTCTGGTGGATGCAGCCAGCTGACATTGTTTTTCCTATGGGGTACAATTTGGGGTACGGCCCATCTGGGGATCCAACTGGTCTGCAGACTCCAAACCCTGACATTTGTTGCTGTTGCCAAGAGGCAATTGCCCCCAGGAATGTAGTGTGGCTCTTCCCTGGGAGGGCCTGTCAGCACAAGACCAATTCAAATGAGGATTCCCACAGCAAACAATAAGACTGAGCTTGGGTCCCCAAGTTGGGGGGGGGGGGTGCTAGAAGAAGGACTGAAGGAGTTATATCATGAAGTTTATAAGAAAACAGTTTGGATTTTCGCTTGAAATCTGCAGGTACCAAAGTCAACCTTTAGGATTTATAAACCTTTGTAATCCTTTAATAAAGTTTCTCATGTTGTGATGACACCAACTATAAAATTATTTTTGTTGCCATTTTATGACTGCAATTTTAATAATGTTATGAATAGCAATGTAAATGTCTATGTTGTTCATGAATTTCAGGTGAACCCTGTGAAAGACTCAGTAGATCCACAAAGGGGTCTCAACCTTGAGGTGGATAATGATTGACTTAGAACTCTATAGGTTTGCACCATAGTTCATCATCAGTGACCTCTCTTCATATTAATACCGGTGCCTCAACTGAGTACTTCAGCTTGAAAACCAAATGCCTGCTTGCAGGCCTTCACTCAGCACTCTTTCCCTGAACCTCACAAGGCCTCTCAGGCAGTGAGAGAAAGAAGTAGAACCTATGCATGTTCATTGAGCCCCAAATGACCAGCATGAGGAAGACTTGTGACAGCTGTGATGTATCAGATTTTACTATTGCACTTTGTGGTAAGAAAGAAAAAGCGAAAACATGTCAATGCCACTGGGATGAAATTGATACGTAAGAAATTTGATACATTAAAATATAAAGTATAACAAAGTAGGAAAAATGCATAGAAATTATTTAAATAGTATTAACAGTATTGGAGAATTTAATATCTAATGGGTGCTGTGAAGTACATTAACAATTTTGAAAGTGGTAATGGGTCTTATTAGCTATGAATTCTAGTAAAATAACATAAAGTGTGAAAGTAAATTAAAGAAACAAGTACCAAAATTAGAATGAATTAACTTTAAAAGTCATAATAATTTAAATTAATGAAAAATTATGAAGAATATATACATAAAACCAATAAGGCAATAATAAATTTTAATAAAAATGAATCATTAATTAAATTATAATAGCTCAAAGTTTAAATCAAAGCATAGAGATTCTATTAATATAAAGAAGTTAAAGGAACTGCAATTTGGTTTTAAGAAACAGCTTGAAAAATTAATGAAATAAAAAATGTAAATAAAGAACTTCAAACATAAAAATACAACAACCAAATAATAACCAGAGGGAAAGGTAGTTTGAACTCTCTACTGTTGATAAAGGGGATAGCTATGGTAGAAATATCTAGAGATAATGAGAATATTTCATAATGAAAGTGCCCTCTATAGAAGCATTTTCTCTTCGAATATGTACAAGCAAGTATGTATATTTGCATGTGTATATATGTGCATGTGTAAAAAAATCTGGAAAAGTAGATTAAACCTATTCATATATACCCATTTCCATCTTTTAAACCCTTAGGCCTATTTTTAATGTAGATGAAATTTTCATTTAAAATTAGATTGGATTACCTAACTGAGGATAATATATTCTATTTCTACCCATTTTCCTGCAAAATGCATTGATATCTCCATTTTTAATAACTAAGTAGTATTCCATTACATAAATGAACCACATTTTTTTGTATCCTTTCTTTATTTGAGGGACATTTGTATTTCTTCTAGTTTCTGGCTGTTAAGAATAACATTGTTGTGAACATAGTAGAACATGTGTCCTTGTGGGAGAGTGGAGCATCACTTGGGTATATACCCAGGATCGGTGTAGCTGGGTTTTCAGGTAAAATTATTTCCAATTTTCTGAGGAACCACTAGATTGATTTCCAGAATGTTTGAATCATTTTGCAAGCCTACCAGCAATGGAGGAGTGTTCCTCTTTCTCCATATCTTTAGCAGCAAGTGCTGCCACTTGGATTTTTGATCTTAGCCATTCTTACTGTTGTAAGGTAAAATTACAGAATCATTTTGACGTGCATTTCCCTGATGACTATGGATGTTGCACATTTCCTTAAGTATGTGTTTGACCTTTGTGATTATTTTGTTGAAAATTCTGTTTAGTTTTGTAACCCATTTTACTTGGATATTTGGGTTTTGTTTTGTTTTGGTTTGGTTTGGTTTGGTTTGGTTTTTGGGTTTTTTTTTTTTTTTTTTTTTTTTTTGCAGTTTAACTTCTTGAATTCTTTATATATTTTGGATATTAAGCCTTTATTGGATGTTAGGGATAATGGAAATCTTTTCTCGATATGCATGTTGCTATTTCTTTCCTATTGACAATGTCTTTTGCCCTACAGGAACTTTTCAGTTTCGAAAGGTCTCGTATCAGTTGTTGATCTTAGAGCCTGAGTCATTGGTGTTCTGTTCCCCTGTGCCATTGCATTTGAGGATGTTTCTCACTTTCCTGGGCCTAAAAGGACGTGTGTGGTATGTATTCACTGATAAATGAATATTAGCCAAAAGATACAGAATACCTATCTTACAACCCACAAGACGTTTAACAAAAAGGAAGGTAAAAGTGAGAGTTGATTCAATTCTAGTTAGATGGGGGAATAAAATAATCGCTGGAGGCAGAGGGGAGGTGAAAGGAGGACAGGATTATATGTGGGGGAGAGACAAGAGACAAGCCCAGAGGGACAGGAGAATGAATGGAAATAACCAGCTGCTGCTGGTGGTGCTGGTGAGGTGCTGGAAACTTTAGAATGCCCAAGAGACATGGGATGAGAGAGGTGCCCAGGACAGAATGTGTGTGACCTTGGCCAAAATGTACAGCAGTGGAAAGATGAAACCTGAACAGATCAACTCCAGTAGATAGTCAGGGCCGCCAGCGGAGTTAGGGGACACCAACCAGCTTCATAAGTTTTGACCCAGAATTTTTGCCTGTCTAAAAGAAATGCGAAGACAAAAATGGAGAAGAGCCTGAAGGAAAGGCCAACCAGTATCTGGTGCAACATGAGATCCACCCCTTGACACTATGACTGATGCTATGGTGTTCTTGCAGACAGGAACCTGGTAGTCTTGTGAAATGTTCTAGCAGCACCGACCCAGACAAATGCAAATACTGACAGCTAAGGACTGCACTGAAGTCAGGGAACCCTGTGGAAGAGTCAGGAGAAAGATTAAAGGGGCTGCCAGGATGGCAACACCATAGGAAGACCAACAGTGCCAAATAACCTGGACCCCAGGGAATTTTCAGGGACTAAAGCCCCAACCAAAGAGCACACACATGCTGGTCCAAGGCCAAGGACATATATAGTAGAGGACTGCTTCATCTGTCCTCATTGGGGGGAAGTCCGTGCCTAGTCCTGTAGAATCTTGATGTCCCATAGAAGGGGATCTTTGGGTGGGAGCACTGTTTCAGAGGGGAAGAGGAGGGAGCATTGTGTGAAACACATAAAAGTTGTTTTATGAAAGAAAAACAAAAGTTGGAATGTAAATATATAAAATATGAAAATAAAATTAACACTGAAACACAGCCATAGAATGCTATATTTTTAACTCATCATGTGTTAGCTTTGGATCATTAAGCCTGTTTTCAGAAGTGCAATAACAAAGATTGTGCAACTTTAAGTATGGAAGCTCTAATGAACTTCCATCCCTAAATATTGCCTGTTTGGGGAGCACTGGACTGAATTGTCCCTACAGGAAGCTTCAGCACACTGTTCTGAACAAAAACAGCAGAGAAGGAGCAAACACACACAGGCAGTTCAAGTTTTCTAAAATTGAAAAGTTACTGCACCACCTGAATATAGCTGTCAACTGATTCGACTTCATAAACAGAGAGGGGCCTCAGTTCCGCTGCCCTCTTCCTGCACTGTAATAAAAGTAGCAGCAACATACTTACCACCCTCAAAAGTATGTGAAAATTAATGGACCTCACTTGATAAAAGTTTAAGGAAGGAAGCGTTAGCAACACAAAACAAAAATAAGTTGAGGAATTTTTTAAAGCCTCTAAGAGAAGCGATATCTAATTTGACGGTGGCTTGCATTGCGGAGACAAGAGAATGGAATGACGGGAAACGAGAGAAGCAGTGGGTTTGTCACGATATTAGGCATGTAAAAATAGCATTTGTCCTAGTTTCTACGTGAGTGTGTTTCTTCTGCTAATTCGCAGGTTACCAGGTTAGTGGAAAGCTCCAGAAATAACCAGAACCATCTGGATGGATGGAAAACAAGTGTAATTTTCTCAAAAACGTACAAAATGTATAAATGCCTTGGAGCCTTTCTCTCTCCCTTCTGTCTCTCCTCGTTTGAGAACACTGCTAATGTTCTGGATGGCTTGCTCCCTGGATTTAGACCTGAGGTAAGGCAAAACACTGTGGTGCAAAAACTAATGTCAGAAAAGTTCTTCCGTTGACGACTGAGCACAGAGAGACAGTAAAGGACAAGGACCAAGATGATTCAGAAACGCTTGCTTTGAAGAAACTGTTTTCTCTACTGAGGCTCCACTTCCTGTAGTTTCAAATGCCTTCCACTTGTCATTGTCAACTGCTTACCAAGCCTTTGGTGTCTATTAGGATACACTGTGTTTTAAAACCATAATATGAAGGCACTAACTTATGTTTTTCTGTTTAATGTTACTAAGTATATTAGAAAGATTATTGACTCACAGAATATTGTCTCCTATGAAATTCTTGCTAAGGTCTTTTTCTCAGTATTAAGTGACTTATAACACTATTTAAAATTCATTTATAGGACTGCTTTCTGTATTCTAATTTCAAAGTTTGGGCAATACACATGTAAGTGTTATTAAAATATATAGTTATTACTTAGTTTATGCCTTATACTTTTACATTTTAAAGGCTGTTATTTGGAATGGAAATGTTAATTTTAGTGAAGTGTATTTTACATTTTGTTTTTTACTGTCAGAGTGCAAATTTATATCTTACAATAGTAACAAAACACAAGAAAATTAATTTTATCTCCACAAATATTGATTAATTCAGCTCTTTATATATCGACCAATTTTACTCTTATTCCATGTATGGTTTAAAACTTCCCTTTCTCGCAGTGAATTCCAAATCACTTTTATAATATTGCTTCTGTGGTCAACTTCAGTTTCTGAGACAAAGCTTATGTTCATTTCTTTCCTCAGGTCCTTTAACTTAGCATCTTATCCATTTCACAATTACTGCATATTTAAAATATCCTTTAGCCTCTAACAGAGAAGTACTTTTCCCAGATGACCTATGCTATCAGATTTGGTATACCTTGTCCTTTGGGGTTTATTTAATTTCAATCAGGCTAGAAAAGAAAAAGAAAAAGAACTGGTTGAAATTTTGTTGCATATTATACTAAATAAATGATGCCTTATTTCTCCTTAGCACAGCGCTCCACCAGAAAACACTGGTACCCAGTGCATCTCCGTGCCATTACACTTCCCCTCTGCAATGTTCTCTCTTTGCCAATAGGATTCATGCACATCTTCCCAGCCCTCTCCACTAACACAGACCCCCGAGATCTCTCACACACTGAGCTACCAGCCACGCAGTACACACAAGGTGCTCAGTAGCACTGACACATATTGAAGAGGACTACCAGGTCTGGCCTCAGTGGGAGAAAGCACGCCTAACCCTCAAGAGACATGTGGACACAGAGAGTGGGGAGGACTGGGAGGGAAGGCATTCTCTTGGAGATGGGAGGGGAGGAATGAGATGAAGAACTGTGGGAGGAGAAAGAGGAGGGGGTAGCAGCTAGACTGTAAAAAAGAATCTAAGTAATAAAATATGACCAGAAAAAATGAAGTATGTAGTTATTTATTGAAAAATAGGAATTGAAGTAGAATTGCATCCCTTCACCTTCCCTTTCTCCTCTTCCGCTCTCTCCAAATTACCTTCCTTCAAAACCCTCAGATCTCTGCCCCACTCAAATTCACATGTTTGATTCTCTTGCTATTATATAAACATCACCTTGTTATTCTTTAATAAAATATAAAAACATGATGGAGTCCACAGTTTTTGTCCTTTAGCCAAGAATGCTGAGAAGTCTCTGAAAAGATGTTATGCACCAGAAGAGGAAGGCAGGCTGATTTCAGATGACTTATTTTGTTCCTGAGGTTTTCATAGGTTTGTTTTTTCATCCTCATGTGATATTCGTTTGTCTTTAAAAGATGACTTATAAAATTAATGCAGTTTCTTTTGGTTTTGATGAGGTATTATGTCCCAGGTTCCATTCTATTTTCATAGATAATCATGTGTTGTGAAAATAAATAGTCCCAACAGAGCCCGGCCCATCTGCCACACGGACCGCCAGCCCCTAGGGGATGAGAAACTGGTGAGTAGGAGATCCGGGTGGCCAGAAAGCAGAGAGATCTCTGTGGAGTGCGCACGCGGGGCGTGCCCTCCAACCTGCCTGATCCAGGGACCAGGAACAGAACTTTGGAACCTCTGTTCCCACCCAGCGACTCTGAGGCATAGAACAGGGCTGGGCCCATCAGCCACCTGGACCAGTGGAGATCCCGGGATGCAGACCAGATATGACGGAAAGGTGAGAAAATATTACTGACAACAAAATGGCAAGAGGAAAGAGAAAGAGTATATCTCAAGGAAACCAAGACAACCTGGCAACACCAGAACCCAGCTCTCCCATTACAGCAAACATCGGAATTCCAAACACTCCAGAAAAAGAAGACGCACACCTGAAATCATACCTCAAGATGCCGATAGAGATACTTAAACAAGAAAGGGAGGAAAAGCAAAAACATTCAGAAACTTTTAAAGAGGAAACAAGAAAAACACTAAAAGAACTCAAAGAACTAGAGGAAAACAGAACCAAAGAAATGAAGGAATGGAAGAGGGAAATTAGAATCGAAATTGACACAATAAAGAAAACACTAAAAGAGATAACCCTAGAGGCAGAACACCAAAAAAAGAAATCAGGAGACACAGAAGCAAGCATTTCCAATAGATTACAAGAGAACAAAGAGAGAATCGCGAGGGCAAAAGACAACATTGTAAACATAGACAAAACAGCAAGAGAAGATGCAAAAATCAAAAAGCTCCTAAGCCAAAATGTCCAGGAAATCCAAGACACAATGAGAAGACTGAACCTAAGGATAATAGGAATAGAAGAGTGAGAAAAGTATCAACTAAGGGGCACAGTAAATATCTTTAAAAAAATCATAGAAGAAAACTTTCCTACTCTCAAGAATGAGATGACCAGGAGCATAAAAGAAGCTTTTAGAACCCCAAATAGGTTGGACCGAAAAAGAAATACCTCCCGACACGTAATAGTAAAAACACCAAGTGCCCAAAGCAAAGAAAGAATACTAAAAGCAGTAAGGGAAAAAGGTCAGGTAACATATAAAGGCAGGCCAATCAGAATCACACCCGATTTCTCAACAGAGACTATGAAAGCTAGAAGAGCCTGGACAGACATCATGCACACCCTAGGAGAGCACAAGTGCCAGTCCAAGCTGCTATACCCAGCAAAACTATCAATCACCATCGATGATGAGATGAAGATATTTCAAGACAAATCAAAATTTACACAATATCTGACCACAAACCCAGCACTACAACGAATTGGAGGTGGAAAACCCAATACAATGAGGGAAAATACAGCCTAGTAAAAACAAGAAAACTCCTAAACAAGAAAACAAAAAGAAAAAAAGACACAGACACAACTCAACCCACAAAAGCAATAATGGCAGGAAACAGAAGATACTATTCCTTGATATCTATTAACAAATGGACTCAACTCCTCAATAAAGAGACATAGGCTATTAGACTGGATACATAAACAAAATCCAGCCTTTTCCTGCATACAGGAAACTCATTTCAGAGACAAGACAGACACTATCACAGAGTAAAAGGGTGCGAAAAAACTTCCAAGCAAACAGCCCCAAGAAGCAAGCTGGAGTGGCTATTCTAATATCGAATAAAGTAAATTTCCAACCAAAAGTTATCAAAAAAGATGAGGAAGGACACTTTTTACTCATTACCGGGGAAATCTGTCAAGAAGAACTCTCAATTCTTAACATATATGCTTCAAATAAAAAAGCACATACATTCATAAAAGAAACCCTACTAAAGCTCAAAAAATACATTTCACCCCACACAATCATGGTGGGAGACTTTAATACTCCACTCTCACCAATGGACATATCATGGAAACAGAAACTGAACAAGGACACTGCAAAACTACCAGATACTTTGAACCAACTAGAATTAATAGATATATACAGAACATATCATCCTAAAGTAAAAGAATACACCTTCTTCTCAGCACCCCATGGCACCTTCTCAAAAATTGACCACATAATTAGACAAAAAACTAGCCTCAATCCATATAATAAGATTGAAATACTCCCATGTGTCCTCTCAGATCACCAGGGTCTACGGCTGGTCTTTAACAACAACAAAGACAACGAAAAGCCCACATACACATGGAAACTAAACAATGCTCTGTTAAATGATAGAAGGGTCAAAGAAGAAATACAGAAAGAAATTAAGGACTTCCTAGAATTCAACGAAAACGAAAACACAACATACCCAAACCTATGGGATGCAATGAAAGCAGTACTGAGAAGAAAACTCAGATCCCTAAGTGCTTCCAAAAAGAAACTGGAGAGAGCTTACATCAGCAACCTGACAGCACAGCTAAAAGCCCTAGAACAAAAGGAAGCAGATATACCCAAGAAGAGTAGACTGCAAGAAATAATCAAAATTAGGGCAGAAATCGACCAAATAGAAACAAAAAGAACCATTGAAAAAATCAACAAAACCAAGAGTTGGTTTTTTGAGAAAATCAACAAGATTGATAAACCCCTAGCCAGACTAACTAGAGGGCAAAGAGAGAGTATATAAATTAACAAAATCAGAAAGGAAAGTGGAGACAAAACAACTGAAACTGAGGAAATTCAAGAAATCAACAGATTCTATTACAAAAACTTATACTCCACAAAATTGGAAAATCTGGAGGAAATGGACGAATTCCTAGACAGATACAAGATCCCAAAGTTAAACCAGGACCAAGTAAACCATCTAAAAAACCCTATAACATCTAAAGAAATAGAAGAAGTCATCAAAAGCCTCCCAACCAAAAGAAGCCCAGGTCCAGACGGGTTCAGTGAAGAATTTTATCAGACATTTATTGCAGATATAACACCAATACTCTCCAAACTATTCCAAAAGATAGAATCAGATGGAATACTACCCAACTCATTTTTTAGGCTACAATAACCCTCGTACCTAAACTACATAAAGACCATACAAGGAAAGAGAACTTCAGACCAATCTCACTTATGAACATTGATGCAAAAATACTCAACAAAATCCTTGCAAACAGAATCAAAGAACACATCAAAATGATCATTCATCATGACCAAGTAGGCTTCACCCCTGGGATGCAGGGATGTTTGAATATCAGGAAATCCATCAACATAATCCACCATATAAAGAAACTCAAAGAACAAAATCACATGGTCTTCTCACTAGATGCTGAGAAAGCATTTGACAAAATTCAACACCCCTTTATGTTAAAAGTCCTGGAAAGAACAGGAATCCAAGGTCCATACTTAAACATAATAAAAGCAATATACAGCAAACCAATAGCCAACATTAACTTAACGGTGGTAAACTTAATGGTGAGAAATTTGAAGCAATCCTCACTAAAATCAGTGACTCGACAAAGCTGCCCACTCTCCCCCTACCTATTCAACATAGTACTAGAAGTCCTGGCTGGAGCAATTAGACAGCAAAAGGAGATTAAGGGGATACAAGTTGGAAAGGAAGAGATAAAAACATCACTCTTTGCCGATGACATGATAGTGTACTTAAGTGACCCCAAAAACTCCACCAGAGAACTCCTACAGCTGATAAACAAGTTCAGCAAAGTGGCTGGATACAAAATCAACTCAAACAAATCAGTAGCTTTCCTATACTCAAAGGACAAACATGAGGAGAAAGAAATTAGGGAAAAGGTACCCTTCACAATTGTCACAAAAACTATGAAATACCTTGGTGTGACTCCAACTAAGCAAGTGAAGGTCCTGTATGACAAGAACTTCAAACCTCTAAAGAAGAAAATTGAGGAGGATCTCAGAAAATTGAAAGATTCCCCATGTTCTTGGATTGGAAAGATCAACATTTTAAAAATGGCCATCTTACCAAAAGCAATCTACAGATTCAACGCAGTCCCCATCAAAATTCCAACACAGTTCTTCATGGAATTGGAAAGATCAATGTGCAATTTCATATGGAACAACAAAAGACCTAGAATAGCACAATCCATCCTCAACAACAAGAAAACATCAGCAGGAACCACTATCCCTGACCTCAAGCTATATTACAAGGCAATTGTTTTGAAAACTGCATGGTACTGGTACAGAGATAGGCACATGGATCAATGGAATAGAATAGAAGATCCAGAAATGAGCCCTCACATATATGGTCACTTGATTTTTGACAAAGGAGCTGTAAACATTCAATGGAAATAGGACAGCCTATTCAACAAATGGTGCTGGTCCAACTGGCACTCAATATGCAGAAGAACGAAAATAGACCCTTTCTGGTCTCCTTGTACAAAGCTCAAGTGTAAGTTGATCAAAGATCTCCACATTAAACCAGATACACTGAAACTATTAGATGAGAAAGTAGGAAAAACTTTAGAACATATAGGCACAGGAGAGAATTTTCTGAACAAAACACCAATGGCTCAATCTCTAAGGTCAAAGATTAACAAATGGGACTTAATAAGATTGCAATGTTTCTGCAAGGCTAAGGACATTGTCAAGAAAATAAAACGGCAGCCAACAGAATGGAAAAATATTTTTACCAACTCCACATCAGATTGAGGCCTAATATCTAAGGTATACAAAGAACTCAAAAAGCTAGACACCAGTGAATCAAATAACCCTATTAAAAATGGGGTACAGAGCTAAACAAACGTTCTCAGTTAAGGAATATGGAATGGCTGAGAAATATCTGAGGAATTGCTCGACATCCTTAGCCTGAAGACCCAGCTATTTCAATTCTGGGCATATACCCCAGAGACACCTTCGTGCACAACAAAGATATATGCACCACAATGTTCATAGCAGCTCTATTTATAATAGCCAGAAGCTGGAAAGAACCCAGATGTCCTTCAGAAGATTAATGGATACAAAAATTGTGGTACATATACACAATGGAATACTACTCAGCCACCAGAAACAATGACTTAACCAAATTCTTAAGAAAATGATTGTATTTAGAGAATATCATCCTGGGTGAGATAACCCAGTCACAAAAGAACAGACATAATATGCAGTCACTGATAGTGGGATGCTAACCCCAGACGCTCCCACTCTCCCAGAAACAACTCACAGACTGTATGAAGTCCAAGAAATAGAGAAAACAAAACAAAACAAAAAAAAATTATTACACAACCAGAAAACTTTGACTATTTCCATGTTACATTTTGTTTTACATGTACTTTATGCTCATTGTAACTATTAAGTTTTCAATGCATACTATCAAACCTTTAAAAAAATCAAGTACTGACTAAAAATATATTCATACAGTTTTATGTAAAAATTATTTTAAAATCTGAAAAAAAAAGTACTGACAAAAGTGTATTGTGTAATTTTATGCAAAAAATGCTTAAAATCCATACATTTATCTTTGTTTTATAAAATAAAGTTGTTAAAATAAAAAAAAATGAAAATAAATAGTTCCACACTACCTCACAAGTAGATACTTCTCATTAAACTCAATGAGCCAACACACACACCACAAGAAGACCTGAAATTGAAAGGGCCAAATTTGAGAGATTCCGGTGAGAGAGTGAGTCAGAGAAAGGAAGGGGTGAGTGGGGTTTGTGAGACTGAATAAAATTCACAATTGAAGATGTAAAACTTTTAAACTATTAGAAGTGTCCATATTCATGGCCTGGCTAGCTTTATGTCAACTTGACACAAGCTAATGATTTCAGAATGGAAAATGTCTTAACTGAGTAAACACCTCTATTAGATCTGGATATAAGGCACTTCTAAAATTAATGATCAATGGGGAAAGACTTAGCCAATTGTGGGTGGTGCCATCTCTGGGCTGGTAGCTCCGAGTTCTCTAAAAGATAAGGCTGAACAAGCCAACGTGGGCAAGCCCAGAAGCAGGACAGCTCCATATTGTATGCTGCTAGTGCCGCCATGTTTGATCCAATTTGAGTTCTTGTCCTGATTTCTGTCCTTGAGGGATAGTGATGTCAATGTGTAAGCTGAATAAAGCCTTCCCTCCCCACCTTGCTTTTAGTTACAATATTATATCACAGCAACAATAATTTTAACCAAGACAGTTTATTTTTCTAGATTAAATCAATCTCTTGAGACCAATATTATTATAGCAACAATCCTTTGATGCTTGCACTGATTTTACAAATTAATTCAAAGTGCAAAAGATAAGAAAATGTTATTAGTTCTAATTGACTGATGCACATTTTTAGATTTATGATTGTCAACAATGCTAAGCTGTAGTTTTTCTAGTTACTGTATATATTTAATATCAGCCTTTGCCTTTGTCTGTCTTGTCTCATATCTAAGACACTACTAACCGCACCCTTCACTTGAGAAAATAATAACTGATCATTACAAAATTTGGTGGCATTTACTTCATATATACAATTCCAGCCAAGTGTCAGGCACAATCTTTGCTTTGCTCACTTTACTGGGAGTCATATAAACTCACCTCTACCCCCATTTTCCTTCTGTAATTCATTATTCATGGGAAATAACATAGTATTCCAATAATATTTAAATGAAGCATTATTAACTCCGATTTCCAGTAAAAAAAAAAAAAAAAAAAAAAAAAAAAAAAAAAAAAAAAAAAAAAAACGCTTACTTTTGTCAAGAAGACTGAAAATATATATTAAATTAATTAAGAATCCTATCTAATTTGTACATAAATTTTATTCCTAGATTTTTTAAAATCTATTCTGTCTCACATTTAATTTGGATAGAACAGATTTTAATTTCCCAACTTTCTCCACTTCTCCCAACTTCAAAGTCTCCTGGGTGTATTGTTGGTCTTTCTTAAATAATTTCTTTCCATTTTACATCACATGACTAAATATTGCTTACCTAAGCATTTTAAACTTTCATGTGGGCATCTCCATCTTGAAGGACTCTTTCATTATTATCAATTCTAAATATTTTCCAGTCATTCAAATTATACCCCTCCCAGTTTTTATGCTATAAAATTAAGATAGAGTAATTTTGATTCTTTTAATATGGTTGACTTTTTAGTTTATGAAAATTTATAAAGAGTTTAATTCCTATACAATGAGCACTTAGCTTCAGAAAATTGCCAGGTTTGGAAAAAATTATTTTCTTTATATCTCTACCCATACTTCATTCGTTTGGATTATTTTAAGACATTTTAATATGAATCTTTTAAAAGATAAAAATATTTTTAAATGATCATCTTAAACCTATAATTTACATTTTCATATTTTATAATTATTTTATATTACTATAAAATGCTTATTGCTTATTTCTGTTTGCATTTACATCCTCTTATAAAATGAGTATTTTTATATATTGCTAGGAATTAATGTCACTCTTACACAACCATTTAGTCAGTTATTAGTCTAATCATTTGCCTAATGAAGGACTCCAGCCTAACTGAACTCATTCATTTTAAACTCCATTTGCTTTTCCTTTTGCTGTATAGTTGGGGCATTTCACACCGTGCTCTTCATCACACATTCTAGGCTATGGCAGTGGCTCTTCATTCCTTATAAAATCCTGGACTGGACTAATTTTCTTTCAAGTCATATGACCATGAAATTTGTAGGCTATTCCTTTTAATCGACTACATAATTTTCAGAGAAAAAAATGATCTACCAAATGATAAACAGTAATAAACATATACATATTTGCAATTTCATCACCATTATATTTTAAAGTGGTGGTCAAGAAATGACAGATAATACATTTAAAATTTGATGCTCTTACCCATGTCCTCTGGTGGCTGAGTTAACACACAGTAGTGTGGTGACCTGTTAATTTTAAAGGAGAACAATGCTTTTATGAGCTGAGATGCCATCATGTGGTTTACAGTTTAATATCTTCACTTCAATGTATTTGGGGCATTTTCTTTGTTCATCAGGCAGAAATAATCTTCATGACTGATATAAAAGTAGACCTTGTATGTCTTGTTTTTTCTTTCTTTCTTTAAGTTTCGTGATGCAAAGGCTGTCAACTAGACATTAATATTATTATTTCCCACCCTCTTAAACAGAAGTTACTTCTGCCTTTCTGCTCTCACAATGCAAAGACAGGATTAGGTTAAAAACATATCAACTCAAGCCTGCCTGCCCTGCTATCATAGGTCCACGCCATAGTAATTTGACAAATCAGGCAAGCAGAAGTCATTTGTCAAAAATACATTATTGGAATCAGTGTTACTTTATGCACAGGGGTTGCTCGATTGGTTTGTAGTCCCTCGCTAAATTATTCATCAAATCTTGATTTGCTAGAAATATAATACAAAAAAAACATATGATAAAATTACATAAAATTATTCTATCTTGTAAAAGTACTTCTAAGGAGATGTAATAATATGTCATTGTCATACCATAAATACAATTAGGCTGAGTTCAGTACCTGAATATGTGCAGATGTGTTTCAAAATACACACCATAAATATTGATTAGATGTTGTGTCTAAGTTCCAAACTAGTGATATTTTTTTATTTTCTTATCTATACTAAGGTTTTTAGCTCTTCCTCCTAACAATAAAGAGAACAGCATCAAATTATCTTCCCTAAAAATGGAAACACTGTTCCTCTTCCCAGCTGCTAACTGAAGTCTAGCATACTTAACTTCTGTGCCCAAGATGGTTCTTTGTCTGTATTTTAATACTGTTTAAGTAAAATCTATTGAAATATCCCTCTGATTGATTGTTAAAATGAAAACTCTACCTTAAGCTTACGAAAGACAAAGCAAAACTCTTCTAAAGATTATCACCTGTGCAGGTGGCAAAGCTTGATGTTAGTAAATGTTTGGCACAACCTGTGGGTCAGAGAGTGAACACATTGTTTTGTAAAATCTTCATTTGGGGTATTCTTTAAATCCCCTTTATGAAAACTGTATTCTGCCCACTAAAATATTTCAACTTTATATTTTTTAACTTTATTTTAAAAAAACAAAGATAAATGTACAGATTTTAAGCATTTTTGCATAAAAGTATACAAACACACTTTTTATAAGGTTGTAATTAAGTATTTGTGGGTACCTATACATACACATATGTATATATGTAACCATAATATAGGAAAAGAGGTTATTAATTTAAGGAGATAGGAGAGAAACTGGGAGGGGCTTTAGGAAAAAAAGGGGATGTGATACAGTTCTATTTTAATTAAAATATATTCTTTTTTTCCTTTTTTTCTTGATCTTCACACAGAAGGTAGGTTGTTTCTGGAGTGTTCAGGGCTTTCTGTGGAGTAATTTATATAAGTATTTAAATCTTACTTTATTTTAAATTAATCACAAAATAATTATAAACTTTTCTTTGTAGTGTGTTCTCACATGCTTGGTTGGGTTTCATAGGAAGGATTCTATTTTTAAGCAACTGTTATTTATTTTCTCATCATCTTAGCGTGTTTTTCATTGGATCATATGATGATAATTAATGTCCATCATACGTGTCTATCTTGTTACTTTATTGGAAATATATACAGCTCTACTAGTATCTAAGTGCAGTATTTAAGATCTCATAAATTGAATCAGATTATTTGTAAATAAATAAATTTTTAATTTTATCTTCTTAGTTGCAACTTTCTCCACTCACCTTACTGCTCTAAGACTACCAACCTTATATCTGATAATAGAGAAGATGAATATCTTTTCTTTGTTCTGACCTTGGAAATTCTTTAAATTTTCATTCACTTAGCATATTGATTCCAGGTTATATTTTAATGTTTATAGCATGTATTATGTTCAGATATGTTTTTCCACAACCACTATCTTCAAAGCTTTTAGAATGACAGGATACTGAACTTTTTCAAATGCCCTTTTTTTATCTATTAAGATGGTAGAGACCACCTCTAGTACAAGGCCCTGGGCTGACAGATAGGCCACCCATATTTCATGTTCCTGTCCAAAGGAAAGACAGAGACAAAAATAGAGCAGAGACTGAAAGAAAGATCAGAGACCACCCCACCAAGAAATCCGTTCCATCTGCAGAGGCCAAACCCCAACATTGTTGCTAATGCCAAGAAGCACCTGCTTCTAGGAGCCTGGTATGGCTGTTCCTGAGAGGTTCCGCCAACACCGGACCAATACAGATGCAGATCATCACAGCCAACTATCTGACTGAGCCCATGGACCTCAAAGATCGAGCTAGGGGAAGGACTGAAGAAAATGAAGGGGATTGCAACCCCATAGGAAGAACAACATCAACTAACCAGATCACCCAGAGCTCCCAGACACTAAATCCCCAACCCCCCCAAAAAATACACTTGGGGGCATCCATGTCTATTCTTACCTGATGAAAGAAAGAAAGGAAGAAGTTCCACAAGGGAGGGGTGGTGCAGGAGAATTCTCAAGGGAATCTGAATTGTGATTTTCAACGATTATGCCTGCGGTTACCACTTCCTGTTACCACCATGTCAAGTTTATATGTTCTATGTACCTATAAACAAGATTTCACTGTCCTAGGCTATCCCAGTTCTCTTGAACACTCTGTCCCCTCTTCCACAAAGATCCCGAAATGTTGGGAGAAATGCATGTGACATTATTGCACCGCAGCTGATACTGTGCAATCTCTTGCTGTCTGCCCCGCTCTCAGCTGTGGGTTTTTTGAGTTAACCATCACTGACTACAAACAGCTGCTCAGATGAAAGCTGAGAGATGAATGATCTGTTTGATGTGTTCTTAAATTGGCTTTGTGAATACTTTAATGAGAATATTTTATTTAAATTCATAAAGAAGATGTTCACATTCTAAATATAATTTTAATTCTTATTCTGATGAATTCTAATAGAGTTTGTAATACTATATCATTTGGGCACATGTGAGATTGTCCCTATTGGTATGTAAAGTATTATCACTAAAATAGGCAAACTGGCCCTTTGATTGTAATGTGATCTGTAAGTCTGTTTTTATTGTCTCCATTCTGATTTTCATTTACTTATGGTAATTTAAGACCAATATTAATTACCACTAATTAATAGGACTGCATGTATTTTATAAATGTAAAGCAAAACTTGAAGTCTAAACATATAATATAAATGCAAAGGTTAAAAGAATTATATATATATATATATAATATAAATTATTTTAATACTAATAAAATATAATTAATTTAAATCACTTTTGTGATTACTTAAGACAATTCATTTTATTTTTAACTTGCTAATATAGAATAACAGATGGCAAATTTTAAAAAGTGATTAAATGTTTAAGAAACAGCACAGACTATTTTCATTGCTCTTGGTTACCACCAGAAATACGTAGTAAAACCCCACTGCTGAGGACACCACATTTCTTGGTTAGAGGAACTTTTTATTTGCGTGCTTTATGACAAGGTAAGCAGAAAAGTTTTCATTATGTTTGTTTTTGTCTTTGTTATTATTGTTGTTGTTTTGCTTGATTTTGAGATGAGATCTTTTTACATAGCCTTCATCTAAACATTCATAGAGATATCTTAGAGACTATTCTCTTTGATGCTTCTAGACTCTGTTAGGTTAACAGTCATTTTTTCTCATTATTTTAATTGGATATTCTCCCATTTACATTTCAGATGTTATCCTTTTCCCCCAATCCCATCCCTCTTCTCCCTTCCATTGCCTCCATGAAGGTACTCACTCTCCCACCTCAGCACATTGGCATTCCCCTACCCTGGGAAAATGAGCCTTCACTGGACCAGACGCCTCTCCTCTCAGTGATGCCACAGAATGCCATCCTCTGCAGCATATGCACCTGGGGCATGGGTCTCTCCATGTGTGCACACTGGTAAGTGTTTTTGTCCCTGGGAGCAGTAGTGCGTTTGGTTAGTTGATAATTTCATTATTCTCATGGGGCTGCAATCCCTTTCAGCTCCTTCAGGCTTTTCTCTATCTCCTTCATTGGGGTCCTTGTGTTTACTCTGATGGTTACCTCCAAGCATCCTCCTCTATATCAGTATGGTTCTGGCAGAGCCTCTAATAAGGCATTCATATCATGTTCTTGCCAGTAAGCACTACTTGGCATCAGCAATAGTGCTTGGATTTAGTGGCTGCATATGGGTTGGATCTCTTGGTAGGCAATGTCTGGCTGATCTTTTCTCCAAGTCCTGCTCCTCTATTTGTCTCTTTATTTACTCCTTTGAGCATTTTGTTTTCTCTTATAAGAAAGACTGAGACATATACCTTCTGGAATTCCTTCTCTTCGAGTGTCATATTTGCCAATATACTTTAATAGTTCTTATTTCTTTCTTTGATAAAAAAGAAAATATGTTCAGAACTTTTCTGAACTTCTCTATGTTAAATATGTTCTTGTTATTTTCATTTACATCTTTCAATTAAATTAATCAATTATTTCAATTAAAATTTTAACAAAATATAGCAATTTTATAACCACTGAAACATTGAGTCATGATGATATCATGACAATTTTAATAATTAACTAAATTCTGATTTAATATAGATTTTTATTTTTAAACACAAATATTTATTAACATAGTAAAATTAATATCATCAATAACACTTATGTTATATTATGTTACAATAATAATTAGCATAATACAATATAATAATATAAATTAACATACATTATAAAGAGAGACTTCTGCCTGAGACAACAAATATTTAATTAATATTGAGTTTAAATTATCATAAATAAGGTCATGTGAAGGTTTTTACTCTCATCTCTTGTTCAAGGTACTTGTATGTCAGCATACAGTTTAAAAACAGTCAAAATTTATAATAAATCAAAGGTAAATATATATTTCATGAATAGACATTATGTATAGTGGTGTAGCCCTGTAATTTTACCTTTCTGAGAACAGGCAGACATCATTTCAAGTTTACAGATTTTTGGGTGTACAGAATGAATTACAGACCAACCAGGGCTACATAGTCATGACTGGTCTATACACAAACACATACACACACACACACACACACACACACACACACACACACACACTTCATCATGTAATAACACAGGACTATCAAAAGCAGAAATCACCATACTGTTCTGAAGAAGTTAGGCTAGAAAAGTGTCAGAAAGAAGAAAGTACCTCACAGTAGTTTAATTTGATGCAGATAGGTCATTCTTCATGTGTGTGGGTTTGTAAACTTTTGAGATTGTACTTTAATTACATCAGTTCTTTCTTCTATTTCTTGCCTCCAAACCCTCCCATGTTGTCCTATCCTCTCTCCTTCAAATGTTTACCTCTCCCACCACCCTAATTGTTGTTACATGAATATATATATGCCTGTTTGTATATACATATATATTTTAAGTAAACTTTCTTAACTCTATATAATGCTACTGCTATGCATATTTTAATGGCTTGTGGGACAGGTAGGCCTTGTTGGGAACCCTGTTCTTCGGCTGAGATGGTCGAAGCCCAGGGACAAATAAATGCGACTACAGGAATCTTCCCAATCTCTTGAGAATCAGAAATCTTCACTTCCATAAGCAGCCCTTCCTGGTTTTGGCCATTCCTCAAGTGCTGCCATTTCAGGACGATGTGACATAGACCCCAGCCAGATAGACGATGCTACAAGTCCCTCTCCTGCATGTAGACATGACCACCAGTTACATAAGCTCTAGGCAGAAGCAGGACCAAGCCAAAATATGTAGAAACTTTCTTCACAAGCCCTCAGGCCAAACCAATAGGATGTACTCGTTATCAGACTCTGAACCATTTCCAAACTGTATTTATATGGGAGCTTGGGGGCTACAGTAGGAGAGACACCTGTAAGCATCATCCCTCTGCCTGAAAAGCTGATAACACCTCCAATTTGGAAGAGACTTTCTATCCCAAAGCTTCTTGCACACCACACTGAAGCCTCTCATAAGGCTTGGTTCAGCTTGTCCTGGCAACCCGTGCCTGCAGCAAAAAACACTTCCTGCCAACCCAGAAGCAGAGTGCCGGTCTCTTAAACCCGAACCTGAGCTCCGGGTATGGCAGCCATACCCAGCGGTGGATGTGGCAGAAGCTGCTTTTTTTCCAGCCAGAGAGCTGTGTAGGATTTCTGGCACCAGGTGCCAACATAGTTAACTGTTTTTCACTGGCCAACCAAGTTGTAGGTCGGCCCTATAGAAGACCATTAATCTTCTCCCAGCTCGTCTCAGTTCCTACGGGATTTTTTGTCAGGTTTTAGTCTCATACACTTTCCTTTTTTTTAAGTTATGTTTCTGAGACTTTGAAGTTATAGTTTTTCATGTTATTAGGAAACACACTCTCACAACAAACTTTCTGATCCTCTGGCTCTTATAGCCTTTCCAGCACCTCCTTTTGCAAGGTTCACTAAGCCTTATGTGTGGGAATGTTTAATAGATGTATTCTTGTTACTGGGTTCCACAACAGTAGTGATTGGTTGTATTTTCCTTCAGTGACCTTGGTCTTTGTAACAGACAGAATTTAGTTGATTAGGGGTAAGGAAAATGTGTATCTCTGGGTATGAAGATAAGTATTTCCAGGTTGCTGTTGGGAACTATGCATGTTTAGTAAACCAGGGACTTTAGATTCTCATTCAATAACCTAACCATGTCTTTACTTAGTAGTTAGGTTTCTGGTGCTAGGTATAGTATCTCTAGTTCCTGCTTGTATTGTGAGCTTTGAAGTTTAACCCCTAAAAAACTTGAAAGCTTATTGGGCTATACAAGACATTTATGTAATTCATAAGTCATAATAACTGAGTAAAGGTGTTAATAAACTCCCTCTTCTGAAAGAATGTATTCAACTTCTGAAACCAAAAAAGCTAATTCTCAAGGAGGACATTCAGGTCAGTTCCAACTCAGGGGCTTTTGGGTTTGTTTCTGAAGTGTATGGGGACAAAAGACTGTTTTCTATAGTGTCTCTTAGCCAACCCTCGCTAACAATTAAAAGCAGAATAGGAGCAACTGGTGGGTGGAAAACCTGGGCTGCCAGGGAGCAGAGAGATCTCTGCAGAGTGCACATGGAACGTGCACACCCTGCCTTGCCCTGCCCTGCCTTGCCCAATCCAGCGATTGGGAAGAGAAAATTAGAACTTCTGCCATCTGGCACCAAAACTGGCGGCTCGTAGAGGCTGAGCAACTGGTGGGTGGGAGACCTGGGCTCCCGGGGAGCAGAGAGAACTTTGCAGAGTGCACACGGAAAGTGCACACCCTGCCTTGCCCTGCCCTGCCGTGCCTGATCCAGCGACCAGAAACAGAACTTTGGAACTTCTGTTCACACCCGACGACTCTGAGGCATAGAACAGGGCTCGGCCCATCTGACAGCTGGACCAGTGGAGAACCAGGGACACAGACCACATACAAGGGAAAGGCAAGAATATAGTACTGACCACAAAATGGCAAGAGGAAATAAAAAGAGTATATCCCAAGGAAACCAAGACAATCTAGCAACACCAGAACCCAGCTCTCCCAAAAGAGCAAACATCGGATTTCCAAACACTCCAGAAAAAGAAGACACAGACCTGAAATCATACCTCAAGATGCTGATAGAGATACTTAAACAAGAAAGGGAGGAAAAGCAAAAAGATTCAGAAGCTTTTAAGAAGAAACAAGAAAAACACTCAAAGAACTCAAAGAACAAGAGGAAAACAGAACCAAAGAAATAAAGGAATGGAAGAGGGAAATTAAAACAGAAATTGACACAATAAAGAAAACGCTAAAAGAGATAACCCTAGAGTCAGAACACCAAAAAAAGAAATCAGGAGTCACAGAAGCAAGCATTTTCAATAGATTACAAGAGATCAAAGAGAGAATCTCGGGAGCAGAAGACAACATTGCAAATATAGACAAAACAGCCAGAGAAGATGCAAAAAACAAAAAGCTCCTAACCCAAAATGTCCAGGAAATCCAAGACACAATAAGAAGACCGAACCTAAGTATAATAGAAATAGAAGAGGGAGAAGAATATCAACTAAGAGGCACAGTAAATATCTTCAACAAAATCATAGAAGAAAACTTTCCTACCCTCAAGAATGAGATGACCACAAGCATAAAAGAAGCCTTCAGAACTCCAAATAGATTGGACCAGAAAAGAAATACCTCCCGACACATAATAGTAAAAACATCAAGTGCCCAAAGCAAAGAAAGAATATTAAAAGCAGTAAGGGAAAAGGGTCAGGTAACATATAAAGGCAGACAAATCAGACTCACCCCCGATTTCTCAACACAGACTATGAAAGATAGAAGAGCCTGGACAGACATCATGCACTCCTTAAGAGAGCACAAGTGCCAGCCCAAGCTGTTATACCCAGCAAAACTATCAATCACCATCGATGGCGAGACGAAGATATTTCAATACAAATCAAAATTCACACAATATCTGACCACAAACCCAGCACTACAACGAATTATAGGTGGAAAACCCAATACAATGAGGAAAAATACAGCCTAGTAAAAACAAAAAATTCCTAAACAAGAAAACTAAAAGAAGAAAAAAACACAGAAACAACTCAACCCAAAAAAGCAATAATGGCAGGAAACAGAAACAACTATTCCTTGATATCTATTAACATAAATGGTCTCAACTCCCCAATAAAGAGACATAGACTATCAGACTGGATACATAAACAAAATCCAGCCTTTTGATGCATACAGGAAACTCATCTCAGAGACAGAGACAGACACTATCTCAGAGTTAAAGGGTGGGAAAAAAACTTCCAAACAAACAGCTACAAAAAGCAAGCTAAAGTGGCTATTCTTTTTTTTTTTTTTTATCATGTACTGTCTTTTTATTAGTAACTTAAACACATATTAGCAATGAAACAAAATGACTAAAAAAGTTATCTGACCAGATTCTCCAATTTAATTTTTAAAGTATTATGGGAAGTCTCAAATAGATATAGTCTGAACTGCAATACTAATCTGGGTTAGAAATAGTTTTATATTATTCTAGTCTTAAATACAAAATCTACTTTAAAATTCCTTGTAAAATGAGTTCAGATTTCATTTAACACCATCTTCTGTCTTTCTCCATTACACTGTCTTAATGGAAACCTGTTATAACAGTTCTAACACAAACATATTCATGCAAGAGATCATCCTACAGATTCTAACTACACAGTTACTGAAACACATCCTGCCGGTCAAGTGGCATAAATGTACATCTTCTATAAACAAAAGGTAAAGTGCATCATTAAATTAGTGAACTGACAGATTGTCTGCCTGGATTCTAATATCGAATAAAGTAAATTTCCAAGCAAAACTTATCAAAAACAATAAGGAAGGACACTTTTTACTCATTAGCAGAGAAATCTCTCAGGAGGAACTCTCAATCCTTAACATATATGGTCCAAACAAAAAAGCACCCACATTCATAAAAGAAACATTACTAAACCTCAAAAAATACATTTCACCCCACACAATAATAGTGGGAGACTTTAATACCCCACTCTCACCAATGGACAGATCAGGGAAACAGAAACTGAAAAAGGACACTGCAAAACTAGCAGAGACTTTGAACCAACTAGAATTAATAGATATCTACAGAACATACTATCCTAAAGTAAAAGAATACACCTTCTTCTCACCACCCCATGGCACCTTCTCAAAAATTGACCACATAATTGGACACAGAATGAGCCTCCATCGATATAAGAAGATTGAAATACTCCCATGCATCCTCTCAGATCACCATGGTCTACGGCTGGTCTTTAACAACAACAAAGACAACAAAAAGCCCACATAGACATGGAAACTAAACAATGGTCTGTTAAAGAATAGCAGGGTCAAAGAAGAAATACAGAAATAAATTAAGGACTTCCTAGAATTCAACGAAAACGAAAACACAACATACCCAAACCTATGGGATGCAATGAAAGCAGTACTGAGAAGAAAACTCATAGCCCTAAGTGCTTCCAAAAAGAAACTGGAGAGAGATTACATCAGTAACCTGACAGCACAGCTAAAAGCCCTAGAACAAAAGGAAGCAGATATAACCAAAAAGAGTAGACGGCAAGAAATAATAAAAATTTGGGCAGAAATAGACCAAATAGAAACAAAAAGAACCATTGAAAAAAATCAACAAAACAAAGAGTTGGTTCTTTGAGAAAATCAACAAGATTGATAAACCCCTAGCCAGACTAACTAGAGGGCAAAGAGAGTATACAAATTAACAAAATCAGAAAGGAAAGTGGAGACATAACAACTGAAACTGAGGAAATTCAAGAAATCATCAGATTCTATTACAAAAACTTATACTCCACAAAATTGGAAAATCTGGAGGAAATGGACGAATTCCTAGACAGATACAATATTCCAAATTTAAACCAGGACAAAGTAAACCATCTAAATAACCCTATAACACCTAAAGAAATAGAAGAAGTCATCAAAAGTCTCCCAACAAAAAAAAGGCCAGGTCCACCATGTAATCCACCATATAAACAAACTCAAAGAACAAAATCACATGGTCATCTCACTAGACACTGAGAAAGCATTTGACAAAATTCAACACCCCTTCATGTTAAAAGACCTGGAAAGAACAGGAATCCAAGGCCTATACTTAAACATAATAAAAGCAATATACAGCAAAATAACAGCCAACATCAAACTTAATGGCAAGAAATTTGAAGCAATCCCACTAAAATCAGGGACTCGACAAGGCTGCCCACTCTCTCCCTACCTATTCAACATAGTACTGGAAGTCCTGGCTGGAGCAATTAGACAGCAAAAGGAGATCAAGAAGATACAAATCGGAAAGGAAGAGATAAAAACATCACTCTTTGCCGATGACATGATAGTGTACTTGAGTGACCCCAAAAATTCCACCAGAGAACTCCTACAGCTGATAAACAAGTTCAGCAAAGTGGCTGGATACAAAATTATCTCAAACAAATCAGTAGCCTTCCTATACTCAAAGGACAAACGTGGAGAAAGAAATGAGGGAAAAGGTACCCTTCACAATCGTCACAAAAACTATGAAATACCTTGGTGTGACTCTAACTAAGCAAGTGAAGGACATGTATGACAAGAACTTCAAACCTCTAAAGAAAGAAATTGAGGAGGATCTCAGCAAATGGAAAGATCTCCATGCTCATAAATTGGAAAAATCAACATCTTAAAAATGGCCATCTTACCAAAAGCAATCTACAGATTCAATGCAATCCCTATGAAAATTCCAACCCAGTTCTTCGTGGAATTGGAAAGATCAATGTGCAATTTCATATGGAATAAAAAAAGACCTAGAATAGCGAAATCCATCCTCAACAACAAAAAAACATCTGCGAGAATCACTATCCCTGACCTCAAGCTATATATATTACAAGGCAATTGTCCTGAAAACTGCATGGTACTGGTACAGAAATAGGCATGTGGATCAATGGAATAGAATAAAAGATCCAGAAATGAGCCCTCATGTATATGGTCATCTGATGTTTGACAAAGGAGCAGTAAACATTCAATGGAGAAAGGACAGCCTATTCAACAAATGGTGCTGGTCCCACTGGCACTCAGCATGCAAAAGAATGAAGATAGACACTTTCTTATCTCCTTGTACAAAGCTCAAATGTAAGTCGATCAAAGATCTCCACATTAAATCAGATACACTGGAACTATTAGATGAGAAAGCAGGGAAAACCTTAGAACACATAGGCACAGGAGAAAATTTCCTGAACAAAACACCAATGGCTCAAGCTCTAAGGTCAAAGATTAACAAATGGGACTTAATGAGATTGCAAAGTTTCTGTAAGGCTAAGGACATCGTCAAGAAAACAAAACGGCAACCAACAGAATGGGAAAAGATTTTTACCAACACCACATCAGATAGAGGCCTAATATCCAAGGTGTACAAGGAACTCAAAAAGCTAGACACCAGAGAATCAAATAACCCTATTAAAAAATGGGGTACCGAGCTAAACAAAACGTTTTCAGTTGAGGAACACCGAATGGCCGAGAAACATCTGAGGAAGTGCTCAACATCCTTAGCCATCAGGGAAATGCAAATGAAAACAACCCTGAGATTCCAATTCACACCAGTCAGATTGGCCAAGATCCAAAACTCAGATGACAGCAGATGCTGGCGAGGCTGCGGAGAAAGAGGAACACTTCTCCACTGTTGGTGGGGTTGCAAGCTAATACAACCACTCTGGAAATCTGTCTGGCAATACCTCAAAAAATTGGATATAGTACTACCTGAAGACCCAGCTATTCTACTTCTGGGCATATACCCCAGAGACACTTTAATACACATCAAAGATATATGCACCACAATGTTCATAGTGGCTCTATTTATAATAGCCAGAAGCTGGAAGGAACCCAGATGTCCTTCAGAAGATGAATGGATACAAAAATTGTGGTACATATACACAATGGAATACTACTCAGCCAGCAGAAACAATGACTTAACCACATTCTTAAGAAAATGGCTGCATCTAGAGAACATCATCCTGAGTGAGATAACCCAGTCACAAAAGAACAGACATAATATGCAGTCACTGATAGTGGGATGCTAACCTCAGAGGCTTGCACTCCCCCAGAAACAACTCACAGATTGTATGAAGTCCAAGAAATAAAGAAAACAAAACAAAACAAAAAAATATTTACAAAACAAGAAAACTTTAACTATTTCCATCTTACATTTTGTTTTACATGTACTTTAGCTCATTGTAACTATTAAGTTTTCAAGGCATACTATCAAACCTTGAAAAAATCAAGTACTGACTAAAAAATATATTCATATAGTTTTATGTAAAAATTATGTTAAAATCTGAAAAAAAGTACTGACAAAAAATGTATAATTTTAAGCTAAAAATGTTTAAAATCTGTACATTTATCTTTGTTTTGTAAAATAAAGTTGTTTAAAAAAAGCAGAATATTTTATATCTGCTGTTAAGGTTTTTCTTAGGTGGACTTTTGCTCTTAAAGGTACTACTGTCAGCCAAGATGATAAAACCTCAATAAAGTGATATACACATATTTATAATAATAAACTGAATTGTGTCTATTAATTTTTAAAAGATAGTTAATAGTTAATCCTTCCTTGTGATTTTTATCCATCCATATTGCTATTTTACCTATCTCTTTTTGTCCATATCTGATTACAACTTTCAAAAGGAGTGCCCCATTTTCCATATGAGATCAATTGTATCCTTTTATTCTTAAAAATTAAAAAAAGTCTTAAAACCAAAGGGAGGACATAAAGGGGGGGCATTCAGTTTAGGCAAAATCTTGTGTCTGTGCAGTAACAGTCTACTTCACTTGGATACAGAGCTGCAACTACAGAGCAAGGAGAAGTAAATTTGAAAACTGAGACTGAAGCCTGGTCATGGAAGCCCTTCAGTCAAATGTTCAGAGGGCAAGGAACCATTAACTTTTTGAAAATATTCGAGATAACATAGTCTCTGTCTCAGAACACTAGTCATGTAATGTGCCCACCTTGAGTTAAGAATTACAAATAATTTAGGATGCTGTCATTAATTCTTCTATGGGAAGATAACTGTGCATTTGGAACATCTCCCATTTCTTTATGTAGTTTGTGTGTATGTTGGAGAATGTAGAGATTGTACCATTGAAAATAAAGTGACCCTTCTCAGAGGCTGAGAAATGGCATCCTTAAATAAACACTAATCAGTAGCTGTGAATCTTTCCACTTTGATTTTATGTTTTGTATAACAAATAAAAACTACTCAAAATCCATGGATGCTTCTTTCTTTCTATATAGGCATATGAAACAAAGCAAAGTCCCCATTTGTGATGTCCCCTTCAGCTGTCTGGTTTCTGGATGGACGTAAGGTAAGGGCTGTTTTAAGGTGGGGAAAGGAGGACTATGCTCTATCTGTTTTGTAGGCTGAGCATTGTTATAAACCTTCCTGGAAGACACTTAGCCACCCATGCATTAAAATAAATCTATAATGTAAATTTAATTTGCTAAAAAAGCTTATGTATAAATAACTAAACCACATTATAATCAGTACTTGAGGCTTCCATAATTATGTGATGCTAACCTGGTCAATAGGGCAAAGAACAGAATCCAAATGCCTGTGACATTGTGCCCTGCTCCTAACCACACAACTTCCTCCCAAACTTCTGGGGATGTGGTTTATGTTGTAGATATTTTCTTTACCTAGGAGGAAAAGAAAATTTATTGCTGAAGGCTCTGACTTTCAACATTCAGAAGTGACATTTTAATTTAGCACCTGAACATCCATATTCATTTATTTCCTCTTGCTATAACTACAGTGACCTCTTGGGGAAATGGAATTTTTGGGAGATGTACTTTTTGAGTGACAGATGACAACATGAGATCTTGTAGAAAAAAAAAAAGCTAGAGATTTCTCCTCTGCCTCTGCTACTGAAAGGATAAGGCACATTGTATATGTTCTTATGCTCACGACTGCTATAAATTAGTAAAACTGGGATAGTAGTTCTGTGCAGAAGAATAAAATATATGTTATTTGAAAGAGATCAGATAACAAAACTTAGTCATTTATGGGAGAATGAGGGAGGAACAATCTAAGTTACTATTCAAATAAAAATCATGTAGACCTTATAGCATCCACCTAACATTATTATCTTGTTTTTCTGGGGTCTTTTGATGACAGAAAATAAATAAGAGACAGGTTTGGATAATAAATTTTGCTTAATAACAGATAGCGCCCCCTTCTGTTAAATAAGAGGCTGGTACAGACACTCCTGGACCTTTGGCAGGACATCATATCTATACGCTTGAAACAACTTATCCAGTAGACTGTGGGAGGCAATGGAGATACTGTCTATTCAATATTTTCTGATCATGAGATTTGCTTCTGCATATAAAGTCTTATGTCCAGGGTCTGATGGTCAGGACAGGGCTTCTTGTCATAGGTGTATGTAACCAGTCTGATTGAAAAGCTATCCTAGATCTTCGTAAGTTACTCTTCTCTTTTTTTGTCCCCCTATTCATTTTGAGATGTAGATACCACAGAACACACATTCAGAACCAACTGTACATGTGTGAGAATCAGAACATTTCCATGCATGACTAATATAACTTATGTGCTCCAAACGTAACTAAAGTGTATAAAATATTTTAAACCAACTCTTGGAAAACATATAGTTATAGAAATAAGTACACACATGCATGCGCGCATGCGCACGCACACACACACACACACACACACACACACACACACACACACACACAGAGAGAGAAAATACTAATCCACAAAAATGGAAAGATTAGCAGCAAGAGTCCATACATCATCATAATAAAATTTGCAGTATTCAATTAAAAATTATAAGACATATGACAACAAACAGAAGTAGAAGACAGCCAAAGGAGACTAGAATACAACCATAACAGGAAATAAAAACAAAAAATAATAGTTTACTAATATTCAAAGATTTGTTTGTTTGTTTGCTTATTTGATACTGGGTCTCACATACTTCTGCCTGTTCTGGAAATATGTAGACCAGACTAGCCTTTAAATTAGAGATCTGCCTGACTCTGCCTCCCAAATTTTGGGATTAATAATATGTATCAATATTTTTTTCTTTAAAAATAATCAAAGATTTTCAAAAATCAAGAAAAAGAAATATAAATGGTACAGAAATATCAGCAAGTTAGCCTACATGCATAATAATAATTATAATAGTAATAAATATATTCAAAATTAATAGGCATATGTAAATGGTATATGTACGAACACTTATGTAAAATGATAATGCTTAAATAGTATTTCACTGTGAGTATAAAGAGTAATAGAATGAAAATTACAAATTTATCAACTAAAATTTAGTTCCAGTCAGGAAAAACTTAATGTCCATTGATTAATACAAGGTCAAGTTCTATGACTTCAGTGACAACCAGATTCTGTGTTTAAAATCTAAAATAAAAGTAAACAATAAGAAGCAAAACAACTTTCACAAGAGAAATGCAATAACAGTCATGTAAATACAAGTGAAATTCATGTGTATGTACGTGGCTGTACCTGTATTTTACAGAAGGGAACACAGGAAGACAAATGATGTATAATCTCCTTCAATGTGAAATCAACCTTTGAATTTTGTAAACGTGTGTTTAAACTGGAATACCCCTACAAGGCAGACTACTAGTAGTGGGGAATGGACTATTTCAAAGATGGCAGATAGTCCATAAATTGCATGAATGGAGGAAGAGAGAAATATAGAACAGGAATCCTGGTTAGAGGGCAATGAAGAGAGGGTACATAAAGAAGGATAATTACTACTATGTTCATGTAAATGGTTCTACACTCATATACATACAGGCAGCATTAAGTGTACATTTAGCTTTAAACAAGAGGCCATGTCATTAAGAGTAGAAAGGAGAGGCACATAAATAAAAATATCTTGAGGGAAAAGAATGAATGTAAATTGATCTAAATACATTTTACATATCTTTGAATCTTTTAACAATAAAAATTAATCGAAAAAAGGATAAAATGATCTTGTGTCGCGCCCAGGAAAGCCTCATCCCGCAAGGAAAGATGCAACATGGCCAGGTCCTTCTCTCAGCAGTTTATTCAGGACTTCTTTCTTGATGCTTCTTTCATGGATCCTGAGAGAGCTGTGCTCGGAAAGCTCTCTCCTTTTATCCTCCCCACCCATCTGAGTCCGTCCAATAGCTGAGGTGTCATAGCATCATTGGTCATCAATGTGGCATGATAAAGGCACATGAGCTCTTGGGGTGTTTACTAGTTAGAGAAGGCTGACACCAGCGCCATCTTAGGGCGTGGCACAGCTGTGAGGCACAGTGCAGCTCCCTACAATCTTGTCCCTAATTTTAGTGGGATTGCTTCTAGTTTCTCTCAATTTAATTTGATGTTTGCTGTTGGTTTGCTCGACACTGCTTTTATTATGTTTAAGTTTGTGCCATGAATTTTGGATCTCTCTAAGACTTTTAAAGTGAAAACGTGTTAGTTTTGTCAAAGGCTGTTTCAGCATCTAATGAGATGATCATGTGAATATTTTCCATGAGTTTGTTTATATGGTGGATTATATTGGTGCATTTTCATGTATTGAACCATACCTGTATCCTTGAGATGAAGCTTACTTGATTGTGGTGATTGTTGGTTTTTATGTGGTCTTTGATGTGGTTTGTGAGAATATTATTGAGTGTTTTACGTCGATATTCATAAGTAAAATTAGCCCAAAGTACTTTCTTTGTTAAGTCATTGTGTGGACTAAGTATTAGAGGAACTGTGGCTTTACAGAGTGAACCAGGTAGTGTAGTTTCTGTTTATATTTTGTGGAAT
The DNA here is from genome assembly GCF_963924665.1 of Micromys minutus. Lineage (NCBI taxonomy): Eukaryota > Metazoa > Chordata > Mammalia > Rodentia > Muridae > Micromys > Micromys minutus. The sequence continues at coordinate 9,694,782 of NC_137971.1, forward strand.
ACTTTGAGAAGTATTGATATTAAAACTTTTTGAATGTCCTATAGTAAAATGTTGACTTAAAATATGTCAAATACTAGACATATGAACTTAATGATAAAACACTTAGAAGACAAATTTCACAGGATAGACTTGTGACATGATTTCTTGTATATGAAAACATATAGGACAACAACATATATCAACAAAAAAGTATAAATTGATGAATTCAGCTTCACAATAATTAGTGACTTCTCTATGTATCAATGAACTATGAAAATGTAAAAGATTATCTATAAACTTTGGAAAAATTAAATTATATATAAAGTTCCAACATTCACAAAACTCAATCGCCTTAACACTGAATAGACAAGGGTCTTGAGTTGACATATATCAAACAGAGAAAGAGAAGTGGAAAACAATCTAAAGAAAAAATTTTGACATTCATTAATAGAGAAATATAAATCAAACCACAAAGAGTTGCCCCATATATTAGGATAGAATCTATCAAAACATATCCCCATTCACCAAAAATGTAAATTAGAGATGAGCCAGAAAAATTAGACCAACAAGATGATACAAAAAACTAAAATATTTTTAATGCATTAGTGGTAAACTTAACTTCTGAATATATTTTAAAATCACAAAATGAGTTCAAAATCTATATACCTATTAGTCAATTTATTGATCAGGACTTTCACAATATGGACAAAGCCTAAATGTCCTATTTTAATTATCTTCTTCTGGATTGAAGGTCTTGTCAAGTTGACAGTTTAACCAGTATAGGTCTATTATTATAATAATAATTATTACTTTTATTTTTTACAGTCCAGTTATTGCCCTCTTTCTGATCTGCCCTCCCACAGTTCTTTATCCCATTCCTCCTTTCCCTGTCTCCAAGAGAATGCTACCCAGACAACAAGCCCCCATATTCCCTAGGGCCTCCAGTCTCTCAAGGGTTAGGCATCACTTAGCCTACTAAAGCCAGACAAGGCAGTCCTCTACTGTATATGTGTTGGGGGACTTGGACCAGATCACTTATGTCTGGTTGGTGGCTCAGTGTCTGAGAGATCTCAGAGGTCCAGGGAAAAGAGGATCATGATCAGATATAGGGGAGACACAGAAGAGAATCTCTGAGGGCCAGTAGAAAGAGAGACCATCACAAGGAGGGATGGCGTTTCCATCCACTGTCAGAAACTCTGACCCAGAATTGTTCCTTTCTAAAGTAACTACAATGGCAAAAATGGAGAAAACACTGAGGAAAAGGAGGTCCAGTGACAAGCCAAACTTGGGATTCATCTCACAGGGAGCCTCCAAGGGCTGACACTATTGCTGATGCTATGGTGTGCTTATAGAGAGGAGCCTAGACCGTCTGTTCTCTGAAAGACCCAACAAGCAGCTGACTGAGGCCAAAGCAAATACTCATACCCAACCATCTGACTGAAGTTGGAGACCCATGGATGAATTAAGGAAAGGATAAAAGAAGCTGAGGACAAGGATGACCTCATAGGAAAACAAGCAGTTTGAACTAACCTGGACCCCTGAGATCTCTCAGATCATCTTACCTCCCCCCACTGAGGGACCACAGTATAGCTGAAGATATGAGATTTTTTTAATGCTAACAAAAATGTTAAGGACTACCTTCAGAATTTCTATAACTCCTGTTAAAAACAGCATATCAAGATATGAGAAGGTAATGATCAAAGTACAGTTTTCAATGTTTTTCTTTCTTTCCAAATTTTATTGGATATTCACTGTATTTATAATTCAAATTCCCCCCCACACCACTTCTCTCCTTCCTTCCCCTCAACTTGCTTCCATGAAGGTGCTCCCTCTCCCATTCACCCTCTCTACCTCAGTGCCTTGGCTGTTGATGACATTGTTCTTCCCATGAGGTTGCAAACCTTTCAGCTCTTTGTTCTTTCTCTAGCTCTGTCATTGGGGTCCCCATGTTCAGTCTGATGTTTAGCTGCAAGCATCCTCCTCTATATCTTATGACTATGGGAGAGCCTTTGAGAAGACATCCATATTAGGTTCCTGCCAGTAAACACTTCTTGGTATCAGCAATAGTGCTTGTCTTTGGTGGCTGCATACAGAGTGGTTCTCCAGGTGAGTCATTCTCTGTAGATCTTTCCTTCAATACCTGCTTCTCTATTGGACCTTGTATTTCCTCCCCTGTTTTGTTCTCTTTTCTAAGAAGGACTGAGGCATCTATATTTTGGTATTCCTTCTTTTAGAGCTTCATAAGCTTTTTGAATGTGGAGTGTGGGAGACTAGTATCTACTTATAAGTGAGTACATACCATGAGTACTCTTTTGTGACTGGGTTACATCACTCAGGATCATAGCTTCAAGCTCTATCCATTTGCCTAGGAACTTTATGAACTTGCCATTTTTAATAATTGAGTAGTACTCCATTGTGTATGCATACCAAATTTCTGTATTCCTTCCTCTGTTGAAGGACATCTTTGTTCTTTCCAGCTTCTGGCTATGAACATTGTTGATTATTTATTTTTGTTAGATCTTGGAGCTACTTTTCAGTATATTCCCAGGAGTGGTATAGCTGGATCCTCAGGTAGTACTATGTCCAATTTTGTGAGAAACTGCCAGATTGATTTCCAGAGTGGTTGTACCAGTTTACACTCCACCAACAGTGGAGGAGTGTTCTTCTTTCTCCACATCCTCACCAGTGTCTGCTGTCACCTGAGTTTTTTATCTTAAGCATTCTGACTGGTGTGAGGTGGAATCTTAGGGTTGTTTTGGTTTGCATTTCCCTAAAGACTAGGGATGTTGAGCTTTTCTTTAGTTGCTTCTCAGCCATTTGATATTCCTCAGTTGAGAAGTCTCTATTAAGCTCTGCACCCCACTTTTAATAGGATTATTTGATTTTTTAGAGTCTACCTTCTTGAGTTCTTTGTATATATCAGATACTAGCCCTCTTTCAGATGTAGGATTGGTAAATATTTTAATGAATCACAACCCTGGAAGAAAAATATTAAACAGCCATTGAACATAAGCAGGAACATAGGTATGTAAATGCATGCTTTCAATTTTGTATGAAACAGAAAGAATAAATCAGGGTTGATAATAAGTCTGATTAATCAGAATAAAGTTTGTTCAAGACTACAAAAAGCACAGAAACTCCTATTTCTAACTGTAACACTTCCTTGTTTGTCCTTTAAAAAACAAAAACAAAAACAAACAAACATAAACAACGGCAGCCTAAACAAGAAACCACTGAAAAGAACAGAGAATGCTTTAAAGGGGTGTTCTCCTTTAAATGTTGAAGAGTAGCTCTCCACAATTGATGGCTACTAAGGTGCTTAACGGGAGAGACTTAGTTTAATTTACCTGGAAGGCCTCAAAAACTTTAACCATGATTGAGTGAGTACATAGTCAACACAAATTTGACCATTTTTCTTTTGTTTTTGTTTTTTTTCTTTCTTCTTTTCTTTTTTCCTCTTCCTTTTTTTTTTTTTTTTTTTTTTTTTTTTGGTAGGGGGAGGTCAGAATGGGGGAATGGACACTGAAGAACAGCCAAGTGACTATGACCAGAGTGCATGATGTGGAATTCCCAGAAAAATCAACAAAAACATTTTGTGGGGCAAGAAATGATCATTGTTATTACTAAGTTGCTTCTTAAATAATTCCAACCAAAATACTTTCTCTTCTTTAAGATGTTTGAAGAGAAAAAGCAAAAAAGAAAACAAACCAAAAAAAAAAAAAAAAACAGGCATTCCTGGGCTACCTTTATCCTGTCAGGGAATATCTTCTGTTTACTACTAATTGTGATTACTCAATTATGAAGGCATTATTGAAGTAAAATCAGGCTTTAAAATAAAACTGACTATTGAAAGCAATCAAAAAGAAGCCTCGCTTTAAAAAGTCAGCAGTTTGGAATCAGAAAGACACAGAGATTATAAAGAAAATTCTATTAAAGTCACCACCTTCCCCTTGCTTAAGGTCAAAAACTTGCTGCATGCTGAAATATTATATTAAAAATGAGTTCCAATAGTCATCAGTTTTCTTGCTCTTGTCAAGTTTATACCTATAGTCTTTCTGTTTCATCATTGTTGTGTTAATGGTTGTGAATCAATGAATAATCTAGGACACTACAGGTCTAAAATAATAAAGAGAGAAGGGGAGGTGAGCATGGGGTCAAAACGAGACTCTTTTCTATACTTTTTACATTATGGAAGTCAATCCGGTATAATGTTCTTTGATTTATTATTGGAGGCAAGAAAATCCATCAGTAAAGTAAACACAGACACATGAAAACTTCTTAAAAGTCAAAAGACTATGGGAGAAGCACAGGAGCAAGTTCTTTTCACCATGTTTCTTTGGTTCCCTCCTTGAAGTCATAGTCTATTCCCGGGTGATTATGTTTCAAGGTAAATTAGTCACTGACATCTACCTAAATGCATTAAGGTATGAAAAGAACTGCTTTTAATCACTTGCTGAGAAAAGCACACCACTCCAATTTCAATTCTTCTGAAAAGAAAGCATTTAACAAGATGCTGATGTAAATTCAAGGGAATATATAAAATATTTGTAATCTTCCATAAATCAAATACAGTTTGAATAGCCAATGGCTTCAAGAGTGCTTGAATAAATGGATGGAAAGACAGAAAATGGAAACTAGATTTAAATGCATTGCGTGTGAGTTTTAAGCACGTTCTACAAGTCCAACACAATTAAATCTTCTTATGTGTGTGGACATGAGATATACTTCAGACCTATGAAATTAATAGTAGTTCTAATGGATGTCCATAGTTACTTATCTCTTATATTCATAGTCAGGAATTGATGGCCAAGGAAATTTGAAAATTCTCAAAATTTATAATTCCACTTAATAACTATGCTGAGATTAAAATCCACAATTTATGGTATTTTTAGTTTATTCTAAAGTGAGTAGAAATTACTTCACTTGTTTGGACAAAATACTTTGTAAGAGAAATATAAGGAAGAAGTGTTTGTTCTGACTTACTTTCAAGGCATCCATCCAATTATGGTGGGGAAAAACATGGCAGCAGGAGGATGAAACTATAGCCTCTATGAGGATTTAGAAAGGAAAGCTCAGCCCACTTTTCCCTTCAATAAGGACTATGACACTGGCCAGTGTGATGCTGCTGCACACTGTTGAGATACATTTTTCTAGGTCAATTAACCTGATCATTATTATTCATTCCTGGCAAACCAGTAAGCCTGCCTCATAGGTAGTTCTAGATTCTGACAAGTTCAAAATCATTTTTAATTTTCCCAGTGAGATTTTGGACTTCCAGTAATTGAGCCTCTAAACAAGGTTGTTGAAATAATAGTAACAAATTTATTTCCTCTTGGTCTAGTCATATGATATACTGTCTAATTTTGTTCAACTTTATCTCAAATATCTCTTGAGAAGCTATTCGGTGGAAAATGTTCTTCAGAGACTGTGGGTCTTAGGTAATGGCCAAAACAACAAATCCACCTTCATTAGCTTTACAGTGTAAAATAAATTCCACATTAAACAAGTGCTTCTAAATCTGGGGCTTCTAAGACAATTGTCTAGGATATAACAGCTCCAAAAGGCTAGTCTGGGCGACTTGTCTGATATGCCAATTAAAGACAAAAGTTATATTGAAAAACAGAAACATATTCAATGTAGCCACACAAGGAAGAGGTCACAGTTATTATCAGTGTTCAGGTACTAACATAATTATGGGGGTTGAATAAAGGAATAATTAGGTCAGGAGGTAGAGGCATGTGTAAGTCCCTGTCAAGATTTGGTCAAACCTGTTATTGACATGTATTTTGTTTTTCAATGAGTCCAAGAGAAATTTTTAGTGCTTTCCTTGCTTGAAAGGATCCGTCTAGTTCCCATAAGATGCTTAGCTTTGCACATTGCTCAGTTTTGTCAAAATGGCTAATTGTTTTTGTCTCCAGAGTATTGCCAAAATATTGTTTTTCCTACAATAGAAGAATACTTGAGATCTAAGACAATGCCTCACCATTGTGGATTCAGCCTTGAAGAGACATGTCAGACTGACACTCTTAAGAAATTACCATACCTGTGTGCAGAGGTAAACAGGAAATGCAGAGTAAAGGAAATAGATACAAAAAGAGGCTGAGATGAGATGCAATGCTTTTATCTTATGTTTAGTTACCTTGAGAGTCCAAGTGAGGAGTCAATTGTTTTAGACCAAATGGCTTCCCTGAGTCTCTTTTATTTCTGACAGTAAAAAGTATACAGAATAGTGGTGTTTCATGGGTTTCTTATTCTCGTTTTTGTTTCCAATCCACAGAAGATGATACAAAGACTCTCAAGGATATCCTTAGGCAATCATTAAAGCCAGAATCTGAGTACTATTGGTATTTTACCTTCTCTTACAATAAGCATGCTAAGAACTGTAACCCTCTATTAGTTTTCAAATTTTGATGATGAAATTATCATGAAATATGAAATATAGAGAACAAATAAGGAAAAGAAGCTTTCTTAAATAAAGTTGTTTGTTCCATAAGTGAAAGGCTATTAAAGTAGGAAAGAAAGTTACAGTTTAATTCACCTAAACCAAAAGATGCAACTTTTATTCCCTAAAGTAAACTATGGAGACACACTGTGAGTCAGTTTTTAGTAGGATTTTGATTAGTAAGAGACTGAATGAAATGAGTGGTCCATGTGAGCTGCCTAATTAAATTTATAGAAGTTAAGCTTCTATCCTTTCATGGAAACTTAAAAAAAAAAATTGGAAGTTGCTGGCTTGCTTGCTTCCATCCTTCCTTCCTTCATTTCTTTTTCTTTCTTTCTTTCTTTCTTTCTTTCTTTCTTTCTTTCTTTCTTTCTTCCTTTCTTTCTTTCTCTTTTTTTCTGTTCAGATTACAAGATGGCTGTCTCAAAACTTTGGAAAAAATTATTAAGTTATGAAAAAACCAGAAGTTGGGAAAAGATTTACAGCTCAAAATTCAGAGAATGTTGATTAAACTTCAGTCAAAATTGAGGATACATTAAATCTGTCTTAGTCAAAAACAAGGAAAGGCTTTAAAATAAACAGTCTTCGATTCTATGTCTAAGACAATAGACCACAGCTAGACTAAAAAATGATTCATTTGTTTAAGCAACACCTGTCCCCTGCCACCTACCCAGTTAGGTTTAGTTCTAGAAGCTAAATTCCTATTTCTCAGATCATTTATTCTGTACTCTCCAATCTTGTGTTACGGTTGGAGACAAGGCTCACACACTTACCTCTGTCTATGTGGATTGGCTCTGGAACATATGCTTTACTCAGAAGTTATAATTCAAGAAGGTGTGATTTAGCTAAGATAGGTCGCTCAGAGCATTAAGAAGAGAAGTTTCATGTATTGTGGAGTGAGTGTTCCGAGCAACAGACCTCAGAATTAAAATGCACCCTGAGCACATTAAGGGGCACAGCTCAACAGCAGAGCACTTGTTTGAAATGTACGTTTGGATTTAATGTTGCCTAAAGCCAAAAACTTTATATTTTGGTCTCTCCGTGTGCTTGCTTTTTAGTTCTAGCTAAAAGTGGATATATTATTTATTTTTGCTAAAAAAAAAAAAAAAAAAACAAACTATTGGAGTTCTTGGAATTTTTACCACAAAGAATGCAAAGGATAGTTTAATATAGCCTATGATCCCAAGCCAGAAATGCCTGGGGAATACAGATTAGGGGATGAGCTCTCCTGCATACTCTTAACCTAGTTTATGGTTAAATTTTATTCATAACTAATCCTTTCAGATAGATGCTTGAGTAGGAAAGGGATAAAAGGATAAACTCCACTTCTTGTGTAAAACAGACTATCATATCAAAGGTTCTTACGTTTTCAATCCCTGTAGAGACTTTGGCATGGATGTTCTGGCATCACACAAAGATAACTCTATGTTAAGATCTATTTTTATGATGAACCATCACTCCTCCTACAACACAGAAGCCATATTTAGAATTTAGTTTGCCTAAATGATTGGCACACTCTTTGCTCAACAGAGTGTGATCACAATCTTGATTTCCAATGTTACTGCAATTAAATATGTGTGAAGAAAAATATGAAGCCATCCTTCATTTTGCCTTCTGAATTTGGAAACTATATGTTGCCGTTACTGCTGAACCTCAACTAAATATAAGGGGGTTTGCTTCACAAGATAGATTAGTATAACCCAGAGTGAAGTCATAGAATGCACTGGACTTATGGTATAACCCTCCCCCACAGAGTAATAAAATGAATTAAATAAAATAAAGCAATGCTTTTTATTCTTGTATTAGAGAGCTTTTTTATTCTGTCCTCCCTCCCACTTCTGAGAGGGCGTTCCCTCACCCACCTACCTACTCTCTCCCACGTCCCCACTCTGGCATTCACCCACAGTGTGGCATAAAGCCTTCACAGGACAAGGGTCTTTCCTCCCATTGATGTCCAACAAGGCGATCCTCTGATACTTAGCAGCTGGAGCCATGGATCAGTCCAAATGAACTCTTTGATGGTGGTTTAGTCGCTGGGAGCTCTGGGAGGTCTGGTGGGTTGATATTATTGTTCTTTATATGGTTTGCAAACCCAATCAGGTCCTTTAGTTCTTTATGTAACTCCTTCCTTGGGGACCCCATTCTGAGTCCAATGGTTGGCTGTGAGCATCCACCTCTGCATTTGTCAGGTTCTGGCTGAGCCTCTCAGGTGACAGCTATATCAGGCTCCTGTCAGCAGGCATTTCTTGGCCTTTCCAATAATGTTTGGGTTTAATGACTGTATATGGGATGGATCCCCAGGTGAGGCAGTCACTGGGTAGCTTTTTCTTTAGTCTCTGTTGCATTCTTTGTATCTGTATTTTTTCCTGTGAGTATTTTGTTCATCTTCTAACAAGGACTGAAACACTTCGCTCTTCCTTTATCTTGTTCATGTTGTCTGTGGATTATTTCTTCGGTATTCTAAGTTTTGGGCTAATATCTACTTATCAGTGAGTGGGAACCATGTGTGTTCCATTGTGATTGAGTTCCTCACAAAGAATGATATTTTCTAGTACCAATTATTTGCCTAAGAATTTCATACAGTCATTGTTTTTAATATTTGTATTACTCCATTGTGTAAATGTACCACATTTTCTACATCCATTCCTCTGTTGAAGAACATCTGAGTTCTTTCTAGCTTCTGGCTATTATAAATAAGGCTGCTATGAACATAGTGGAACATGTGTTCTTGTTATATGTTGGAGCATCTTATGGGTATATGCCTAGTAGTGGTATAGTTGAGTCCTCAGGTAGTACTATGTCCAATTTTCTGAGGAACCGCCAGACTGATTTCTGCAACAGATTGTAAAAGTAAAATTGAAGTATGGCCATTACCACAGACCATGTTAAGGCACTAATTTTATGTAAATTTTGGAGGAAAAATAATTAAATTACTAGGGGCATAGAAAGCTGAAAGAACTTTGAAAATATTATAAGAAGTAAGAGTGAGGAGAAAAAGAAAAAAAAAGCAACAATCAGGAACCTCATGAGATACTTTTATAGCTTGGGCAGCTTCTGTCACTTAGAACATGGATACAGAGAAAATATTTATAACCTAGAAGAAATATTACTGAAAGTATATCAATGTATGTACATTTAGATGCACTTCATAAATCAATCCAATAAGAAAACACTAGATTCTAATTCTATATAACTCTAGAAGATCTTCCATTCTAGATGGAGAGAAGATGTATATTCCTGAATAATTTGCACAGACAATTTTAAAATAAAATTTGTAGAAAAAGTAAATAAGCATCAACTTAGAAACTATAACTTTATATTGAAGAAAATTATACTAAATCAAAGAAATAAAAATGAACTTATGTAAATTGACATGATTATAAGAATTAATATACAGCAGATTCTACTGGGTAGGAGAAAAGCAGTCATTTATAAATACATGGATATAGTACAGTGGTTATTAATTCTGATACCAGTTTACATATAGGGTTTTAAAATGTCAGTAATGATCAGATATGGAATGACTTTGAATTACAGCAAGAGAACTTCATTGATAACTGAACATGGAGGTAGATGGTCAGAAATTATGCATTTTGGGAAAACTACATGTCTAAGAAAATTCTAAATATCAATTCTTTTTAATCTAAATAAACATCATTGTTAAATTCAGAAGTGCAGACACATATATGCTTGGAAGATTCTTCCTATAAACATGTGTCTACTTCTTTCAGCTTTAGTAACCCAGCTGCTGCAGACTGTTGTATACTCTCTGCTGGCTGCCTCAGTTTATGTAAATTCACATGTATATTCATCATGTTGATTTAGGGGCCTTGAGTGTTTGGTGTCCTCAAATCTTCTGACTCTTACACTCTTTTCCCATCCTCTTCTGTAGAGATTTCTGATTTAATAGTAACACCCCATTTATGACTGAATGTTCCAAGATCTCTTCCTCTCTGCCTAAAGTTCGATTGTGGGTCTTAGTACTTTTTTTTTTTTTCTGCTACAGCAAGAAACTTCTCTGCTGATGGATGAACAAGGCACTGATCTTTATATATAGGAGAATGCTCTTTTGTTGCTATATTCCATTAGTAGGACTATAGTATTTGGTTTTACCCTAGGTCCCTAAGTTTTAGGCTCAGGTTCTTGGTTACTCCAGTAGTGCTAGGTAAGAGTTCCATCTGATCAAGTGGGCCTTAAGTTAAATCAGATAATCTTTGTACTTTTTCCACTAACATATCTTGTACAGCATTACTGTCAATCAAAGGTTGGGGCTGAATTGGTGTTTATGTTTCTCTTTTGGTAGCATACAGAGTGCCATTCTGAACCAAAGACCCTAGAACTTAAATGTGAGGTCTCTATCTAGACACTAACTTGCCTTGTTCAAAGAGTTTCTTAGACAATATCTTGAGCAATGGGACCTTGGTGTCAGTTTCGAGAAAACAACCATAGCTTTGCCAATAGCCTGCATCGTTTGTGAATTCCCATGGGCCTTCTTGGCCAACAATCCAAAAAAGATATAAGCCAATCCCAGTGCTGGAAACTTAATTTCATGAAAAGAGACAGTGAGGTGGGCCTTTTGTATACATATTTTTGAAGCTCCTATTCCACTTGGTCTCCATATTATACCTTAAACAGCCCTTAGTTTTATGTGTTTTCTGTATTCCCTTCCACATTCTCCTTTCTTCCCCTTCTTCACCTGATTCTCATACTACAGTCCCCTTACTCATCCATAACTACCCATTTGTCTTCCCTAGGGAGATCTACATTCACTACCCCTAGTCCCATATTACATACTTAACCTCTGAGGTTCTACATATTGAGGGTTAGTTATCATTGACTGGACAGCTAATATTCATATATGAGCAAATACATACCATGCTTGTCTTTTTGAATAAGGTTTACCTAACTGAGGATAATTATTTTTTTTTACTAACATCTATCTCTGAATTTTATGACTTAAGAGCCAAATAATACTTTGTTGTGCAAAAGCACCATGTTGTTTTTAAATCCATTTTCTATTGACAGACATCAAGAATATTTTCATTTTATGGTTATTATGAATATAATACATAATACACGTGGTTAAACTGGCATCTCTGTGATAGGGTGAAGTGTCCTTCAGGTATATGTATGCTTCAGAGTTGTATAGCTGCATCTTGAGGTAAATCTATTCTTATCTTCCTGACAAACTGCCACACTGATTTCCCTAGTGGCTGTGCAAACTTGCACTCTTGCCAAAATGTGGAAAATTGTTCCCCTTACTCTGCATCCTCAACAGCAAGTGCTGCCATTTGTTTATTAAATAACTATTCTTTCAAAGAAAATGGCCATTTTGATACATGCAGTTGGAAAAAAGCTTTATAAAACTTTTTTGTTTGTACTTTAGAGAAGAATACATATCATGTTTGTTCAAATTTCATTCACAATGAATGTGAATTTTGTCACTTTACATGTGTGAGTATTCATTTTTCTCATGACGCTGATAGCTGTCAGAATTTTTCATAAGTCATAAACATATCAGGAGTACCTGAACTGACTGTAGTTAATAGAATACTAGTAACAAGGTGATCACTGTGATAATTTTGTAAGATTACACACTATACAAACCAAGTGAAAGTTAATGATGGTCTTTAAATATATTACGATTTATATTTGAAATGCACACTAGAATTCTGTTTGATAAATTTAATCAAAGGCTAGTGGGGTGATTTAGTGTGTAAACTATGCTGTCAAGCCTGAGGAGCCTGGTTTGATACTGATTATTAGAACCCATTTTGTGAAAACAGGAAAATAACTCCCACAAACTATTCTCTGACTTTCATATGAGAGGTGTAATACATTTGTTGTGAGTCAAGCAACAAACACACACACACACATACACACAAATAATTAAATAAAAATGTTAAGATTATCATATTTATACTATATTATATGAATTATGCTATTCATTTATTAAAATTATAAGGCCTCATGCTTGAATACATACATATATAAAAAAACTTGATGAATACTATATCTATGAGACAAACAGCCAACAGGAAAAACAAAGTGAAAGTACAGTGTGGAATTATTTAATCCTGAAGTATCAATATCAGGTAATTAATTTCAACAAAAAATCATACTAATAAAAATGTTAGTAATGTTGCATAATAAATATGGATTATGTAGCAGGACTTTTATCTTCCCACATTTTTCTGTAATTCCAAAACTGTCCTAAAATTAAATTTTTCATAAGCATGGCAAAATAGACAAATGGAAAAAAAATCAGTAGAGTAAATGTGAATCGTGTTTTAACTCTTGTAAAAAAAAAAAAGAAAAAACTGAATTTATATTTATGTATCATTTATTTATATAAATTCCAGAAGGCAAAGTGAAAGATATATAAAGGAATTGAACTCCACAGAAACTATAGATAAGAGCTACAAGAAAATGTACATTTATTTTATACTTATTTTTTCTAAACTGTTAAAGAAACCACAGAGTCAGCATAGTAAATATTGTGCAAACCCTTTACTGAACAAAGCATAGTTATCAAGGCACTGATATATGGCCACCCAAATATGCTCTTTAACACACTTTGTCATGAAAAGAAAGTTTGTTAAAGTCATCCATTAAGACATTGTCATATTTTCTTCGATGTGATCTTAATAACATGTCTTCACCATAGTGTCTTTGATGCTATGTTAGGAACTAAATATTAGAAATTTTTTTCTTACTTAAAGAATATCTTCTTTTCGTAAAAAAAATTTCACTCCACCATGTTCATAGCAGCCTTATTAATATTAGCCAGAAGCTGGAAAGAACCCAGATGTCCTTCAGTGATGACTGGATACAAAAATTGTTGTATATTTACACAATCGAGTACTACTCAGCTACTAGGAACAATGACTTTATGAAATTCCTACGAAAATGGGTGTATCTAGAGAATATCATCCTGAGTGAGATAACCCAGTCACAAAAGAACAGACATAATAAGCAGTCACTGATAATTGGATACTAACTCCAGAAAGAATTCAATACCCAACAAACAACTCACAGACCATATGAAGCTCAAAAAAAGAAAGGCCAAAAAAAAAAAAAATCTAGACAGAAAAATTCAAGACAGGGTTTCTTTTTGAAACGCAGGCTGGCCTGGAACTATTTCTTTAGTCCAGGCTAGCCTGGAACTCACAAAGATCCATTTGTGTCTGCCATTCTTAATTATTCAAGAGTATAAGCTTTATCCAATCCCTAAACTGAAACACATTGTGTTGAAGGATGGAATCATCAATCACAGGATGAAATCTGAGCTGGAGACTCTTCACTTTCCTCCTCAGACCTGCTCCGTAGACAATGAGTTCTTAAAACTCAACAGAAGAAGGCAGAATACAAAGTCACAAGTACAATATGAGCACTTTCCACACAGGACCTGTGCTTTTGCTGCACAGCCATGTTGACAAATGAGAAATGCCATTTAATTTCGGCAAATTCTTCAGACTGCATTAATCTAGACAATGATAAAGAGTGAACAGGCATAGAAGCAGGGCAGGTTTGGGATACGGAGTCTGCAGAGGGGAAACTGGGAAAGGGGATAGCATTTAAGGTGAAAACCATATAACCAATTAAAAAATGTGAACAGTCAGAAAGACTCCTTCCTCTGACCTTTGGAATGGTGGTTTCTGAAGATCAAATCTCACACTTGGAACCCTGTGAGGGGGGGAAGTCTTGAACTTGAATGTTAGGGGAGTTCCTGTTCTGCAGACCTCTATGAGCTACCATACGTATGTTTTGCAAATGCAGGAGAGACTAAAAGCAACTTCTCTTCAAAATAGGCATTATAGCATGCTAGAGCAGCCCTGTCATTTGGATTTGACCATTCCTGGCATCAAAGAGTAAACTTTCATACTTCCTCTAATCATGAGACCATGTCAACTACCTTTATTTCGTTATGTTAGCTGACACATACCAGTCTGTTTGATTTAGAACCTAAATTCTTTCTTAGGGCATGCCTATAGCAGCTAACTTAATAATAATATAATATGAAATATCTCCTAAAATTATCCTCATTTCAAATATATGAAAACTATGCCTTGTGTAATGAAAATAGCTTAGCCAATCACATACAAATATATCATCCACAACTGTGTCCTGTACTTCATTGCTTTTCCTGTCTGATTGTAGCAGAACAGACTCAAATAATGACCTCATGACAGAAATACAAGCTACAAAATTAGGTTGTAAGAGTCTTGAGTTCAATCTCTGAAACACCAAGTAATGGTATTAAAACAATGGATAAACACAGTTAAATAATATAATATAATATAATATAATATATATATATATAATATATTCAATATACATAGTCATATATTCAGAAAAGTCTAACTTTGAGTTAAGTATATATAACTAAGTATATTAATAATATAATAATTATATAAAAATAATGTGGCTGTTAATTTTATATATATAGTTATGTCTGATATACCAAGTTATGATGCTTATATTTGTTGAAATAAACCTCTAACATTTTCCTCCAGTTGAGTATGCTAGGTCAGTTACTATTCCTTTTATTTATTAATTTTTTAACTTTATTTTAAAAAACAAAGATAAATGTACAGATTTTTAAGCATTTTTGCATAAAAGTATACAAATACATTTTATAAGTTTGTAATTAAGTATTTGTGGGTACATATACATACACAGTTCATGTGGTACATCACATAAAACTTCATAATGAAAACCTTTAATTTTTTTTGTTTTTGAAATGAAAATATAATTGCATCATTTCCTAGTTCCCTTTCCTCTATAACTATATAAGTGCAGCTGTGTATCTGTATCATGTTACTGTTATGTATATGATTTCAGGCCTCACTAAGTTGTGCTAGAGAACAGATTGTTGTGCTCTGTTCTAGAGAGGATTAACTCTTGCTCTGAGCATTCCTGAGTTGTCAGTGATTCTTTGTTCATGGCTGGAGTTCTGTGACATTTCCCCTTCCAGAGTAACATGTCTGTTGGTATTATCCTTATTCAGCCCTTCAGGGAAGTTACAACAATACAGTATCAACAACATGGCTGGCTACTGTCTACACATTTTCCCTTTAAAAAATTATATATGTTGTTTTCTGCTGCATTGTCTGGCCTCAGTAAGAATAGTTGTACCTAACCCTTCAGAGATTTGAAGTCCCAGGTAGTGGATAGGCCTAGCGGGTGTTAGGGTGGGAGTGGAAAGAACATTGGAAAGGAGGAACTGGAGAGAGAACTGTCAGAGGGCAGAACATTAAGGGGTAACATCTTGTCTGTAAATAAAAGGTTAACGATAATGAAAAAATATTCTAACTCCTCCATTGAGGTTCCCATGTTCAGTCTGATGGTTAGCTGCAAGTATCTTCATCTATATCAGTAAGGCTCTCACAGAGTCCCTCAGGAGACATCCATAACAGGATCAGTAAATTCTTCTTTGGCATCAACAATAGTGATTGAACTTTCTGGCTGCATATGGATTCTCAGGTGGGGCAGTAACTGGATGACCTTTCCTTCAGTCTCTGCTAAACTCTTTGTCCCTGCATTTCCTCCCATGAGTATATTCCAAAAGGAAGAACAAAAATATCAACCTAGACACCCCAGACCTCCCAGGAACTAAACCTCCAACCAATGTGTGCACATGGGGAAGACCCATAGCTCCACCCACATATGTAGTAGAGGATGGCATCGTTTGGCATCAATAGGCAGAGAAGCCCTTGGTCCTGTGAAGGCTTGTTTCCTCAATGTAGGGGAAGTTCAGGGGGTTGAGGTGGGAGTGTGAAGGTGGGAATAGGAGCATCTTAATAGAAGCATTGAGAGGCTAGGGAAGCTGGAAAGGCAGGAAGGGGATAACATTTGAAATATAAATACATAAAATTCTAATAAAAATACTGGAAAAGTTACTTTTATTCACCAGATGTAATTGACATCTTGGAGGTTTACAGCTGAATTTCTTCACCCTATTTACCCTCCCACAGTACCTCATACCATTCTTTTTCTTCACTGTTCACAAGAAGATGCCGCACCCCCAGCTAGACCTCCCTACTCCTTGAGCTTCAAGTCTCTCAAGGGTTAGGACCCTCTCTTCTCCCAGGGAAGCCAGACCAGGCAGTCCTCTGCTGCATATGTGTCAGGGGCCTCAGGTAAGCTCTTGTATGCTGCCTGGTTGGTGGCTCAGTGTCTGGGAGATCTCCTGGGTCCAGGTTAGTTGAGACTGCTGGTATTCCTATGGGGTCACCTTCCTCCTGACTTCAGTCCAATAGTGGGTGTAAGTATCTTTTGTCTTAGCTGCTTGTTTCACTTAGAGGACAGCTATGCTAGGCTCCTATCTGTAAGCACACCATAACAGTGGTAATACTATCAGCCCTTAGATTCACCCCATGAGCTGGATCTCAAGTTCGGTCAGTCTCTGGACCTCAGTCTCTTCTCCAATTTTGTCTCTGCAGTTCTGTTAGTTTGGAACAATTGTGGGTCAGAGAGCTTTGGACTGTGGGACAGCAAAACGATCTCTACACTTGATACTCTGTCTTTCTGTTGGATAAGAGCTCTAGAACTTCCCACTCTCCATTATTGGATATTTTATCTAAGGTCCTTCTCTTTAAGTCCTAAGGGTCTCTCACCTCCCAAGTCTCTGGTACATTCTTGAGGTCTCCTGCCTCCCGAGGTTGCCTGTTTCCATTCTGTCTGCTAGCCCTCAGGACTTCAGTCTTATCTCCCCCAATACTTGATCATGTTCTTCCCTTTCACTACCTATTCTCTTTCCCACCAAAGCCCCTCCCTCTTTCATCTTGTAATTGCTTTCTTCTCCTTCCCAAGTAGCATTGAAGTGTTCTTACCTGGGCCCCTCTTCTTGTTAACCTTTTTGAGTTCTGGCTGTTCTGCTCTCTCTCTCTCTCTCTCTCTCTCTCTCTCTCTCTCTCTCTCTCTCTCTCTCTCTCTCTCTTGGCTAATATATTTTCTCCAAAGTTTAGGTCAAAAATTAGTGTTTTAACATGGTATTGAACATCCTTCAATTTTAGTTTTACAATTCATTCTGGAAATCTGGTTGTTCCTCAGAAAATTGGACATAGTACTACCTGAGGACCCAGCTATACCACTCCTGGGCATATACCCATAGGACGCTCCAAAATATAACAAGGACACATGCTATACTATGTTCATAGCAGCCTTATTTATGATAGCCAGAAGCTGGGAAGAAACCAAATGTCCTTCAACAGAGGAATGGATACAGAGATTGTAGAACATTTACACAATGGAGTACTACTCAATTATTAGAAACAATGATTTCATGAAATTCATAGACAAATGAAACTAGAGACTGCCATCCTGATTGAGGTAACACAGGCACAAAAGAACACACATGACATGCACTAACTGATAAGCAGATACTAGTCTCAGAAAGATCTGAATACCCAAGAAACAATTCACAGACATTATGAAACTCAAAAAAGAAAGAAGGTCAAAACGGGGATGCCTCAGTCCTCAGAAGGGAGAACAAAGCACTCACAAGAGGAAATGCAAAGTCAAATAGAGGAACAAGGATTGAAGAAAAGATCATTCAGAAGCCACTTCACCCAGGGAATCCACCACATATGTATGCCCCAAATCCAAGCACCATAGCTAGTGCCAAGAAGTACTTACTGGCAGGAGGCAGATAGAGATGCCTCCTAAGGGACTATGTCAGAGTCATATGATACAGCCGAGCATGCTTGCAGCTAACCATTGGACTGAACACAAGGACCCCAATGAAAGTGTCGAAGAAAGGACTAAAGGAGCTGAAAGGGGTTGCTTCATGGGAAGAACATTATTTACCAACCAAACCCTCGAAAACTCATATGGACTAAAATATCAACCTTTGAGCAGACATTGACAGACTTATTGGACCAGTTGCATATGTAGCTTACAGTGTCTGGCATCAATGTGAGAAGGAGCTTTTGTTCCAAGGAGGGCAAGTTTTCCAAATGTAGGGAAATGCCAAGACAATGGGATAGAGAGGGTGATTAGGAGGGAGTGCACCAATTTTCTGAGGAATCGCCAGACAGATTTTCAGAGTGGTTATATCAGTACAACCCTAACAACAGTGGAGAAGTGGTCCTCTTTCTTCACAACCTCGCCAGCATCTGCTGTCATCTGAGTTTTGGATCTTGGCCAATCTGATTGGTGTGAGGTGGAATCTCAGGGTTGTTTTGATTTGCATTTCCCTGATGGCTAAGGATGTCGAGCAGTTCCTTAGATGTTTCTCAGCCATTTGATATTCCTCAACTGAGAACATTTTGTTTAGCTCTTTACCCCATTTTTTAATAGGGTTGTAAGATTCTCTGGTTTCTTGCTTTTTGAGTTTTTTGTATACCTTGGATATTAAGCATCTATCTGATATGGGGTTGGTAAAGAACTTTTCCCACACTGTTGGCTGCCGTTTTGATTTCTTGACAATGTCCTTAGCCTTACAGAAACTGCAATCTCATTAAGTCCCATTTGTTAATCTTTGACCTTAAAGCATGAGCCATTGGTGTTTTGTTCAGAAAATTTTCTCCTGTTCCTATGTGTTCTAAGGTTTCTCTACTTTCTCATCTAATAATTTCAGTGTATCTGGTTTAATGTGGAGATCTTTGATCCACTTACACTTGAGCTTTGTACAAGGACATAAGAAAGGGTCTATTTTCATTCTTCTGCATGCTTAGTGCCAGTTGAACCAACACCATTTGTTGAATAGGTGTCCTTTATCCATTGCATGTTTACAGCTCCTTTGTCAAAAATCAGGTGACCATATATGTGAGGGCTCATTTCTGGATCTTCTATTCTATTCCATTGATCCACGTGAGACACTCCAATATACAACAAAGAAGCATGCACCACAATGATCATAGCAGCTCTATTTATAATAGCCAGAAGCTGGAAAGAACCCAGATGTCCTTCAGTAGATGAATGGATACAAAAATTGTGGTACATTTACACAATGGAGTACTACTCAGCCATCAGAAACAATGACTTAACCAATTTCTTAAGAAAATGGTTGCATCTAGAGAATATCATCCTGAGTGAGATAACCCAGGCACAAAAGAACAGACATAATATGCAGTCATTGATAGTAGAATGCTAACCCCAGAGGGCTCTGACTGCCCCAGAAACAACTCACAGACTATGTGAAGTTCAAAAAAAAAAAAAAAAAAAAAGAAGGAATGCACCTTTTTGAAGGCAAATGTAGGAGGAGGGGAGATAGGAGTGGGGCAGGGAAAATGGATAACATCTCAAATGTAAATACAGAGTATCTAATAAAATAAGAGAAAAAAATGAGGCCATTATGAACATAGTGGAACATTTGTCCCTGTGGTATCATGGGGCATCTTTTGGATATATGCCAAAGAAAGGTATAGCATATCTGTGGTGCGCTCCTCGACCTGCAAGGAAAGACAACCACCACCAGAGGATTCTTCTCAGATCATGCTTTATTGTGGGAGCCTCTTGGTTGAAGGGGAGAGCAGGAAGCGAGGGGGACCCGAACTACCCTAGCTGTCCGCTTATATAGTGAGAAGCGCATACAGGCTTGCCATGATTGGTTGTCACCAGTCTGCTGACACCAGAGGCCTCGGGACTGGCCGGAGATAGGTTATGTACTGCGCATGCACAGGGTGCCTTAGCTGACAAGAGCATTACTATATATGGAGTTGTTTACCTCAAACCATGAGGGAGCCAGCGCCATCTTGTAATGGCATCCACATTTGTTTCCCCACACATATCATCAGTAATATCTATTTCTAATTTTCCGTGAAAACTCCAATTTGATTTCCAGATTGGTTGTACAGTTTACAATGGCACGAGAAATGGCAAAGTGTTCCTCTTTTTTCACATCCTTATTGACATGTGTTATCAACTGAGTTTTTGTTATTAGCCATTTTGATTGGTGTAAGGTGAAATCTCAGGGTCATTTTAATTTCATTTTCCTGAATACTAAGGACTTTGAATATTTATTTAAGTGCTCCTCATCCACTCCATATTCCTCTGTTGTGTATTTTTCTGTTTTGCTCTATAACTCATTTTTTGATATTGTTCTTTGGCTGCTACTTTTTATAAACTAATTTTGCCTTAATTGATTGTCATTAAATTTGTATACCTAGGGCATGTCTGCATTCATGGCAAATTACGTAGACCTAGATGGTCTTTGGACATTGTACCTTGCCAGAATATTCTTGTTGCTGAACTAAAATTCTACAGCTCATAGTTTTCTTACTGAGGAAGCTTGTCAAAGATATAACCTAACTACCCCATGCTTTGGTTGTTGTATCTTAGCCTTATCTTATGTCTGTTTCTGCTGAAAACAGTATTATTCTGTTTGCTTTTTCTAAAAATTGATGAAAAGCAAACTTTATTTTGAGGGTAAATTCTGATCATAATAGCAAGCTGTATCTCTAGAAGATAAACTGGTGATAGGTTTGTGTTTGGTAAATTGATTGGTAAGTAACCTTTCCGTGATCACTTATGGGAAAGTGATCAAATACAGGACTAGAAAATTGAATATGCACATAAGCCCAACAATATTACACTTCATGGTACATTTGTGCTTGTGGACCTCTAGTAGTGTCCATATTGTTTGGATGACCTTGTATGGGTCAGTTCTTGAAAATAAGTCATGGTCATAGAAATATGATTTAATGTGTGGTAGCTCCTCCTCTGCTGAGGGACTTCCTGATTGTTCTATCTGTTCACATTGTTGATTACAGTAGAGTAACACGATCTTCTCAAAGGCAAAGTCTGGTGGCACATTCTGTTGTACTATTTACTGAATCATAGGTATCCAAGTCTTAGCATCACTCTGTTCATTAAATGCTTGGTCATTTCACCACAGAGTTTACAGGAGCAGCTCTAAAGTAAATCAGACATAATGCTGAGACAGGATTATAGCAGAATTATGTAAAGTGAGGAGCCCTCTAATGGGCCTAAGGATGTACGTGGTCAATAGTGGTTAAACTTTTATTGAAATGTTATTCAGGGCTTTCGTTGTAACTTCCTTCACCATTGTAATTACCCTTGTTAATTGTTTTCAAACAGTAAAAGCTCTGAGTTGTCCTTTCAGCAGGGAGAGTACATATAGATTGCTGACTTCCTGCTTTTTCCTATTGTGAGAAGATTTTATTCTGTTTATTTTAAACACACACACCACATACTTCAAAATACAACAACCTATATGAAGTAGTTTATTATGAAACTACTATTTGTGCACCGATGTACCTAAAGGAAGTTTAGGTTCTATTTAATCAACCTTTTCATCACTGAGAAAGTCTCAGTTAACTTAATGAAGACCTCAGGTTTGTAGATGAAGGGGAAGTATCTATCATACATCAGATATGTCACTGATAAAGATGTAGCTGGATAGTTTTTTTCTTCATGTTGTTCTCTTCTTTTTTCTTCTCTCATTCTGAATGCTAAAATTTTACCTTCAAAAACAAAACCAGCACTCATGCCACTAATCCTAAAAGCAGATTATCCTATTACAGATTTTTGTTTGGATTTGGGATTTTGAAACTAGGAATTATGATGGGCTTCAAAAATTGCCTACTAACCACTAAACCGTTCACACTAGTCCAAAAGTCATGGTACTCTTCCTGTCTTGGTCTGCAGATTACTAACATCACAGGCTAGCCACACAGTGTCCAAGTTTTGTTACCCTTGCTTTTAAAGATGCAAATCCCCAGTCTCAAAAATTTTATGTAGCATACCCAAAGACTGTTCAGTCTGTAATGGAACATGCTTAAAATCATTTTTTTTCTAATCCCAAGTGCGTAATGTAGGGTAAAAAGCTCAATACTCATCAATCCCTGAGTTTGAAATACCACCAACATTTGGCTCACTCAAAACTTAGGACATGAAATCTCACCAAGCACCACCCTGGAAATCTCCACTCTATATAAAATTGTACTTTTACTTAAAAGAAACCCAATATAACCGGCTTCCCAGTCAGTTCTTTAGTGCTTCTTGCCTTTCCTGATAAGTTTTTTGTGTTAGTTTTATTTTGCAATGTGACTTTGTGGCATTTATTGGCTTCCCAATTGCCAGATACCCTTCCCTTCAGAACTGTAACCCTTGCACTGAGGAAACCTTTCCCCTAAGAACTATAACATTTATACTGGGAAAATCCTTCCTCTCAGAGATATAACATTTACACATAGGAAGCATGTTCTCCCTTAGTAGATAACTGGGCATTTTAAAATGGTAACCTTACAGAGTGGGCAGGATCTCCATGTCTAAAGTATTAGACTGCCACGGGAGGGGGGGAAGCTGACTCAATCTACTAGACTTTGCAGCAACATGAATGCTTAAGGCAGGCTTCAAAAAGACTTCAGTTCACTCTGGGTCGTGATGGTGTGTGAACAGTCCAACATTATTGGTGTGGTAGTAATAGTCGGTTCTTTTCAGAGTGTGTGGCATAGTGTTTAAAGCAAGATTCAGGACAAAGTGTGTTGTTTGGCAGACCATCATTACGGCTTTAGAGAAAAATAACCCATCATTTGTTTTTATCTCTAGTCACCCCCCACCTCTGGACCCTAATTTTCAACCCTGGGTTTTATCTGTAATTCTATAAAAGGGATTAATGACTTCATAGCAGAAGAGAACATAATGTACTTCAGAATTTTAGCCATTTGACACACTATTGTAGCAGGGAACAAAGTTTTTAGCATTTATCTGGTGCTTTATTTGCAGTGTGTCTATTCTGATCACATATCCACACAATTTTAATTCTAATGATCACTTTGCGCTTTTAGATTTGTCATGGTTATAGTTGCAGCATTTAAAACTTGTAGTGTTAGGTAAAATTGATGCTCATGAAAGCTTGCAGCTGTCTGGTGTTTGTAGGATGTTTTCCTCCATAGCCTATGCTTCCTTTCCTGAAGACCTAGACCCATGTCTCTAACCACACAAGCCTTGGGAAGCACTGCAGGATATTAGCTATTTCTCTGTGACTGGGTATAGGGAATAAACATGATAATCTGGTAGTGGTGGGCTAAGAGATGGGGTCTCCACTTAAGCTTCTTTTGAAAGTCTCAAAGATTTTAAATCTTTTTGAATAAGGTTTTATTCAATGATTTACATGTGATACATGTCCAGAAAACTTTAGACTTTTCCTCTGCCTTCTCTTTGTTGTGTGATCAGATGAATTTTTCAGTTTCAACTAGAGTGTCAGTGATAATTATGGTAGTGATGGCGGTGATGGTAATGAGGAGGCTGGTAGTGAGAGCGATTTGGTTAATGATGATTGACATATAGGTTGGTCCACTGTCACCAACCTATGCGAATCTGTCTGATAGACCTGGGATATCAAGACCAAAATGAATGGTGAAAACTACTTTTGTATATGAGTGAAAAAAAAAAAGAAAGCCATGATCCAATGAAGGTTGTTTGACTTAAAACATGAAAAGAAAATCGTGTAAATAAACACCAGTAAGCACATATAAATAGTGATAGAGAAGCTTTTCCTTGGGAGAGACTAGTTAAAACACAGAGCCTGGCATGAACTATAAATTATATCTGTGAAAGCACAAAAGCAAGGCAGAAGGCCATCTCCATACCCCGGGGACACAGAGCACCCAGTGTCCTCTCACCAAATGTAGTTCCGTAGCTATCTTCTGACATTCAACAGAAATAAGCATGTCTTATAAACTAAAGGTAAATATTTGTCACAGGAGGGACAAAATCCTGTCTATAAATCATCCCAGGCACAAGAAATACTTCAGGTGACATCCCTCTGCCTGTCTTCCTAAGGCTTCTCAGAGTTCACAAAGGCACCGTTCCCATGTCATTCATTTGCCTGACAATAGATTATGGCTATGGTGGGGGTGGCAGATAATAAAATTATTATTTAATTATGTACAGAATAAGAAAACATATATGCACAATACATTGTCATATACAGTTACTCCTCATAAAACAATAGCAATTCTTTGTTAATTTTACTCTCATTTTAGGGAGGACCAAAATTTTGGAAGATTTAAGTGACTTGTCCATAATTCTATATGTGAGATGTGCTTTACAGAACCAGATAAGTGGACAAAAAAGCAACTGTAAACCTCAAATTTAACCTGAAATCACTTGAAACTTACAATCAGAGAGCAGGAAGATTTCATGCTGGTCATTAACGACTGAAAGTGACAGTTTAGTGTCGGCTGTGGCCAGCTTCCAGTTCTTCATTGGTCCTGATGGGGAGTTAAAAGCCAAGAAATTACAGTCAATAGATTCCTATCTGTCTTCCCATTTCTTTTTCTCCCTTAGATTTTTTTCCTTGTAAGAATGATTACACTTTTCTCAGTAGTGTCTGTGATTTTTTTCCCATACCATTTAGGATTTTTAGTTTCTTTCCTTTTTTTTTACAGTTCCTTTCTCCCTTCATTTATTTCTTCCTTCCTTCCTTTCTTCTTTTCTCTCTTTATTTTTCTCCTCCTCCTTCTTGTTTCTACTCTTGTTTTTTGTCATTTAGGAGTCTTATTCCATGTCCTAATAGCAGTAAAGTGGTCCTTCAGCGACTATAGTCTAATGACACATTTGTTAAAATAAAAGAATTAGGTAATATAAGATAATATGAACAAGAGGTCACTTATTCTTCTGTAAGGGATATTCACTTCATTGAGAGTTGAAATGGTCACACCTCTTAATTATTTGACCCTTCTTATACCTGTACTGCAACA
Organism: Micromys minutus; assembly: GCF_963924665.1. Taxonomy (NCBI): domain Eukaryota; kingdom Metazoa; phylum Chordata; class Mammalia; order Rodentia; family Muridae; genus Micromys; species Micromys minutus. The sequence continues at coordinate 9,719,877 of NC_137971.1, forward strand.
TCAGCAAATCACACTCTCGGAAAATGACCTAGGATTTCACTGGACTCATATTTTATATTAATAAATTAATGGTTATATCCTTCAGGGAAATAGATATTATGATGACATGCATGTCTATTGTAAAATCAAACATGATGTTTCAACTAAAGACACGATCCTTTAGTGATAGAATTAGTCTTTTAATTTGTGCTGGGTGTGTCTTTGCAAGATATTAAACATTTACCACATACAGTTATGTTTGCTATCTACTCTAAAACTAGTTATTTATCATCCAACTAATAAAATATATTTGCACACATATATTAGAATGTCCTCAGCCAGTGACAATGTCTACTGTCCTTAGAATACACCCTTGACTCCCAGAAGAATAAGACTTCTTTATTATTCAACTCATTCAGACAGGCATTTATTGGACAGCAGGGGATGCATAGGGTGAGAGATTTTTATGAAACCTAGATTTTTCAGATGGATGCCATGCCTGTAACAATCTCGGGGAGTCTCCTTGGGCAACTTCTCTGGGTAGACAACACTTCCCTTTTTTAGTGGGAGGAAGAGAGGGATCAGATGCATACTATGAGGAGGGACAATCCTTTAGGATAGTGTGCTGTTTGCTAAAATTATTCAGCTATACCTCAATGGAAATGATCCATTGTCTTAGAAACCTATGTTTGTCACATCCATAGCTCAACCTATTGATTATTACAGGCACAGGAAATGTATCCCAGCTCCAATATATTGGTAATAGATAGTTGGGTTGCTCCCTATCCCATTTGACATTGACACAATTAGGACCCTCACACTGTTTCCAGTGAGTCAGACTAAGTTCTATATCTAATGGATAAAACATTTGAGAATGGAAGACACCCAGTTAATAAGACCTTCTAGACAAAAGAAGACAGATGTACTCATGAACTCTCAAAGACTGTAGAAGCATAGACAGAGCCTGCAGAGGTCTAAGCCATAGGGCAAACATTTATAGAAGAAGCAGGCACTAGCTGCCATCCATATCCTAGAAGTTACCTCCAATTGATAACCACTTGCAAAAAAACAATTAGGGGTTTTTTTTATTTTCCAATACAGTTTCACTGGTACAAATACTTATTGGGTGGCCTCTTTTTGAAGTCTTTGCCTCATAATGATTTAGATAGGTTTTTCTTGGGGAAGGGGTTGTTGTTGTTGTTATATGTTTTTTACCAGACAAGCAGGACTTTTAATATTCATGGAGACCCAGGTAATGCAGATGCTATAAGTTGAGAGAAACTTTCTTACTGGGAAGCGAATAGAAAGTGCAGAGGCGCAACACTGTGAATGACATTAGATTAGCCTGTCGATCTCCTTAACTGTGCCCAGGAAATTAAGCAAGTCATGTGTCTCTCCAGTGATAACCTAAATAATGAATTATGCATTGGATAAATGTTAACTAGTTCCCAACTCAGAGCCACACATGTGTGTAAAATGCAAATGCAGTTTTATTTACCTTATTTCATTGCAGCTTAGTTTTGCTAAATTGTTTATAGAAGAAAAAAAAAAATCAACCAAGCATCGGATTAACAACAGAGCAGGAAATAACAGTGTGAAAAACCCTTCGAAGGTGGACTGGGAGAAGAATAAAACCTGGAGTGTTGATAAAAAGAAAATAATAATAATAATAATAATAAGAGAGAATGTGATAATAGGGTGGAAACCACCTTCAGTTACACTCAATGAGATATAATTGGTGGTATTGGCAATACCTTGAATTGCATTGATTTTTTCCCACTTAATTCAACACTTTGATTTCATTCTTACTTTCACACTTTTTTTGGTCATTTTCAATAAAAATCTACTACATACAATTTTCTTACACTGAATCACTACCACTTTTTTGTGAATGAACTCCACTTGAGCATATGTAATTGGCAAACATGATACAATAATATTTAGGTGATGAAAGTCAACTAAGAGTGTCTTCAAGTATTATTGTATGAGCTACATAGTAAAATGCATAGGTGCAGATGTGAAAGAGAGCCTGGAATCCAGGCCACTCACTTCATGAAGACTTAGCCCCTCAAATAAATAGGATCCACAATTTTCATTAAAAAATCAGTAGGCTAGCTTTCAGAATAGAACTGAAGCTCTACCGTGTTGCTAGCAACCCACATAAAAGGCATATAAAGTGCCAGTGTCCTTACCTGCTTTACAGGTAAGGGAACTGGGCCTCAGAGAGCTGAAGCAGCTAGCCTGCTTATCCCACAAAGAGTCTGCGGAGATATTGAAAGAAAGACTGCTTTAAGACGAGATACACTGCTATGTTTATTCCTGGACAGCCGTTACACTTTCTTTCACCACGGGATTGTTTTCCTATAAAGGAATTATGAGAAAGTTTTTATACGATGTGCAAATAAGTTAATTGGAATTTCAGAGGATCAAAGAAAATTGAAATCTTGTAGGTTCAGAAGATCCAGACCTCAACTTCACTTATTATAAGCTATTTATCTCATAACTTACTTGGAACTCACTGTCCATCAAGTTCATTCTCTTACTTTATCTGCTCCACTGTCATCCATGTATATTGCTCATAGATATAATGTTCAGAACACACTGGTATAGAGACTTTCAATGTCAACTCTATCTGTATCAGACATAGTCACGCTTTAGTCACCTGCATAGCAGTACACAACCCTGTCCTGAAAAAAACGTTCACATATGACACAGAGATTCTTTTTTTTTTTCTTTCTTATTTATGCTTTAACTGCCTGTATACTCATTCAAACTCAGAATTTAGGTCTTCCTGAAACTCACGGAATTCTCTTCCAAGCCAACCTATTCAAGACTTTCCCAACATATTTACCTGGACCTGCTTGGTAGTTTTCTTGGGTGCTTTTCTGTAGCATATTTTTCTGAGGTTGAAAGTCTTCCACATTGGAGGGAAACTTGTTAAGAGATAGTTTTATATTATGTCTCAGTACTATAAAAGAAAAGTACCACCAGGGTTTTGACAGGGAGGGGAAATTAAACAATGTTTCCAAGGGGCAGGAGTGAAACTCTATCCTTCAAGGAAGTTCCATTACAAGAGGTAAACTACTAAAAACATTTGAGGAAATCCATGAAACTGTTTAAGTTTTACTAGGTGCCTATTCTAAGGGCGTAAGGGCAGGAAACACAGCTGGAACTAGCTTTCAGACAAGTCAAACTACAAAGAATACACCCCTATAAACCCTGGTGGAAGAAGCAGACATCAGCCATGCAGCCTAGAAACAGCAGAAATCAGCAGGACTGCCTAGAAAATGGTCACTCACTGAGTTTTCTGGAACGTACACTGCAATCCAAACTACCTGTAAACTGTGATGTGGGCTCTATGTTTCCAGCTCGGTGAGATGTAAGCCATTCTTGGATCTCTTTGAGTTATTTCCTTTCCTCTTACTCGTAATTCTACATATAACCCCAATAAGGCTCGTGGATTCAAAAAGCTGGACTTTAGTGATGCCCAGTATTTATTCTTTGGTAGGCTCCCTATTGAGGGTGAGTATATCTGTGTGTTTTATGTCTCACATGGCAAAGTCTGTCACAAAACAGGCACTGATAACGTTTGAGAAGACTGTGCAGAATGCACCCTAAAGCTTTAAAACCAAGCAGCAATCATTAACAAACACAAATGCCAGGTTTTGTTTATGAATTTGTTCTCAAATGTAGTTAATGTATTCGCTAGACATTCTGACTGATGGTACATTTAGAAGGAAGAAGTTAATAGTTCTAATTCACACCAAGGTTACTGCAGCAAAAATATTATATCAAAAAGATATTTTACAAGTTCAAAAAATTGGAAAAATCTTACATAAAACTGGAGCCATGTATTTGATGGATGGGAAAAATAATATGATTCAGTGTGAGCTTACGTTGTCTGTATACGTCTTCACTATGAATTTTTCTAGTCTACTGGATTTAGTGGTCAGAAGAATTGCAATGCTAATTACCAGTTTATGGTGTGTATATGGTGTGTGTGTGTTTGTGCTCGAGAGCACTCACACACACATGTGCTTACAGGCACAGGAGGACTTTTACATTCACATATGGTTTGGGATAGTAATTCTAATGTGCCACAAACTCAGATTAGCAAAGGTGATATTAGCATATACCAATTTTGATTATAGAATGTAGCTCAGACATATATTTGGTTTCCTGTAATGTATATTATTTAGGCCATGTTAGAGGTTAGTGCCTGTGTATTTACAAATCATCCAGTAAAAAATATACTAGATTTAAATTCTACCAACTAATTAAAACTTCACCTATAACAGATCTCAGTTGTTTCACAAATTTCTCTCCTTATGCCTTTTCTACATAAACTGAAAAGTTTGGCAATTTAATTTCACTTTTGCTTCTTCATTCTTGCCTGATATGATTATAAGATGTGGATCTCATAAGTATCCTTGTCCTGACTTGGTCATACATCTGGCAAATGTCCCTGCCATTTCATTTTTCTTTCTGTCTACAACATGTGGGACATTGATATAAGTTGGGCACTATAAGATATCCCCCTGGACTCATAAGTCTTATTAAACATGCTTCACAGTAGCTGTTTTCATTTCATTATAGGGAGAAATAATGTTTGGAGGAGACAGTATTACTTGAACCTAAACAATTAAGTACAAAAAGACTGTCACTTTTAGTGGGTAGCCCTTCTTTTTTGTTTTTAAATTCCTAAAATATGAGATGAAAATATATTTTAGATCATCTTTTCAAACATTGTTTGATGAGGCTTACACTGTTTATCATCTTTCATCAATATTAAAATAGTAAGATAGGACTGTATGTATGTGTGTGTGTGTGTGTCCATTTGCTTGTCTGTGTTAGTGTGTGCTCATATATGGATAGGTCTTCCTGATGCCCAGGTACCCATTACTCCAATACAAATAGGCTGAGAGTCTTTTCTCTGAGTGTGAAACTATTAGACAATGATGGACTATCCTTGAAATATGTTGTTTGCCTGGATCCATTACCACTTCAAACAACCCAAAGGTAAAACTGAATGTCTTCTTTCTTTCTGTTGTTCACATAGGTAAGATATCGGGCACTGTTTGATGATGTAGATGACCAAGAAAACTGGTTCTTGTTGTTGCTTGTTTTTGTTCTTGTTACTGTCGTTAAGAACTGTTAAGAAAATCTTAAACTCGTTGTTCCTCCTAAATTACAGTTAGTCTGCCATGTTCTACTTCTCTTTTTAAACTTCTTTTCTTTTTTTAAATGATGGAATACCTAAAGGTATGTTTTTTATTACATTATCTACATTTGAGTTTTAATTTGGGTTTCATTTTAATATTTACACACATATTTTGTTCTTATTGGCTCCTCCCATGTCTTCCTGGTTTACTTTGCCATGAAATACCTTCACTTCTGATTTCATGATACATCAATTTTATTGAAGACATATCATTTTTGAAAAGAAAAACCTCTAAAATTTTATAAAATAATAAACTTTCATATTTTTAACTAACCTCAAATTTTCTCAATCATACGATCTCTAAATATTAATGGCTATAATCTCTGACATGGCCAAAATGATGAAAGGAAATCAAGTGTATGTCTTAGATACATGACATACTACAAGTATGATCTACACTAACTGTTCTTTTAGCTTATATTAGTATGTGGAACATTCAGATTGCTTATGCTCTGATATTCCAAAGCATAAACCAGCACAGAATTCAAACATGTACACACCCACACACACACACACACACACACACACACACACACACACTTGCCCTATAGTCATGTATATACAGACATAGCTATACATATCTATATGGGGTTCCCTTAGCCCCGAGGCTAAGTATTTGATGGACAGATAGCACTTAGAGCTGGATGTTTTCAGGTTTCTCACTCTGAATAATGTCTGTCTATGGATATTTATATTTGTTTCCATCTCTTATCAGATGAGGCTTCTTGGGTGATGGCTGATCAAGGCACTTAGGGATGGTCATTTTATTGGTAAATTATTTTAGTCAAACAATAGTAATTTTTGTTTTTAGTGCAAGACCTGAACTATTGAGGCTTAAGTTCTTGGTTACACAATCAGTAACTAGAGTAGGTTATATGTTGTGGAGTGTTTCTTCAGTCCAATTACATATTGGCTGCTTACTCCTGTAAAATTTGTGCCCCTTTTACCCTAGTGTATCTTCTATGCAGGACACAATAAAAGAATTTGTAGCTTGGTTGGTGTTTATGTTCCTCCTTTGGTAGCATGCAGCATGCCTTTCTGTTCCAAAGGTCTTATCAGTTTACATGGTCCACAATTGTCCTTCCCAGCTTTACTCCCATGCTGGTACATCCAAGGACTTTGTTCCTAACTGTCTTGTCCACAGAATACTTTTTTTTAAATTTATTTTATCTTACACCTTCGTCTACTTACCTTTGTGTAAATCCTAAAGTTTTTTTTTAAATGTCAGATCACTTGATACCTAGATTGCAGGGAGCACTTTTCCAGTGATGTCTTGTGTTTCTGCTTGCAAGTTTATCTATTCAAGGATAAAACATAATGCATATGGTTTACATCACAAAGAAAAAACTTATTACTGCCTTAGATTGCAAAGATTATATGTATAATTTAAGTAAATGGCAACGTTCTCAAGCCCATTTTACTGAATTCATATTTCTTAAATTAAGGAACCTTTCCTGTATTTTACTCGTGAATATCAGGCACTGCAGAACATGCACACTGTGTTCTTAAAAACTTCACATCTTAAAAATTCTGTGAAGCCTCTTTTGATTCTCATCTATCAATGAATCTTTCCTAGCTTGAGCATTTCTCATTCATGTTTGTGATAGTTGCAGTACGTAATGCTGTGTCTGAGGGAGCATTTTCCCGTTGGTTAGAAAGCATATTTTATCCTTTGTACCCTGAGAAACAATGGGACCACTTTACAAATATTCGTACCTCAGTTTAATCTTTTCTAATATGTCAGTGTCTTTACTAACCTATTGGGTAGGCTTAAGACAAGAAGAAATCAATCAGTACTTTATTGCTGAAGTCATGTCCCGATATAGGTTTTCGATTTCATTATTTTTTTTGTTTGATTCTGGAGGCTGGTTTTCATTTTATTAAACAAGTTCCTACGTATATGCCTATAGGATGTTTGTATTGTTTATTCAAGCCCCATCCCTTTGTTTCTTTTAACACGTTTTATCTACCTCTGCTTCTTTCTTATTTGATTAAGATAAGTGTCTACTCATAAACATGCTACACATCTATACAGAAAGAATATTAATATTACTGAACGAACAGTAATGAGACTGAATTTAAGAGGAAGACCACCTGCCTTCCTTTCTTTCTCCCTCCTTCCATTCATCCATCTTTCCATAACTCTCTTCTTATTCTTTCCTTTTCTCCACCACATTTATGAAGGAACTATTGTTAGTTCAAGGTGTGAGCATACAGGTGGAACATGGATAATTGTGTAAAACTCTACATAAGCAGCCTCCCCTTATGATTATGGCTGGGTGATATTGGGAGTGTGGTACTTCGTACACACAGGAAGCTCTGAGTGCCTTGATCAACAACTTACCTAAATGAAGACAGAAACATTTACACAATATGGAACAAGGATTGACTACAGTGTCCCTTCTACAGTGCAAATAATAGACAACAGGTAAAACTGAAGGACAAGATCAATCTCCATCCCGGGAGATGACTAAGTCAGCAATAACTGATTTTCTTTAATAAAACAAAGTTCATAATTCCCCAGTGTGAATGTGGTGGGTTTTACATATGGATGGACACCCTAAAAGAAGAATTACAAAGAGCAAAATGAGCCTTTCATATATAATTACTATTCCCATCAACATCTACCCTCATGAGAAAACACGTTTGGAGATATATTCACAATCATTTCAGCTGAGTCAAATGCTTTTATTTGGTGCCTGTTCAGGCAAATCCTGGCAGCAAGCCACTTGTGGCTTAATTACTAGATTGTATTAAAACAAGGCAATTTAATTGCAATTAGTGTTACAATCATTTGTTCATAAAATGCCAGTATATGTATTTATTTCCAATAATCCATTACTTTCAGCCTGGAACTATGTGGGTTCCATTAAATTATAAAGTACAAGGTCATTAACCTACAATTGTACTTGGGATCACTTTTTTTTTTAAAGATTGCATTCTGTTTGCTCGTTGGTTCAGTTTAAATTGTTAAGCACTCATAGATCATTTATCTTTAGCTATTTAATTTCCCCATGATTTTCTAAAGGCTCTTATCATTGCTAATTAAGCAGGTGTGACCTGCTCTGTGAATAGTTGGCTTTCCTGGAACAACTGGTAGAAATCCAAAATTGGATTAGTCCACTATAGATTTCTTTGTTTCTTGTGCCTAAATCTGATCATTAACAACTTGAAATCGTAATGCATGCCATCTTGGGGGCCCATTAAATGATCTTTAGTACATAAGAAAGTGTTTACATGTAGTCTTCATTTTTTCCCTCTGTCTAAAAAGAGGCTATCATTGAGTTATCAAGTACCCTGAGAGAATGTGTATATAAAGAGAGTTCAAATACAAGCAGTTTTCCATGGAAGAAAAATTATTGATTTTCAGTGAAAACAAGTGTCCTATTGTCAAATCAGCCATCAATTGTTTCCCTTTGAAGAAAATTGTTTCCCTTTGAAGGTTTCTTTGTTTCATTATATGTGTATTACACTATTACTCAATGCCTTGGTTTGATTTTTACATTGGGTTATGGGACAGTAGGATTTCATCACATGGCATCTTATCCCCTCTTCTGCAAGTTGAGAATGCTCCTTCAACAGTGAATTGCCCCATATCCTTATATCACACACTGCTAAATCTCTCCTTATCCCAGTCGGTATTCTACCTCCTGGGTAGCCTTTACCCTGTAACACTCAATCACTATCCATTAATATGTCCTCCCCAAAGGCTACTTTCTAGTTTTCTGGCTTCTGTTTATGTGTGAGGTTAAACACACACATACACACACACACACACACACACACACAGAGAGAGAGAGAGAGAGAGAGAGAGAGAGAGAAGGGGGGGGGAGAGAAACACACAGACACAGACAAAAAAAGTGAAGCTCCAGAAAACATTTGTCTTCCCCTGTCTGACTTACTTAATTTGGTGTAATTTTTTTCAGTTGCATCTATTTTCTGCAAATTTTATGATTTCTTTTCTTCTTTAGATCTGCGAAATATTCCATTGTGTGCATACTGCACATTTTAAACAATTATCCTGTTCATGAACAGTTAGGTTGGCTCTGTTTTCTACCTATTGTGACCTGAGCAGGAGTGGAAAAAAAAATACGTCCAATTCTCTCTGTAGTAGAATATAAAGTCTGATATGTACACTTCCAGAAGTGTGTAACAACGTCCCAGGACATCTATGTTTTCATTTGTTGAGGGATATAGCTCAGACCTGCATTGACCTGCAAGAACTTATGAACAAATTAAACTCCACTGCACTGCACCCCCTGCACTCACTCCAAGCTGATGGTTTGCAAGAACTGTTAGAGCAGCACATCAGTGCCGTCTCCCTGAGTCCTTGTGCACAGTTAAACCTAATATGGAGCTGTGTTGCTTCTTATAGTCTGGTGTTCTTCTGCCTGAAAATGACCATTATCAGGTTTTATCAGTGCATATGTGATCACTAAAAGATGCCTTCATTACTTTAGACCAATTAAAATATATTTCCTTTAGAATGTAGGTGTTTCCACATCAATAATGAATAAAGAAGATGCCTAAAGATTATTATTATAGTAAATATGTGCTAGAAAAATTATTTTGTTTTCATCTTACACATTTACATTTATAATCCATGGCAATGTTTCTTTTCTTGTTCACTGGGCCTTAAAGAATTTCCAAGAACGTCTGCATATTGCCATGCTTTTCACTACATCAGTAGAATCATGTAAATTAGAGCAAGTGATTAAAAAGTAGCAAATATGTTGGAAGGCTTGGGCAAGCTCATGAGCCCAGGGACTACAAACAAATGTTGAATTTTTAGAGACTGCAAAATGCTGGGTACATCAGGGGAACTGCTCTGAATAAAATACAAGCCAGTTTTCACCCCTCTCAACATGAACATCTGTTCCTAAACTGCATTTTATACAAGTGACAAAATGACTTGAAGGACAGTAGTATATCTTAGTTGACATAACAATTTCCCAGCATGAACAATGCTCTGGATCTAATGTTCAACAAGGCACAGATACACAGTCTTGAGTGTCTGCAGTACAGGTATGAAGATTAGAAATACACAGAATTATTGAAGCCAGCATCCGATGCATGAAAACTTAACTCAGTTATTACATAAATTACTACAATTATTTCAATAAATTAGGAAGTGACACGAAATGGTCTCTGCCTGATTAAGCTGCAGAATACCAACGTTGTGAAATAAAGTGTATGGGTCATCTTTAGATATAAGTCATAATATTTGTATCTACCTTAGATAAGCTGGGATATCTTACTAAGTTTCATGGTTAGTGCAATGGAAACATTAGGAATTTAGATGGTTGATATTCGTTATTTCTTGGCAAGGTCATGACATCATTCTTAGCCATAATCCTGAGTTGATTTCTAATTCTAAAACTTTGTTGTAATAGGGATGTAGTAAGGAACTCTAAGACCAGGTGGCAGTAGGAAACATGCAAGGCAATTGGGCTTTCGGGCTTCATTGTCATTCGCTTCTTCTGCTGTAGCATATCTTCCCCAATAATTCCTACCAGAAAAGTGATGGATTTCATAGATGTATTTGCACGTTAGTTAATGAACAGTGGGAACCAACAGTGGGTATAATACATACTAGTGGCTATTTCCTTTAAAGAACACAGCAAGGGGGCAATCCTTCCATGTGGAAAATTATCAAATGAAACAATTTGTTATGTATTTTGGTAAAAATATAAGCCTGGTGACATACATTATAGTCTCATGAAATGCAAATTTTAACTGGTTATTCAGGTATTTACAAGGGTACAAAATAGAAAATGTAGGGTAATAATATAGCAAAAACACTTATAATACACTTTCTAGAATAGGAAAAAATTTAAAAAATTATCTTGCCATGGGAAATTATTTTTCCACAAGAATTTGTTTAACAAAGAAAGATTAATAATCAAAGGGAGAATTTAATTTGTCAGCTTTTCCACACTAATGCTGCTGGAAAGCCCATGTAGATGGATAGTTGCAATGTTATGAACATAAACTTGGCAGAGGCAGAGGATTAATATTAGTCTGTATTCATGAAATCTTAGGTAGTTATTTCTATAATTCCCAGGCCCCAACTAACACAAATACTGACCATTAGAAACACAAATTTCTAACCATCTGTTTCTGATGTCATCAATCAGGGAGAAAGGCCATTTTCTTGAGGGAAAATTTATTTATAATGAAATCTTTCCATCCTTGAAAAAAATAACCTATCAATTGTTTATCATCATTAGATTTACTACAAATCTATGTATGGTTTTTCATACTTGATCTTGGAGCAAACATAGTTATACAAAATATCTTTGCAAACATATTTATGCAAAAATTTTATGGAGCTAAGACCATAATATCATGTGAGTTCCTGTGAAGACTTAACACAAGGTAAAACTCAAGGTCTCCTGATTTCTGCATAATGTGTGGTTGTGGGTTTCTGTATTTGTTCCCAACGGTTGAAGAAAGCTTTTCCTGATAATAACTGAGAAGACAATCTTCTATGCTTAAGCATGGATGTTATTAGGAGTCATTTTATTGTTCCTGTTTTTTCTTTGTGTTGTTTTTGCTGCTGCTGATTCTGTTGTTGTTATTATTTTTATAACAGCAGTGTCTGGTTTTATTTTAGGTCTCTGGGCTATTTATAGTATGGTTCCTGATCACCCAAGTAGCATTTTGGGTACTGGATCCATCTTGTAGAGTGTGGCTTAAGAAAAACCAGGTATTAGCTGGATATTCTTAAAACCTCGAGCCACAATTGTAGTAACATATCCTGTAGGCAGGATGCTAATGGAGATAAAAAAGGGAATTTGTGGCTATTTCATTACTGATGCTTATCTTATGAAACATTATGATAGCTTAGTTTTCTTTATGGGAGTTTTGCTGGGGAAACAAACTACTCTTTTCTTTTCTTTTTATAAAAAATATTTTTTCACATAATCTAATACCGATTTAAAGTTTAATCTCCCTCTCCTCTTCTAATTCTCTCTCTACATCCCCTCTAATTTATATCAACTATTATTATGTCTCTAGTAGAAAAAATAGATTTTAAGACATAATAATATGATAAAATGAGGTAAGATAAAAAACCAATACATCTGAATATGACAAAACAAACAAAAGGGAAACAGCTCAATAAAGGCACTAAAACAAGTCAGATATGAGTTCAAAAATCCCCTTATCCACACACTCAGCAATTCCCCAAAAATGCACTAAACTGCAATCCATATATATTTCCAAAAACCTGAGTGCTAAAGTAAGAGAGAAGAAATAAATACATATTTTTTCTTTAAAAAAATACATAGATACTTATGAGAGGGGGAGAAGATTAAAAAAATAGAAAGGAAACCTCTGACATGACATTTTGAGATATGGAACCTCCAAAAATGTCACTGAGTTAGTTTTTTAGCTGGCCAGCAGTTGCTGTGCATGAAAGCTACACTTGAGAGTAATTTGTAGGCCAGACAAATTTGGGTTGAAGAATTTGTGGGTGGATTGATCTTCCCTTTCTGCCTCTGGAAGTTCTGCCTGGCGATGGTTGGTGACCACTCTGTCTCTACATCCTGCTCTGGTAAGAATCTCAGCCAAGACTCCATAGACTTTCTGTAGCCTCCCCAATCCTAGATGTCCAGTGGCTCCAGAGATTCTGTCCACCAATCTCCATTCTAGTTCCCAGCAATCTCCAGTCCTCCTCCCCACCCCCACACCCTGAACACCTCCTTACCCCTCTCCCACCCAGATCTCTCTGTCCTTCCACCTCTGATGACTAGTCTATTTCTCTTTTTAAATGATATTCAGTCATACGTGCTTGGGCCCTCCTTATTACCTGGTTTCTTTGGGTTTGTGAATTGTAAGAGGTTATCCTGTACTTTACAATTAGTGTTCACTTATCAGTGATTGCATAGAAATTTTTATTCTTCTCTATTACATTATATAGATCTTTTATGTAAATGTACATATATTAATATATATCACAAATTTACTATATATGTTATTTATATGTGTGTGTACAAAAGGAATTATATGATATATATATATATATATATATATATATACACACACATACATAAAGGTATGTTGCATATACATTATAGATTCCAGTTTAGTGGTTTTCAGGTATTCGTGAGAGTGTAAATGATTGGATCTCTGCATCTGTATCTCTTTCTGGTGCTTTTCCTTGGGCTCTTTTCCCTCTGTTTGTTTTGTGCTATTTTTCTGTGTTAGTTTTGTTTTTTTGGTTTTTTTTTTTACTGCATTTTGTTTTATTGTAGTCCTTAGAAGCCTATTTATTTTCTAATGAGAAAACTGGCAGGTGTGGATCCAGGTAGGAGGAGAAATGGGAAAGAACTAGGAGTGGTACAGGACAAAAAAAAACATATTCAGGGTCTATATGTAAGAAAAATTATATTTGATAAAAGAAAAAAATACAAAACGGTTATTAAATTGCAAAAATGACCTTTTCCTATAAAGATGGACAAATAAGGGTGTGGATTGAGGAATGGTCCTTTGTAACATCAGGTAAGAATGTGCCTGGGGGTGTGTTTCCCATTTTCACAGTCTATTTGTATAAATGCACAGACTTCAAAGAATCCCACTTGTTTTACATGGTTACTTTGATCATAAAATTGATGAAGCCATTCCCAAAAAGTGATTTTGTGAAGAGTTTAACCTACAGAGAACACTTAGCTTGATTTTAACACTTCACTTATCCATGAAGTTTGGATTAAATTTGTTTCTTCACAATTTGAAGCCTAACTTGACATGCAAATTATTCTTTCAAAACTATGCTAATTCATTCACTTACATTTTTATTCAAGAGCATAAATGTAATCACATAAAACCTACATCAAGAGATAAACCCATAAAATCACCACTTGCTGGCATCGTTATGATGTGATAGTCGTTGTCGTTGGTATGGGTGGTGATGGAGATGGTGGTGGTAGTGTTTAAAAAGCAAGGCAAAATATGTCAACCTAACTCATGTTGAATTTATCTTAGGAATATAAAAATGTAACAAGATTTATAATAAAGATATCTATGGATTTAGTTAGGGCAAGATGAGGTGACAAAGAGTAATCTCTAAAACACTTGCTAATGTTTTTATATTTTAAAAAATTCAGGCAAAAAAATATTTCGAGACAAGTCTATATAAAAATAAGAGAAAAGCCATCCATCAGCAAGGGACAAAATAGCCTGAAATACAATTCCTTCTGGTGCCCATAAGAAGCTAGCCCTTGCCACAGCGGGGTCTCAGCCTACAAATCATACATGAATTTCTTTTTAAGTCACTTTAGCCTTGAAAGTGAGGTATGCTGAACCTGGGAACTCAGAGAACAATGGAGATCTCCCATCTCTTAGGTTTGCCTTTTCTTTTTTTGTATTTACAACAAAAAGAACAGCTATCTTTAATTTTTATCCTTTGAAGTGAATTAGAAACATACTATTTGTATTTCATATGGTTTCATAATGAAAAGCCCAAGTCCAAGGCATCTATACTGTTGTTTGTTTTAGTGGTGGTGTTGAAGGTGGTGGTGGTAGTACTGGTAGTTGCAGTAAATATAAAAGGATGGGGTAACCTTTTATCCTGCACTAGTACTAGCACCACTTGGGCTACATGGTACATGCAAACCTGGCTGCTTCTCTGCCACAAGGTCCGCGAGTCAGTCTCACCCAGCTGTCTCTCTTTTAGCTACCCTCTCCACATGGTCACCTAGGTGGGTAGTAACCATGGCTGGCACTAACACATCTTGTTTATCCGGCTCTGCACAACCTGACTCCTGCAGACCACAGAGTCAACTCCTCAGGTTCTAACTGTGTCTTGGTCATTGCTTTCATACAATGTCATCCACAGCCTAGTAAAATCACGACTCAATAATTAATAATGTATCAATCAGATTTATATGTTAAATTCTCAATCCACAAAGCAACCGAACAATAAATTCACTGCCAGTTAATAAAGATATAAATCACCCACCTCGACAAGATAAAATCAATCTAGTTCACTTTGATCTAAGCCATTTTTCTCTGCCTTCTCCATCATGTTTCTCCTCCTTCCTCCTCCCTCTCACCTTAAAAAAACTTTGTCCCCACCCCACACTGTCCAATCATGCATTGCCTTGACAGTGATGTGTGTGTGTGTGTGTGTATGTGTGTGTGTGTGTGTGTGTTTGTGTGTGTTTTCTGCAAAGATTTTTTTTCTGGTGTAAGTTAAATATTGACTCAAGTAATTTAAAAACAAGTTTTTTCAACAGTGGAAAAAGATTATTACCAATCACCTAATAGATCTGATGATTATATTGATATCTTTATTCAGCTTACACAACATTAATATTCATATCACTTCACTTACTATCACTTAAATGTTATATTCAGTTTAATAGGTTGTTTATTTGTACAGCATAATCAATTATTTTCATCTAGATCTATATATCAGGATTAGAGATGGAAATATATATGGAACAAAATGATAAGATTATGAAAATTGAAAAGCTGAATGTTCTACTTTTAGAAACAGGCCATAGGGAGACATGAAAATGTTTAGGGGTTGTTGTTCCTTTATAACATTCACAAGTAGCATTCCATGAAAACAGTAATCATTCTATAATGTCCTGTCTTGAGTGATGCAAACATCATAATGCCGTGAAGGAACAATAGAATTATTTCCTAGGGATGCAGAATTTGATGTTCATGTGCCTGGACCATTCTGGAGTGATGTCTGCTCATGGGCTAATGCTTTTTAATTAGAGAAAATCTGGAGAATTTAGCAAGTCTTTGTGGTTTACCTGGAGGGGCATAAGTGAAATGGATAATTCTTTTTCTATTTTTGTGGCAAAATAGCTGAAATGAACCTCTTTTTAGAAGAATACATGTATTTTGGTTATTTGATTCATAGTTTTTATCCTGATTAGATTATTCTATTGCATTGAACCCTAAACTGAGGCAGAACATTATGTTAGAATGTATGCTATAAAATAATTTGTTTCATTCTCTGCCATGTAGAAGGCAGAGACAGAACGAATGAGTGATATCTCGTCTAGCATATACTCTCATTAACCTGCTCCATATAAATAAGGTCTAACTTCTAAAGAGATCTCCTTCACTCCAAATAATGTCATGAAATTTTTCATTAATTCTTTTATTCACTGATAAGTTCAAAGATTCACAATCCACTAACTTTCCAAAAATCCCATGTCTAAATCACCTTATCATAGAGATTTTGGCCCATAAACATTTGAGGATATTTGACACCCCAACCATAAATAGGTCATGTTGGCCAGCAGCTTTCCCACTATTCTTATGATTTTAATTGATACCTGTCATTTCTAAGCTCTGAGAACTTTAAATTATGCCTGCAATTGTGATAAGCTTGTATTGTGAGTAGTTATTTTTAATATTCACAAACTAGGTCCAATTGCTCACTGTGTACCAATTCATTAAGATATGAAATTTATTTATACTCATAATTTTGGAGACTCAACCTGAAGTCAAGAAGCACCGTTTCTTTAGGATTATGGAAAGTTTAGCTCACCATTATTCCGGAGACACAAAGTAAAACTATCTACTTACTCACGAGCCATAAAATAACAGTGTATAATAGAATTTGACGATGCCACTGTCTGTCAATTTGACACCAACCTAGATGGACCTGAAAAGAGTGGAGCTTAATTGAGAAAATGTCTGTAAAAGATTGAGATAGGTACGTATTCATTAATGGCTGATGTAGTTAAGCCTAAGCCTGGGCATGTGGTCCTCAGTAAATTAAAGTCAGCTGAGCAAGTAGTAGAGAACATATCAATACACAAATTTTTTGTGGTTTCTGTTTCCTTTCCTGCCATAATTTCTTGCCTTGAGTTCCTGCAGTAGTAATGGGGAGCCTATGAGTTGAACTGAAACAAACTTCTTTTTTCCCTAAATTGCTTTTGATCATAGTATTTTGTCACAATAGAAATCCTAAGCACCACAATGTTCATAGCAGCCCTATTTATAATAGCCAGAAGATGGAAAGAACCCAGATGTCCTTCAGTAGATGAATGGATACAAAAATTGTGGTATATTTACACAATGGAGTACTACTAAGATATTAGAAACAATGACTTTATAAAATTCCTAAGAAAATGGATGCTTCTAGAGAATATCATCCTGAGTGAGGTAACCCAGTCATAAAAGAACAGACATAATATGCAGTCACTGATAATGGGATACTAACCCCAGAAAGCTCTGAACACCCCTAGAAACAACTCACAGGCCACAAAAAAAGAAAGCCTCAGTACTTCTTAGGAAGAAAAAATGTATAGCACCCTCACAAAGTGTGGTACACCTAGACCTTAAATCACTAATAATCCAAGAGCTAAGAATATAACCTTGTGGCAATTTTTTGTATGCAAAGATCATTATGCTTAATCTATACTCACCAAGAAAACTGTTTCCATATCACGTTCTATCCTACATGTACTTTATGCTTATGGTAACTAGTGGGATTTCAATGCATGCTATCAAATATTTAAAAGAATTAAGTACTGACAAAAAGTATTCATATAGTGTTATGCCAAAATGTCTTTAAAAATCTGTATATGTATTCCTCTTTTTAAAAAAATAAAGTTGTAAGAGAGAAAAAAATAGAAGAAATCTCAAGACATCTTTCAGTGATACATTTCCAGTGACTCACAAACCCTGAACTAATCCCACATTCTCAATGTTTCACCACCTAAAGAATAGGCCTTTTAACACATAAATAATTGGAATAATCTTAACTTCTAAATTATAGCATGTGGTTAAATGCTAAGTCAAATAAACACAAGTTTCCATATGTATTTCCATAGGAAACAGGCTTCATATAAGAAATAATGGTCCATATTGATATTCCTCCAGAGACATTCATGCTTTGTATGTTGCAGAATTGGCAACCATTAGACTTACTGCCTATTTGCAGGGCAATTAAATCCATCTTGCACAGAACAAAAGCCTCCACTGGCTTCTACTTTGATTTTGTCTTCTGTTCCTGCAATGCCTGTATTATGAGACGGCTCTTAGTTTTCTTCATTTGCCCACAGCCTTCTCTGCAATTTTTTGAACTGATGTGATTTAGGAGATTGTCAACTCTAGAATAGCATCATTTGCTTGCTGATTTTACTTCTGACAACAAATTAGCTGCATTTGTATAAGAATATCATCATTTTGTCCTTTGAGTAGATATAACATAAAGTGACAGAGAAGAGGAGGGGATAAAGGAACCTTTATCTACAGACAACACTTATCGAAGGGCCAAACAAAATCTCTCCAATACAGAAACATACAAGACCAATACAAAAAATTGTTAAATTGATTATTAAATGTATTGATTTTAAAATTAGGCTCTTCTATGGTTTTAGTTATGTTTTCCATTCTTGGGAACAGACACCATAGCCATAGAAACATTTATAAAGAACAACATTTAAATGGGGCTAGATTACAGGTTCTGAGGTTCTGTACATTACCTTCATGATGGGAAGCATGACAGTATCCAGGCAGAAATGGTGCTGAAGGAGCTGAGAGTTCTACATCTTGTTCTGAAGGCAAGGAGGAGAAGACTCTCTTTCAAACAGTCAGGGGGAGGAGTCAATCCCAACAATGCCACACTACCTCCAACAAGGCCACACCTACACCAACAGTACCTCTTAATATCGCCACGTTCTGGGCCAAGCATATTCAAACCACTAAGTATGGCATGCACCAAACATGTCTAATTCCTAAAACCTTGAATTTGGCGATATAGATATTGTATGTACAAAAGTCTGTATGGTTTTGCCAAAGAAATTATGAAGCAAGTCTTGCTACAAAGTGCTCCTCTCTACATAAACTATGAGTGACATTTTGTCTAAAGTAAAACAGCCAAAAGATGTTGGATCTTCAGCATCTGATCAATTTTTATTTATATAATCCATTGTCTATAATTTATTTTAGTCCATGAGCATGAGGTCAATGACAATTTCTGTTCTGACCTTTCCAAAGCTAATAAGTGAAAAATAATTAATGTCAACCTAAAGTGTTTCTGGGAAAATGTGACAATGATTGCCCTTGTAAGAACAAGATATAATAATAATGGAGAATTAATGTCCATGTGTCATTTCTTCTCAAAACTGCCAAATATTAAAATATACTAACAGATTAATAAATTATATATTATATATTAGATAGATAGATAGATAGATAGATAGATAGATAGACAGACAGAAAGAAAGATAATAGATGGGTATGTAGTTGACAGAAGTTTGCTAGAAGAGTAACTTCCTGTGCATTGACTCAATTGACAAAGTTGTTGAACAGTTTCAGAGTCTTGTCAATATTTATGAGAATAAAAATATAATAAGATAAATTGTATTTACAGCAAACTCACTTAAATAATTATTCACATCTTCCATAGTGTAAGTTTACAATTTTTATTTATAGTATGTTTTAAGAAAAATACATTTTGTATATGAAGATGAATTTTAAAGCCTATATATGTTATAATCTCCATACATGGTATAAAAATAAACAAAACTATTTTCATGTGACAGCAACATCTTGGGTATTGTTTTATTTTTTCCTGTAATTTCAAATAATAATATTTTCATACCATATTCACTACATGTAATAACTGAATGTTCATTAATCAAGTGAGAGCTATTCAAGCAATAGTATTTTCAAAAATGAAAGACAATGCAGCACTAAGTGGGTCTCACAGTGAACTGTGATAGATATGGAAAAATGCAGAGTATATTTGATGAATTCTTTTTCATAGTCATTTAGGTGTAGTAATTAGTAGACTGTTACATTCTCCCTGTTCTATAGTTATCTACTTATCAACCAAATTTAAGCTCAAGAAGAAACCATAATCACTTCTCTATGCTAGGATCATGCCATCTGATTTCATTACTCAAAATACACATAAATGTTGCCATTATCACTTGGAAAATAGTTACCCAAGGTGCTAACTCCCATCACTAATAAGTTGGGATATGAACTTTAAGCTGAAATAAAGCCCCCTTTTCCCCAAGTTGCTTTGATTCATTGTATTTTTCATGGTAATATAAACCCTAGTTAATACACCCAAAATAAAACCCACTTTGTACTCAATTTGAAAATGTATAAAAACAATAAGCTATAAAATGTTTGTTTGATAAGATATGGTTAAACACTTAATATGTTTTTCACCCTTCATATCTTGACAGAGAACTCTAAGTCACTTTTCTATGCTTTGGTGAGGTGCTGCTGTTTTAGCTAAATCCTTGACAGTTCTACCCGAGGAAGTGTCAAAGTGAAGATTATACAATTCTGTTGTGGTACTCCCTATTCCAATCCCTTGATCCAATGATCTTTTTGATACTGAGAAGTATACCTTTATACTTAAATCTCAAAGATGAATCACAGTTCTTTTGATCTGACAAAAATAGAATTTGTTATACAGACTAAGGGTGAAATTACTAGTTTCTCCAATGGTTTATATTAATTGCTCAAATGGTCTTCTCTTAATTTTGATATAATAATATAACTTTATCACCTTACTCACCACTTTCATTCCTCCAAACCCTTTCATATCCTTCTACTGTATCTCTTTTTTACTCATGATATTTGTTATAACATGACGAGCCTATATAATGTTAATTATATGTGTAGTATCAGGAATGACAATTTGGTATTGGACAATCAGTTGGTGTGATTTTTCTCTTAGGAAGAAAATTATGCTTCCAGAATTCTTTTATTGCTTGTCTATTGGTCCTGTTATTCTTCACTTATTGTCTTATATTTGACCTTTCTATTTATCTTTTGTTGTAAAGTGGTGATCATTATAAGTAATTGTCTATAGTTATGTTACAATATATTCCTGTCTTAAGCACAGAGATGGCCAAGTCTTCTGAATATCAGATTTATCTTCAAAGTCATAGATAGACTCCAATATAATGCCTCTCAACTCCCAGAATATTTTCTCAGTACTTTTGTTTAATGATAAGACCTGTGATAACTTACTGAGGTTTTCTTTTCTTTTCTTTCCTTTTCTTCTTTAGCTTTTCTAAAGATTATACTTTGTCAAGAGTAAGGCACCAACACTAACACCAATCTTGGAAATAATTACATATCATTTGATAAATAACTCTTATTATTCCATAAAAGGTTCAAGAAATGCACTCTTCTTACATTCTTGTACTCATTTACCCTGTAGATTTTTCATATGTGTGTTTCTGAGCAGCAGTGCTTGCTTGCACATTTGATATATGAAGATCAAAGTAAAGACTCAATGGGCAAGAGATACAAAAGCCTTGGGGATGCTTCTAGACTCTTCCTTTGCATTGGCTATGGTATAATGAACTGCCTCTGAAGGATTTAGTCATGCATTATAATATTCTACAACCCACTCTTTGAATATTCTAAAAAGGTTTTGATTTTTCACAGTATAAATATGGGTATTGCCAATTTTTACTTTCTATTTAGATGATAAATTGTACAGTCTCCCAAATAGTCAGAAGAACAATAGAAATAATATTCATCAAACATATTAATATGGCAAAAGATGTTTTCATAACAGACTTTATCAAGTCTACTAAAGTGGAAATAATGACTTTCTTATTTGTGTTAGGAACTTTTTTCATTAAGAAGCTTAAAGCAAGAGAATTTTGTTTTGTCTCATTCTTGGGAGGGAGGGCATTTTTGTTAGGAGCATCTCAAAGCTGTAGAAATTGGAAGCAGGAGACAGCTAGTTATAGCATATTAGCATCCAGGAAGCTATCTGCCTAAAGGAACAAAACAACAATCTATAAATAACACTACTGTATAATGGAGACCCACTTCCTAAGTCCAAAGCCCTTTTTTCAATGATTCCTCCCCCCCCCATAAAAAGAAAGAAGAAAAAGAAAGTGACCAGACAGATATTGTTTATTCAGATGCATGAACTATTGAAGATCATTTCAGACCCAACCCTTAACGCTGACAATTAAGTGCATCCATATTGGTACATCACATAGGAAAACAAATGAGTAGCTATGGCCTGAAAATGATCACATGATACTTTTCTGAACATTCCACATGTGCTTGAGCAAACAAAACAGAAACCAAACCAAAACATCATGATGCTAAACAAACTTCCAACACATACACTCTTGTGATTGCTATAACGTGGCTCTCTTTTCAAAGACCATGTAACCAACATCACTATAATGACGAATGAATAGACAGTTAAAATTATCGCAAAGGGAAACACATAATAGTATTTTTTACTTAAAACACTTGTTTGATCAGCAGCCTGCCCAATAAAAAATAAAAAGTTTAGCTTCCAGGTGCTCCTAACAAAGCCTTTGTGCTTCCCAAGAAGTCTGCAGTTTTCAAGAACATAGGTAAGACTTTTGCCCAAATACTCAAATCAGCTAGGACATCCACACAGCCCAGCAGACAAGAGACCTAAGCCCCCAGTCTCTTGAACTCTACCTCCCTTGAGTCCCACTTTCCAACCTGGGCCAGGTCCCCCAAACACTATAATCCATGATTCTTCCAGGAAGCTCCACAGTAACAATGTGCACAGGAAGTCCTTAGTAACCAGAAAGACAAAAAAAAGACCACACTAACCAGAGACAATACTGCCCGCCTCCAAGGAGGGTGATTCCAGTCAGAAACACCAAAGCCAGTTAACAACAGAGAGAAACAGGTGTCCAGAGGCAAATGCAAGATCATAAGCAACAGAATTCAATGTAATCAGACACCATCAGAACACAGTTCTCCCACCACAGCAAGTGCTAGATATTGTAAAATGCATAAAAAGCAAGCTAATGCCCTAAAATCTAATCTGAAGATGATGAAGGCATTTACAGAGGATATAAAGGGAAAAAAGTCCCTTAAAAAATACAGGAATCCATCCCATTGGTAGATTCCAGATGCCAAAATGTGCTTGCTAACAAGAGTTGTATGGTTCTCCCGTGATGGTCTCTATCAGAGCTTGACAAATTCAGATGTGGATGCTTGCAGCCAGCCATCAGACTGAGCACAGCATCCAAACATCACACTGAGTCTGGGGACCCCATTGGAGGATTGAAGGACAGACTAAAGGTTCTGAAGGGGTTTGCAACACCATTTTAAACAACATTAAACAACTAGACCCCCAGAGTGCCCAGGCACTAAACCACCAACCAAAGAGAACACATGGTGAGACCCATGGCTCCTGCAGCCTATGTAGCAGAGAACCGACTTATCTGGCATTAGTGTAAGGGGAAGCCCATGGTTATCTAGAGACTCTATACCACAACAGAAGGGGACTAGCCTTATAAAAACACAGTTACAGTGCCACTTAAGTGGCAGAAGCATAGAGGGCTGGGACAGAGTTCTTCAGAAGGCAGTATATGATTTGAATCAGATCCCTATATATGGTGCAGTTTCTCCCATAGCCAGGATCCATGGGTCCAAGAATCAAGGGGTGGAAAAGGGAAATAGTTCCACTCACTGTCACTCCTAGTGACTCTCTAGGAATTTGTTTTTGTTTGTTTTATGTCCCCAAATCTCTAGATTCTGCTGGCCTAGAAGTTCGGGTTCCTACCAGGAGCTACAATAAACATTCCATTGAATTGGAAGCTCAGACTTTATCCTGGTCATTTTGGGCTTCTAATGCTCGTGAACCGAAAAGCTAAGAAAGGAGTAACAGTGTTCTGAGGTGTGATAGATCCATATTACTATGGGGAAATTGAATTGTCCCCTCACAATGGAGGTAAGAATGATTATGTCTGGAGTGCAGGAGATCCCTTAGGGCATCTCTTAGTACTACCATGTCCTGTGATTAAATTCAATGGGAAACTACAACAGCCTAATTTAAGTAGGATGAAAAAAGATTTAGACCCATCAGGAATGAAGGTATGGGTCACTCCTCCAGGAAAAAATCTAAAACCTGCTGAGGTGCCTGCAGAGAGTAGAAGAAATACAGAATGGGTAGTAGAGCAAGGTAGTCAAAAATACCATCTAAGGCCATGTAACCAGTTGCAGAGGGTTATAAAGTAGTGTGAATGCTTCCATTTTATTTTGTTAAGAACACATTTGTCTTCATGGAAAACTCCTGCTTATAAATGAGTATGTAAGCATCCTGACACTGGTCACACATGAAAGCTGTGTTACTGTTCCTTCTAAACAGAAGAAAATAGAAACTGAATGGTTGTGGATTTGCCCAAACAAATGGGAAACTGTCCAATTGTTATGCTTATTTAATTCTAGATTTACCCTGTACATAAGAGTTCTGCTTTGGGAATCTCCAGTGAAGCACAAGAATCCACACTATTCTGACCAGGTTGATATGAAATCTCAACAAGATGCTTTTGGGGGAGATATATTTTAGACATGTTACCTCTTCTTTTGAGAAAGACTTTTCTGCATCCGTTAAGACAATTGTGTGCTTTTTTTGACTTTCAGTCCATTTATAGGGTTTGTTGCATTTGTTTTTTTAATAACTTTATTTTACAAAACAAAGAAAATGTACAGATTTTAAGCATTGTTTGCATAAAATTATACAATACATTTTTGTCAGTACTTTTTCTTCAGATTTTAAAATAATTTTTACATAAAACTGTATGAATATATTTTTAGTCATTACTTGATTTTTTTAAAGGTTTGATAGTATGCATTGAAAACTTAATAGTTACAATGAGCATAAAGTACATGTAAAACAAAATGTAACATGGAAATAGTCAAAGTTTTCTTGTTGTATAGAGACTTTTTTGTTTTGTTTTGTTTTGTTTTATTTATTTTTTGGACTTCATACAGTCTGTGAGTTGTTTCTGGGGCAGTGCGAGCCTTGGGGTTAGCATCCCATTATAAGTGACTGCATATTATGTCAGTTTTTTGTGACTGGGTTATCTCACTCAGAATGATATTCTCTAGATGCAGCCATTTTCTTAAGAATTTGGTAAAGTCATTGTTTCTAGTGGCTGAGAGGTATTCCATTGTGTAAATGTACCACAATTTTTGTATCCATTCATCTTCTGAAGGACATCTGGGTTAGTTCCAGCTTCTGGCTATTATAAGTAGAGCTGCTATGAACATTGTGGTGCATATATCTTTGTTGTGTACTAAGGGGTCTCAGGGGTATATGCCCAAAGTGAAATAACTGGGTCTTCAGAAAGTATTATGTCCAATTTTCTGAGGTATCACCAGACTGATTTCCAGAGTGGTTGTATTAGTTTGCAACCCCACCAACAGTGGAGAAGGGTTCCTCTTTCTCCGCAATCTCGCCAGCATCAGTTGTAGTCTGAGTTTTGGATCTTGGCCAATCTGACTTGTATGAGGTGGAATCCCAGGGTTGTTTTGATTTGCATTTCCCTGATGGCTAAAGATGTCGAGGACTTCTTCAGATATTTCTCAGCCATTCGATATTCCTCAACTGAGAAAGTATTGTTTAGCTCTGGACCCCATTTTTTAATAGGGTTATTTGATTCTCTGGTGTCTAGCTTTTTGAGTTCCTTGTACACCTTGGATATTAGGCCTCTATCTGATGTGGAGTTGGTAAAGATCTTTTCCCATTCTGTTGGCTGCCATTTTGTTTTCTTGACAATGTCCTTAGCCTTACAGAAACTTGGCAATCTCATTAAGTCCCATTTGTTAATCTTTGACCTTAGAGCTTGAGCCATTGGTGTTTTGTTCAGGAAATTTTCTCCTGTGCCTATATGTTCTAAAGTTTTCCCTACTTTCTCATCTAATAGTTTCAGTGTATCTGGTTTAATGTGGAGATCTTTGATCCACTTACACTTGAGCTTTGTACAAGGAGATAAGAAAGGGTCTATTTTCATTCTTCTGCATGCTTAGTGCCAGTTGGACCAGCACCATTTGTTGAATAGGCTGATCTTTCTCCATTGAATGTTTACAGCTCCTTTGTCAAAAGTCAGGTGACCATATATGTGAGGGCTCATTTCTGGATCTTCTATTCTATTCCATTGATCCACATGCCTATTTCTGTACCAGTACCATGCAGTTTTTAGCACAATTGCCTTGTAATATAGCTCGAAGTCAGGGATAGTGATTCCCGCAGATGTTTTCTTGTTGTTGAGGATGGATTTTGCTATTATAGGTCTTTTGTTGTTCCATATGAAATTGCACATTGATCTTTCCAATTCCATGAAGGACTGGGTTGGAATTTTGATGGGGATTGCGTTGAATCTGTAGATTGCTTTTGGTAGGATGGACATTTTTAAAATGTTGATCTTTCTAATCCATGAGCATGGGAGATCTTTCCATTTCCTGAGATCCTCCTCAATTTCCTTCTTTAGAGGTTTAAAGTTCTTGTGCTACAGGTCCTTCACTTGCTTAGTTAGAGTCACACCAAGGTATTTCATAGTTTTTGTGACGATTGTGAAGGGTACCTTTTCCCTAATTTCTTTCTCCACATGATTGTCCTTTGAGTATAGGAAGGCTACTGATTTGATTGAGTTAATTTTGTATCCAGCCACTTTGCTGAACTTGTTTATCAGCTGTAGGAGTTCGCTGGTAGAGTTTTTGGGGTCACTTAAGTACACTTTCTTGTCATCGGCAAAGAGTGATGTTTTTATCTCTTCCTTTCTGATTTGTATCCCCTTGAACTCCTTTTGCTGTCTAATTGCAAATTATTGCTACAGTCAGGACTTCCAGTACTATGTTGAATAGGTAGGGGGAGAGTGGGCAGCCTTGTCAAGTCCCTGTTTTAAGTGGAATTGCTTCAACTTTCCCACCATTAAGTTTGATGTTGGCTGTTGGTTTGCTGTATATTGATTTTATTATGTTTAAGTATGGACCTTGAATTCCTGTTCTTTCCAGGACTTTTAACATGAAGTGGTGTTGAATTTTGTCAAATGCTTTCTCAGCATCTAGTGAGATGACCATGTGATTATGTTCTTTGAGTTTGTTTATATGGTGGATTACATTGATGGATTTCCTTATATTAAACCATCCCTGCATCCCAGGGATGAAGCCAACTTGGTCATGATGAATGATCATTTTGATGTGTTCTTTGATTCTATTTGCAAGGATGTTGTTGAGTATTTTTGTGTCAATGTTCATAAGTGAGATTGGTCTAAAGTTCTCTTTCCTTGTAGGGTCTTTGGGTAGTTTAGTTAAGAGGGATATAGTAGCCTCAAAAAATGAGTTGGGTAGCATTCTTTCTGATTCTATCTTTTGGAATAGTTTGGAGAGTATTGGTGTTATATCCTCAATAAATGTCTGATAAAATTCTGCACTGAACCCATCTGGACCTGGGCTTTTTTTGGTTGGGAGGCTTTTGATGACTTCTTCTATTTCTTTAGGTGTTATAGGGTTATTTAGATGGTTTATTTGGTCCTCGTTTAACTTTGGGATCTTGTATCTGTCTAGGAATTTGTCCATTTCCTCCAGATTTTCCAATTTTGTGGAGTATAAGTTTTTGTAGTAGGATCTGATGATTTCTTGAATTTCCTCAGTTTCAGTTGTGTCTCCACTTTCCTTTCTGATTTTGTTAATTTGTATACTCTCTCTTTGCCCTCTAGTTAGTCTGGCTAGGGTTTATCAATCTTGTTGATTTCCTCAAAGAACCAACTCTTGGTTTGGTTGATTTTTTCAATGGTTCTTTTTGTTTCTATTTGGCCTGTTTCTGCCTGAATTTTGATTATTTTTTGCCGTCTACTCTTTTTGGGTATATCTCCTTCCTTTTGTTCTGGGCTTTTAGCTGTGCTGTCAGGTTGCTGATGTAAGCTCTCTCGAGTTTCTTTTTGGAAGCACTTTGGGCTATGAGTTTTCCTCTCGATACTGCTTTCATTGCATCCCATAGGTTTGGGTATGTTGTGTTTTTGTTTGCGTTGAATTCTAGAACATCCTTAATTTCTTTCTTTATTTCTTCTTTGACCCTGCTATTATTTAACAGAGCATTGTTTAGTTTCCATGTGTACATAGGCTTTTTGTTGTCTTTGTTGTTGTTAAAGACCAGCCGTAGACCATGGTGATGTGAGAGGATGCATGGGAGTATTTCAATCTTCTTATATCGATTGAGGCTTATTCTGTGTCCAATTATGTGGACAATTTTCGAGAAGGTGCCATGGGGTGCTGAGAAGAAGGTGTATTCTTTTACTTTAGGATGATATGTTCTGTATATATCTATTAATTCTACTTGGTTCAAGGTCTCTGCTAGTTTTACAGTTTCCTTGTTCAGTTTCTGTTTCCATGATCTGTCCATTGGTGAGACTGGGGTATTAAAGTCTCCCATTATTATTGTGTGGGGTGAAATGTATTTTTTGTGCTTTAGTGGGGTTTCTTTTATGAATGTGGATGCTTTTTTATTTGGAGCATATATGTTAAGAACTGAGAGTTCCTCCTGACAGATTTCCCCGATAATGAGTAAAAAGTGTCCTTCCTTATGTTTTTTGATAACTTTTGGTTGGAAATTTACTTTATTCATTATTAGAATAGCCACTCCAGCTTACTTCTTGGGGTGTTTGCTTGGAAGTTTTTTTCCACCCTTTAACTGAGATGTCTCTGAGATGAGTTTCTTGTATGCAGCAAAATGCTGGATTTTTTTTATGTATCCAGTCTGATAGTCTATGTCTCTTTATTGGGGAGTTGAGTCCATTTATGTTAATAGATATCAAGAAATAGTTGTTTCTGTTTCCTGCCATAATTGCTTTTGTGGGTTGAGCTGTGTCTGTGTCTTTTTCTAGTTTTAGTTTTCTTGTTTAGGAGTTTTCTTGTTTTTACAAGGCTGTATTTTCCCTCATTTTATTAGGTTTTCCACCTATAATTCGTTGTAGTGCTGGGTTTGTGGTCAGATATTGTGTAAATTTTGATTTGTCCTGAAATATCTTCATCTCTTCATCTATGGTGATTGATAGTTTTGCTGGGTATAGCAGCTTGGGCTGGCACTTGTGCTCTCTTAGGATGTGCATAATGTCTGTCCAGGCTTTTCTAGCTTTCATAGTCTTTGTTGAGAAATCGGGTGTGATTCTGATTGATCTGCCTTTATATGTTACCTGACCTTTTTCCCTTACTGCTTTTAGTATTCTTTCTTTGCTTTGGGCACTTGGTGTTTTGACTATTATGTGTCGGGAGGTATTTCTTTTCTGGTTCAACCTACTTGGAGTCCTGAAGGCTTCTTTTATGCTCGTAGTCATCTCATTCTTGAGGGTAGGGAAGTTTTCTTCTATGATTTTGTTGAAGATATTTACTGTGCCTCTTAGTTGATACTCTTCTCCCTCTTCTATTCCTATTATCCTAAGGTTCGATCTTCTCTTTGTGTCTTGGATTTCCTGGACATTTTGGGTTAGGAGCTTTTTTTTTTTTTTTTTTTTGCATCTTCTCTGGCTGTTTTTTCTATGTTTGCAATGTTGTCTTCTGCCCCCAGATTCTCTCTTCAATCTCTTGTAATCTATTGGAAATGCTTGCTTCTGTGACTCCTGATTTCTTTTTTTGGTGTTCTGCCTTTAGGGTTATCTCTTTTAATGTTTTCTTTATTGTGTCAATTTCCGTTTCAATTTCCCTCTTCCATTCCTTTATTTCTTTGGTTCTGTTTTCCTGTAGTTCTTTGAGTTCTTTTAGTGTTTTTCTTGTTTCCTCTTTAAAAGCTTCTGAATCTTTTTGCTTTTCCTCCTGTTCTTATTTAGTATCTCTATTGAGGTATGATTTCAGGTCTGTGTCTTCTCTTTCTGGAGTGTTTGGAATTTCGATGTTTGCTATTATGGGATAGCTGGGTTCTGGTGTTGCCAGGTTGTCTTGGTTTCCTTGGGATATACTCTTTCTCTTTCCTCTTGCCATTTTGTTGTCAGTGAAATGTTCTCGCCTTTTCCTTTTATCTGATCTGTGTCCCTGGATCTCTACTGGTCCAGGTGGCAGATGGGCCCAGCCCTGTTCTATGCCTCAGGGTCGCCAGGTGGGAACAGAGGTTCCAAAGTTCTGTTCCTGGTCTCTGGTCAGGCAGGTCGGAGGGGGCGCCCCACGTGCGCACTCCGCAGAGATCTCTCTGCTCCCCGGCCGTCCAGATCTCTCACTCACCAGTCTCTCAACCTTAGAAGCTGCCAGTCCGCATGGCAGATGTGCTAGGCTCTGCTCTGCGCCCTGAAGTCGCTGCCGGGTGGAAACAGAAGTTCCAAAGTTCTGTTCCTGGTCCCTGGATTAGGCAGGTCAGAGAGCATGCTCTGTGTGCGCACTCCTCAGTGATCTCTCTGTTCCACTGCCGCCGAGATCTCCCACTCACCAGTTTCTCAACCCCTAGGGGCTGGCAGTTTACATGGCAGATTGGCCGGGCTCTGTTCTGCACTCTGAAGTCGCCGGGTGGAAACAGAAGTTCCAAAGTTCTGTTCCTGGTCCCAGTTTCTCAACCCTGAGGGTTGCATTTATTTATATACATGTGTTGAGTCATTGCTGAATCATTAGATGCAACGATGAATGATCTTTTTGATATATGCCTGTATTCAGTCTCCAAGTATTTTGTTCAAGATTTTATTTTCTTTCTTATATGTTTAGTCAGTGATACTAGTTATAATATTCATTGCCACCTTCTCTTGCTTCTTCCTTTTCCCATTTCCTTTTACCTCCTTCTTCTCCTCCTTTTCCTCCTTCTTCTCTTAATTCTCTGTCATTACCTTTTATAAATACTATAACAATGACATCTTCTTAAAATTAACTTGGAAATTCTCCTTCAGTTTCTTCTTTTTCAATAGAAGTAAATATTGGTTGTAAATTGTCTTGGAATGTCTGATAGAATTCTGTTGTGAATCTCTCTAGGTCTAGGCTAATTTCATTCAAATAAAATTCTAGTAGTTCCAGTCTTTTAATATTGATCAATTTTGGCTCTTCTTCTTGACTTACCTTTGGTGGATTAAAAGAATATAAAATTCTATTCATTTGTTTTAGATTTTCAAACTCAATAGAATGTATGCCTTTGACTTACTGTCTATCCATCTATCTATCTCTCTCTCTCTCTCTCTCTCTCTCTCTCTATATATATATATATATATATATATATATATATATATATATATATATATATTTTTATTGGGTGTTTTATTTAGTTACATTTTTTGTTTTTTTTTTTTTTTTGTTTTGTTTTATTTTGATACACATTCTTTAACACCCTACTTAAAATGAAACAGGCTTTACTTTACGGGTTTTGGGAGGTGGCTGCCCTTTTTGGATATATTCTTTATTTACAGTTCAACTATAAATTCCCTTTCCCTTTTCCCCTCCAAAAACTCCCCAACCCATCCTGTTCTCCTGCTTTGTGTGAAATCAGGGACCCCTATGATTGAATTAGGGGAAGGATTAAGAAGCTGAAAGGGAGAGGGACACCATCGAAATACCAACAGACTCAGGTAAACTACACCCCGTTGAATCCGAAAGATTAAGGCCTGGACCGGGCATCATTCAGGGACTGGTCTGAAGCTGCTAGTTCATATGTAGCAGAGGAATATCTGTTCAGGCCTCAATAGGAGAAGATGAGGTTAATTCTCAGGAGACTTGAGGCCCAGGGAAGGGGAGGACTGGGAAAGGCAAACTCTAAGAGGCCAGGGGGAGGAAGAATGGGATGAGGAACTGAAGGAGTAGGAACCAAGGGAGGTGATGACTGGAATATAAATTAACAAAATAAATAGATAGAAAGATAGATAGACAGAAAAGCAGACAAATAGCTCCACAGACAGGTAGATAAAAAGACAGTTATTGTTCCCCTGCCTTAAAACTGAACTTTGAGAATTTGCCCTTAGTAGGAAAATAGGTTTGCTTGGAATAATATTAGCTATAGACCTCATGTTTCTCTATAAAAGGCTGGACTAATCATTATCTTTAGTGACTTATAAAGTTGTGTCATCTAATGATGGATCACATTCATACTTATGTATTTGCAAATACTCTGTTATAAACAGAAAATAAAGTAATACTGAGCTAATGGAAACTCAAACACCACAGTATTCTAAGAAATTTTTCCCTCCAGGCCAGCTTGGTTGATCAATGCGTTTACTGAGGCTATCTACCGAAATACATGAGTCTCTTGTAGTAGCTTTCCAAATAATTTTCAGATAGCTCTTCTGAGGAATCTATTGTGATCTTTGGTAATTGCTTAGTCTGTATAAATACTTAGGGAGGAGCTTTGTGGCATCTCTATGTTTTATGAATTTTATTTAGTCTTATGAGTCTTCCTCCATCCAAAAGAATGTCTTAATTCAGAGGAAATAACTATTTAGGGCTCACCTACCAAAAATTCAGATAAGTTTGAATGTTTAAAGCTTTCAAGAAATGGGTAGAAAACACCCACAATTGTAGTCACACAATGTAGACTGTCCTCCAGGCTACTCCTGTCAAAAGAAGTTTTCCTAAAATTTTAGACTATCTCAGCTATAAACTTGTTCTTCTTTCTTGCCTATTTCTTTCTTCAGTAGTCACACTAGATGGAACATTGTTGTGATGATGTCATTGAATATTGTATTTCATAAGATAGTGTTTGCACTTCATTCTGGGTGAAGCAATCAAACTTCTCTCTGTGTGTGTCTGTCTCTCTACCTCTTTCTGTGTGTGTGCGTGTGCAGGTATGTATGTGTGTGCAGGCACATGTGCAACTCAGTTTTTTCTTTTGCTTGTAACTTACCCTAGATCTAGATGATAATAAAATCACAGTCTCAAAAGGAATGTCAGACTCAGGAATGTTGGTGATTTCAAGGCCTCTCTCTGCTAAGGAGAGGAGGTAATTAGAAGTGGGAGCATCATACTTCTCAGAGTGAAGACCAACCATAAAACTAAAGGTG
This sequence comes from Micromys minutus, assembly GCF_963924665.1. NCBI lineage: Eukaryota > Metazoa > Chordata > Mammalia > Rodentia > Muridae > Micromys > Micromys minutus. Next base: position 9,752,772 of record NC_137971.1, read on the forward strand.
CAAGACTAAATCTGGGATGATTCACTGCCTTTGTCCTCCCTCGATGCTGTCTTCTGGCTGAAGGTGAGATTTGAAGACAAAGCTTTAGTTGACAATACTAACCAACTATCCTTCCACATTGCTGAACCATGAACTAAATACAGATCACAAATTCAAGCATTGGCTTTGCTTCTGTGATGATGGCTCCAGGGATTCTGATAATAGCTCTTGTCCACTACCTAAGCTCCCTCACCTTCATGACTATCTTTTGTCATCCTCTCCTTGTGGCAAGGTACCTCGATCCAATGGAAAGACAGAAGAAACAAAGTACTTTTCAGTGGTAATTAGTGTCTGACCAACAGGTTGACTTACATACAACAGAATAATAAAGAAATTTGCATTGTGACTTCAGCCTGGGTGGTTAGTTATTAATCAGCTTAGTCTTTAGCAATGACTTTTTTCTTTAGAGGAGCAGATCTGATTTATTGATATTCCCGGTCTAATATCATGGACCTCTCCATTGCTTTTAGAGAACTTACTCATGTTCACAGCTTTTTTTTTTTTTCAGAAGAGAAAATGAAAAATTATTAGCTAATACCAAGTTTGTTATACTTCACCAAGGATAACTTAACATAGAAATGCATTCTTTTAAATGCAGTTTAGATCAACTGGAAAAGACGTTAACTATGACTCAGTAATATTTCCTGATTCCTAACCAGAATCAGTTTTCCATCTGACCTCATAGTGGTCATTTCTTCACTTGATCATTGCAGTAACATGCTTCTTGTTTCCAATGTCTAGAGGGAGGGCAACAAGTTCAGAGAGGCTGTGGCTCAGGATGGCTGGAAACTGAATCTCCTCATCTCAAATGCTGTTTCTCTCTTTCATGATGAGAATAATGGTGATAATGAGAATTCCTCAAAATGCTTTATGTCTGCCATTTTTATTCTCATTTCTGAGAAAGGGAACCTTTCATTTATGCCCAAACACAAATAAGAGGTCGGGTTTCATGATTTAGAGAAAATAAATTGTTCTTCCAATTTTCCCCAGGCTTTTTGTGTTGCACACTATGAAATATTTTTCCAATGAAATTTTCTTAACTGTAAATAAGGTTAGAAAAGGGGGTAGTCAACCAAAACAATTATAATTGGCTACAAACCTAATACAATAACCCTCTTTCACCCATATTGTTAAGGGAGCTAATTGGACCCGCACAGCCACAAGCTAAATATGTTGCTGTGTGCAAACAGTGCATCCAATTTCCTTCAACAGTGTATCACTGTAGCAGTACTGTGCAGAGTGGGTGGGGAAGGAAGAGAGATCATCATGATTCAAAAGGTGTAAACAGCATCTATCTAGTCTTGGTGATCTGATCTAGAGAGAGAATGGGGGGCGCAGGGGAAGGAGGGAGGAAAAAAGGGAGGGAGGGAGGGAGGGAGGACAGGAAAGAGGGAGGATGGGAGAGTGGTAGGGAGGGAAAAAGCGAAAGAGAGAGAGTGCTACCTTTGTCTCTATTCCTTTCTGAATGAAACAATATTAAACAATCTCTTTCATTACAATGGAACTCAATCCTGACCCTTACAGAACTCTCATTCTGCTCAGAGGGTCATGGAGCACAGGATCTCTGATCTGTTCACAGTTATCTGGGGCACTATGATCATTTTCTGTTTTCTAGGTGCTTGATTTGGTCGGGACACATCAGCATGTATTTTTTTATTATTATTTTAAAATTCAGAATTTAAAGAAGAGCTTTTTCTTTCCTTACTTTGCTGGTTTGAACATGTGACCTGTTAGGATAGGAATCATCACACCACAGTGCACGGGGAGGTATCACTGTGTGACACCTCAGTCCTGTGGTAGTTTTTATTTGCACTGAAGCTGCACAGGTCGGTCTGTTCATGTTATCTTTGTCTCTGATGTAAGATGTAATGATGTCTTTCTTTTACTTGCGAGATGATAAAAAGATTGTGAGTGAATCTGTAGCATATGAAATGAACACAGATGTGAGAAAACATTCAATCATTGAACTCAATAAGAGAAACACAAATAAGCAGAAAAATCATTTCACTTTCTAAATACATGTTTTTTTGTTCAATCCTAGGACTCATACTATAATGTAATAATTAAGTAGAAAATGAAAAATTGTCAGGAGTGGTTCACTAAAAAGGGTGTTCCTCATCTACAATTTGTAGTAATGTGTTGATAATTTAGATTACAGTTATTGTGGCTCCCCATATTTGGAGCTTCTATCGAATTAAAACTGCTGTATTGCTGTATTCAGCTATTACAAATTATACGCTATTCATTCTCATGTGTTTAGTTGATGATCCTCAGAAATGGATATGTGTTAAAACACCAACGACTTTCTTTCTGGAGAGAAAAAAACTTTCTCCCTGTAAATTATATGAGCCATCTCTCCTTCTAAAATCTTTTTGTTTAAATAAAGAAATTTAAGAGTACTAATCTCTGAGTTCATATAGCTTATGCTTTAGAACTTTTATTCAGTATTTAATGGCCCATTTATATTGTAGGATATAGCTTGTGCTCCCTCTTGCTTTGGAGTGTTTGGTGTGTGTGTATGTGTGTGTGTGTGTGTGTGTGTGTGTGTGTGTGTATGTGTGTGTGTGTGTATGCACATGTGTGCAGATATTTCTACCTGTGGGAATGCAAGTCTAATGCCTTCCATTTTCACTCTATGTGTTAACAACCTGAATCTCTGGTCACTTCTCTGTTTCCTCTCCATACCCTTTTCTCAATGCTGGGATACAGGTGCCCACCTCCTTGCTAGGCTATCTCTGTGGGCACTGAGATTCCAATCTCCAGTCTGTATACCGGGAAGCAAATCTTTCATTCAACTAAGTCATCTCTCCAACCTTGGATCTTTGACTTTCAAAGTTCATCATACAAACTAGAATTGAGAATCATACTCCTAAATTCACCCTTTCTTCCATTACCAGAAGTATAGTTAGCATTGTGAAATACCTATGAAGTCATGATGCAGACATTTCAGTCATGTATTTATAAAGATTGGTTATTATTAAAGGATTATGGAGGTTTATGAGATGGTTAAGCTGAAGAATAGGCTTTCTACTAAGTTTGGTGTAACAAGACTCCTTATGTCATCACCAACAAGCACGTTTGTGTACACACGTGCATGCACACACACAAATAAACAAGTAGATAAATAAGTAAATAAATAAATATTTTTATGAAAAAATTGTATTTTGTGAAAGAATTTATGGAGTTTAACATCTTATATCCAGACAACCTGATTCAAACATCAGTTTATAAGTATCTTTGTTAATGTATGGGCATGAAGAAGAGACTATATAGTACTTGGAAAAGGCATCTCAGAGAACATAAAAAGACAAATCAGCATAGCAAAGTGTTGAGTGACAGATACTGTAGAAAAATTGATACATTTATGATACCTTTTATTTGTTACTATAATAGGATACTTTTTCTTGTTACTACAAATCAGTGCAATGAACATGAGCTGAAAATTAGGAACCTTTCTAGTTTAGGTGGGTTTATAAGAAACTCACTTAATTTCAACAGATAATCCTTCTTGGAATAATAATCCACATCATGGACTACTGCCCATATTTAATTGGGTCAAGACTATACTATTTTATCTTCATTTTATTGGTAAGTTTTTTTAAAAAAAAAAAAGCCTAACATCACGTTAATTGTACCACATGGTTTTGTTCCAGATTTTTATTGTCTTTGTTGGTAATGATATAGAATATTTTATTATAGTAACATTGTCTTGAAAATTCTGTGAGAAGACTGGAGATTCCTTATGATTCTTTCGCATCCATTTTCTAATATAACGTATGTGTGCATGTGTGAGTCTGTGTGTGTGTGTGTGCATATATATGGACACCTGTATGAAAATATTGCTCATCTATGCATGTGTGGAACTTAGAGGACCACTTCAAGTGTTAAATCCCTTCGTGAATTATCCACCTTTATTTTTCTTATTGGTGATGTAGGGCTTTGTCGTTATTGTTATTTCTTTTGATAAAAATGTCTCTCACTGGCCTAACCATATGTGAAAAATCGATGTATGAAAAAGCTAGTTTCATTTACCTATAGTCATTGTTTTCTCTAAACATGAAAATGAAATTTATTTTTGACTCAAGATGCTTTTTATTTGTTATTTTGTTTGTTTACATTTCAAATGATATTCTCCTTCCTTGTTTCCTCTCCAAAAGCCCTGAACACACCTCCCCTCCCCACTGCTCCAAAAGGGTGCTCTACCACATATCAGTGAATTTCTGCCCCACCTCTGTAGAATTACCCTATACTGGGACATCAAGCCTTCACAGGACCAAGTGTCTCCTCTCCCTTTGATGCCTGACAAGACCACCCTCTGCTACATATGCAGCTGGACCCATGGGTCCCTTCACATGTATTCTTCTGGTCGGTTGTTTAGTCCCTGGTACCTCTGGGAGGGGAGCTAGTTGGTTGGTATTGTTTTTCCTATTGGGTTCAAACCCCTTCAGCTCCTTCAGTTCTTCCCCCAACTCCTCCATTTGTGTCCCCTGCAAAGTCCCATGCTTTTTGAACATTAAACAATGCTCCCAGAGAAATTCACAAGCGGTATATACATTTCATTACCATATCAAATGAAGCAATGAGGAAAAGAGAACAAAACAGTCATTGTGAAATAAGACTATCTATGTGTTAATCTGGCAACACACAGAAAGAAAATCCCTAAAATTTGGAGGACTAGAAACTATATTTTGTTGCCCTGGTTGAGTATGAGGAGACATACTAGGGTTGATTCTACTGCATAAATGTTTAAAGAATTTGCAAATAGTTTCAACTCAAGCATGAAAGAATATATTCTATGCATATCAGGGAGACCTCTGCCAAGCAAAGTGAATAAAAATAAAGAAGTTTTTTTTAAACATAGATTTTAAGTCAAGTGCAACAATCTTACTAGAAGATCAGTAGTTTATGATTTATGAGGCCAACTAATCTGTTTCTTTTTGTAATAAGTAGTTTAAAACATAATGGTAAATACACTTCTTGATTTTTTTTGAGAGTAGTTTCTTGTTATGAGGGATAGTTGGTAAAAGAATTCCTTTGCATTTTATTAGAAACAATACAACATCTGTGCAGTGTTCAATGTTCTTAATCTTAAACTTGTCCCTCATAGCTTTATGGGGGCCTTATTTTATTCAATCACAAATCCAAAAATAAATGGTGTCTCCTGACCTTCATTCAATTCCAGACTCTTTGACTCTCTAAATAGCTTTCATAGCTGTGTAATTTCTCAGGATTTTGTTTATTTATTATACACGCACATCACACACATCACACACACACACACACACACACACACACACACACATTTGCTCTGTGCTTGTTCTGTAACTCACTATAAAAACCAGTCTCATCTTATCTTAACTCTGAAAATCCTCCTGTCTCTACCTTTTGCACAAACCACAATGTCCAGATTGTTTTATCATCTTTAAAAATATTCTAGAACTGCAGAAGCTCAAGAGTTAACAGGACACAATGCTCTTGAAGAGGATCTGAGTTAGGTGATGCCTATGTGTAAATAGTTCACAATTACCTACATCTACAGCTTTATAGCCCAATATAGTTTGGCCTCCACAGATATTTGTACTCATGTGTAACATTCTAATTTATATGTATATCATATGTATATATACATAATTTATTTAAATTTGAAATAGTATAAGAGTCCAATCAAGTTCTCAGTAATTTTTTGAGTATTATAATGTCAGATTTTATTTTTGTGTATAATTGATGAATACTACATAGTGTGTATGCAGCACATTTTCACAACCATTTGTCAGTTGAAAGACATGTAGGTTGTGTTTATCTCCTAGCTGCTATGGAGAGTGCAGAAATGCATATGCCTGAGCAAAAGCCTTTGTGAGGTAAGACAGGTAATCATTTAGGTCTATATAAAAAGCAGTGCTCTACTTGAGCCATATACTAAGTATTTTTAAGCTCTGTGAAGATTTTCTATATAGTTTTCCAGAGTGGATGGGACAGTATGCATCCCCAGCAATAATAAATGTGATTTCTAATTGGGATTTACAGTGTATCTTTCCATGCATTGGTGGCTTTTTCACTTTCATCTATAGGGCTCAGAAAATATCCCTGAGTCAGTAGTAGATTTCTCTCCTTGTTTGAGTAAAGACTAGATCGTGCGCATTCAACGTGGTATGGCTGTAGAGAAGACATAGGTTCGATCTTCAGTTCTGCATAAAATTCAGAGTGGCAGGGGTAGAAATAAGAGAAGAGAGTCTCTTGCTCTTTGCTCTCCCACTCATGCTCTCCCCCTTGCTTCTCCTCTCCCCATCCCCCCTCCCATTTGCTCATGGCCTGCCTCTGCTTCTTTACACCTCTCTTCTCTCTCTCTGACCCTACTACCCTATTTACACCCCTCCCCATGCCCTAAATAAACTTGATTCTGTACTAAAAAAAAAAAAAAAGAAAACGAAAAAGAAGAGATTCTTTTTTTAATTGTCCATTTTACTGCTGATCTTGTCCAAAGTCTAAATAAAATTTTTTATTTTATTTTTATGCTTGTAATTTTTTTGAAATTATGGCTGCTTTACACTAGACATTTTTGAATTGGAGAGATTCCTCAGAGGTTAAAAGCTCTCACTGCTTAACACAGGACCTGAGATCAGTTTTTAGCACCCATAGGTTGGCAAACAATCATAGAACTAGTTTTAGGCAACCTGATGCCTTCTCTTCTCTAGAGCACCATACATACTCATAGTGCACCTGAATACATGTAAGTAAATGCTCATACACATAAAACAAAATAAACAAATCTAAACAAAATTGACCTTTGAATTGTTTGTTTTTAGTGTTTTGACCATTTCATTGTATGTATCTTTTTAATATAATTAATATTTTACTTATTCACTTCACATCCTTCTCACTGTCTTACTCCCTGTCAACACTTCCCACAATTCTTTTCCCCAACACCCCTTTCTCTTCTCCTTTGAGTGGGTGGGGACTCCCCAGTCCTAACACATCAACTCTGTGAGGTTAGGCTCACACTCTTCCAATGAGGCTAGAAAAGTAAGGCCAGGTAAAAGAACATATCCAACATAAAGGCAATAATTTTTAGAATAATTTCTGTTCTAGTTGTTTGGAATCAACATGAAGACTAAGCTACACATCTGCTACATATATACTGGGAGTCTTAGGTCTAGCATGTTTATGTTCTTTGGTCGATTGTTCTGTCTCGGAGAGCCCTAAGACTCAGGTAAATTGACTCTGTTGGTCTTCTTGTGGAATCCTTATGCCTTTGGAGGCCCACAATTCTTCATCCCATTAAGAGTCCCCAGGCTCTATCCGCTGTTTGGCTGTAGGTTTCTGCATCTGTCTGAAAAGGGTCCATAAGAAACAAGCAAGAAAGCTACTGTGTTCAAGTTACTTAAAAGTTTGTTTGAGTTCACTGAAGGCCCAGTTACTAGTGATTCTGGTGATCAAAAATATTTTACAACTTTGGTAAAAACAAAGCTTCAGTCCCATTTAAACTTCATAGTTTGCTTTTTATCAGAAAACATAACAATAATGGCATGTTTTAAAATAATCATTCAACAATTTATTTTTAGCTAAAAACAATAAATATGTCAATCTGCATATATTTAATGACTTGCCACATTCCATTTTATAGGTACATCACTTAAGGAGCTACAGGAAAACACCACCAAATGAGTGAAAGTCTTGAAGAAAACCATCTAGGATCTAAAAATAGAAATAGAAATAAATAAAAAATAGACACAACCTTGGAGATAGAATACCTATGAAAGAGATCAGTAATCATAGATGCAAGCATCACCAAGAGAATACAAAATATTGAAGAGAATATCAAGTGCAGAAGATGTCATAGAAAACTTGACACAATTGTCACAGAAAGTACAAAACACAAAATGCTCCTAATACAAAATATCCAGAAAATGCAGAACACAATGAGAAGACCAAACCTAAGAATAAAAGGTGTAGAAAAGAGATAAGATTACCAACTTAAAGGCCCAGTAAATATCTTAACAAAATTATAGAATAAAAATCCCCTAACCCAAAGAAAGGGATGTCTATAAATATACAAGAAGCTTTCAGAACTCCAATTGGATTGGACCAGTAAAGAAATTCCTCCCAACACATAATAGTCAGAAGACTAAATGTAGAAAATAAAAAAATATATTAAAAGCAGTAAGGGAAAATGGTTAAGTAATATATGAAAGCAGTTCTATCAGAATTAAAACAGACTTCACAATACAGACTATGAAAGCTAGCAGATACAAGACAGATGCCATACAGACCATAAGAGAACACAAATGCAAGCCCAGGTTACTATATCAAGCAAAAAACTCAATTACTGTGGATAAAGAAACCAAGATATTCCAGGAGAAAACCAAATTTACACAATATTTTTTCTACAAATTCATCTCTACTAAAGATAATAGATGGAAAACTCAAACACAAGGAAGGAAACTACAGCCTAGGAAAAGCATGAAAGGAATCTTCTTGCAGCAAACCTAAAAGAAGATATGCTCACAAACATAATTCTACCTCTAACAACAAGAAACAGCAATCACTATTAACTAATATCTCTTGCTATTAATGGACTCAATTCTCCAATAAAAAGATAGAGGCTAATAGACTAAACATGGAAATGAGACCCATCATTTTGCTGCATACAAGAAACTCATCTGAGTGAGAAAGACAGACAATACCTCAGAGTAAATGTCTATAAAAATGCTAAGCAAATAGTCCCAAGAAAAAATCTGGAGTAGCCATTCCAATATCAAATAAAATACATTTTCAAACTAATGTTATCAAAAAAGATAAGGAATGGCACTTATTGCTCATCAAAGAAGAAATCTATCAAGATGAACTCTCAATCTTCAACATCTATGCTCTAAATGCAAGGGCACCCACATTCATAAACGAAAATTTACTGTAGCTCAAAGCATATATTGCACCACATAGCCAATAAAAGTGGGAGTCTAAACACCCCACTCCTATCAACAAACAGACCATGGAAGCACAAATCGAACAGAGAGATGGTGAAGCTAACAGAAGTTATGAACCAAATGGATGTAGCAGACATATATATAGAATATGAAAAATGGAATATACCTTCTTCTCAGAACCTCAGGGTACCTTCTCCAAAACTGACCATATAATGGTCACAAAACAGGCCTTGACAGATACAAGAAGATTGAAATAATCCCATGCATCCTAACAGATCATCATGGACTAAGGCTGGTCTTCAATAACAACACAAACAACAAAACCCCACATACAATGGAAGCCTAACAATGTTCTATTTAATGATAGCTTGGTCAAGGAAGAAATAGAGAAAGAAATCTAATACTTTTTAGAATTTAATGAAAATGAAGGCATATCCCCAATTATGGGACACAATGAAAACAGTACTAAGAGGGACACTCATAGGTCTTAGTGCCTCCAAAAAGAAACTGGAGACAGCATACACTTACAGCTTGACAGAAAACCTAAAAGTTCTAGAACAAAAAGAAGCAAATACACAAAATAGTAGTAAATGCCAGGAAATAAGCAGTGAGATCTGAAATCAACAAGGTGGAAATAAAAAGAACTATACCAAAAATTAACAAAACCAGGAGACGGTTCATTAAGAAAATCAACAAATCAGATGAACCATTAGCCAGACTAACTAGAGGGTACAGAGTCAATATTAAAATAAAGAATATCAGAAATGAAAAGGAAGATGTAACCATAGAAATGGTAGAAATTCAAAAATTATCAGATCCTACTACAAGAGCCTAAACTCAACAAAACTGGAAATTCTGTATGAAATGGACCATTTTCTAGATAGATATTAGGGACCAAAACTTAGATAAGGATCATATAAATTATCTAAGCAATATAATAACCCCTAAAGAAAAAGAAGCAGTCATCAAAAGTCTGTCAAGCAAAAAAAAAAAAAAAAAAAAAAATGCCAGGACCAGATGGGTTTGGTACATAATTCTATCAGATCTTCATAGAAGACCTAATTTCAGTACTCTCCAAAATATTAAAACAGAAGGGACATTACTAAATTTATTCTTAGAATCCAAAATTATACTCATATCTAAAACACACAAAGACCCTACAAAGACAGAGAACTTCAGACCAATTTTTCTCATAAACATCCATGCAAAAATGCTCAATAAAATTCTTGCAAACTGAATCCAAGAACCAAGTAAAACAGTCATTCACCATAATCAAGTAGGCTTCATCCCAGGGACGCAGAGAGGATTCAATACATAAAAATTTATCAACATAATCTACAGTATAAACAAACTAAAAAATAAATTGCATAACATCATCTATTCTAAACTTGCCTTTATATTCCAGAGGAAACACTATATGATTGCCTCTTGTTCTCCATAAGAAAATATCTTCTAGAATTACCTGGAATAAAATGCACATAGGAAGTAGCCTGCTATAAATTAAAAAATAATAAAGATACAGAAAAATAAGGCTGAAGTTTAACCTTCTCTGTTTCTTAACACAAATTAATTATATTAATATGAAATATATTCATTAATTATGGGCATTTTGATATTTATCATATTGGACATTTGAGTTATACCCAGTGAATGTAGAGATTGTTACTCATGGAAAATTAACAGGCTAACAAGTGACCAATATCATCCACATTTATTAATTTTAGATTTCTTATTCTACTTATTCACATTACACAAAGGTGATGGAAAGACATAGCATTCTAAAAGTTTATGTTTATACATATGTAGGTATATATTACCCAGTGAACTCTCATGGAAAAAGTAAAATAAAGCATCAACAAGGAAACAGAAAAAAGGTCTCTTTTTTTGAACTGGTATGTGACCTCTCTTTATAATTGCAAAGTGAAATCACAATCACTCAGTGTCATCCAGTAATCACTCTCTTTGCTTCAAATCCAAGAAGTTTACAATTTCTTTCCAATCTCCATCTCTTAAACCTCCATTGTCAATAATATCTCATCTATCCTATCACTGCCAAGTATATTTAGGAATAATTAATTCATAACATACAACTTAGAGCACACAATGTAATTGTTAAATAAAATAGGGACAGTGACTCTACTGTACCTGTAATTTATATTAGCTCTTATAAGAACCATACATCATAACTCATGTTTTAAATTAAAGAAGGCTCAAGTGTTTTAGCTTCATAAAAACCAGAGATGTTAGACAGCAGATATTAATTTTGTGAGTTCAAAGCCTCTTGACTCTTCAGTGTGTCAAGATAAAATAAGAAAAGGGTACAGGTTTTTATTGCATACATATGTCAATATAAACTGAGCAAATGCATTCCAATGTGGGAAACAACTGAAAGTTTAGTCTTAACACAACTCCCTTAAAAAGGACAATAAAGTTCCAAGAACAGGGAACTCTCTACGTTAAATGATGTAAATAAAAATAATTTAATTTTTTTTCTGAAGGTTGTTAGTCTACAATTTGTCATAAGCTATAGCTTGGAAATGTTACTTGCTGCCCACAGACATTGCAAACTAAAGTTATTAACTTCTTTAAGGATATATTTCAAAGTGACAGTTCTCCAGTCCTTGACAAAGACATTTCTGGCTAATAAAACTGAAAAGAGCCTTTTAAAAAGATCTATGTCCAAACAGGCAAGAGAAAGACGTGTGGCGTGTGGTCCTAAAGTGAAGGTCCTAGAGAAGGTGTACAGACAAAAGGCAGAAAGCCGCATTCACTCTTGAGTCAAGCATGGTCCTCATAGTCATCTTCTCCAGTGAGTAATATCTGTATCTGCTTATCAGCGTTTCTTCGTTGCCTGTCATGTCTTTCTCTAGTTCCTTAATTTCTATTTTGTCATCTTTGGTAAAAGGTCAGCAGAAGGAAAAGTAGGAGAGGAGAATAAATAGAATCACTAATGGTAGCTCACCGTGTCTATTATATCAACAATTTTGTCTGCTTGCTTTTGATGAACTCACTTTTTTTCAAGAATTCTTATATTACACCAAGATTTTAGTTAACAAATGATTTCTAAATATGTATTATTATTTACTTTTTTCCATTTTTATTGGATATTCTCTGTATTACATTTCAGATATTATCAACTTCCCCCAAACTCATAATCCCTCCCCTTCCCATTGCCTCCATGAAAGCGGTCCCTCTCGCAAACACCCTCTTCTACCTCAGAACCTTAGCTTTCCCCTAAACTTGGCAAAGGAACCTTCCCTGGACCAACAGCCTCTCCTCCCATTGATGCCAGACAATGCCATCCTCTGCTACATATGCAACTGGAGCCATGGGTCTCTCCATTAGTTGCTGTATTAATTTCTGGGGACTGTAGAGAGTTTTTGTTGGTTATTTACTTTTGCTTAGTAAAGCCTTTTTGTTTTCTTGTGTGTGTGTATGTGTGTGTGTGTGTGTGTGTGTGTGTGTGTGTGTGAGTGCATACCCATGTGCATGTTCAAGTGTGTATACCTGTATGTAACAATGTATGGTTGTTAATTTATAGGCATTCAAATAACATTCTCATTCAAAAATTCAAAGAAAATTGAAGAGTGTGTTGAGAAGATTTTTAGACGTGTACAATTGAACCATCTCAGTCTCTATTTCTATTCTTTCCCTTTTTTTCCCCTGCCCTCTCTCCATCTTTTCATTATTGTAACCAGTGTGTCTGCCTTGTTCCAGCATTTTCTTAGGCATCTATTGTAAACAGCAAAGTTGAAGGCATCTAGCTCTCACTGGAAGCATTTCTCACACCATGATGTTCTGTAAGCGAATAATTTGTGTATTATTAACATGAAATTGTGTTCTTGGAAGACTGGTATTTGAAAAATGGGCACCATTATATGGCCATAATTGGTGACCAGGACATTAAGTCTAGAAAATATGTATTTGAAGAATGATTAAACACATGACTTTTGGGGAATTGAGGTTTATTTTTTTTTTAATTTCAGGGGCAGTTGGAGTCACCCCAACATATTCCAAGTAAATATAAGCATGGAAGTACTCATAAGAAGGAAGTGAGTAAGCTGTCTCAGCCTAGAGGCATGTTGCAAAGACCACTATGCTGTAGGTGCTGAGGAGGGAGAGGGTGGTTGGGAGAAGGAGCACCTGCATTGAGGCAATGGGAGAGGGAGGAGCAGGGGATTCAGGGAAAAGGATAACATCTGAAATGTAAATGCAGAGAATATCCAACTTAAGAAAATAAAGAGAATCAAAAAACTGAAGAAATTGGTCTGAACAAGGCAAATGCTTCTTTTCCAAGTCTGCTTTTTGCTACTCTTTGCTTGCTTGCTTTTTCTGTCATAGTGTTAACGTAAAAAATTGAAATGTTTGTATTAGCATATATACCTTTTGACGGTGTGTCAAAACTTTCTATACACAGTAAAGAAATAAGCCTTGTATTGCTGAGATTTTAATATCCAAAGAAAATTTAGGCATTACATGCTTTTGAAAATTCAGTGATAGTCTTATTGGTATTAGACCTTGTGAGGGAAATAATACAACATCCGCTAGTCTGACAGTAGCAGTTAACATCAGTCCAGCCTCCCCGTTCAGTACTATTCTTCCCCTTTCTACACCATCATTGTCACTGCCACATTCTGACCCAATTTTCCCAAAGGAATAAAGAACTGTAGAATAGTACTCACATATTTCATTAATAAAAAGATGAAAAGCTCACAAGCCCGAATATAACAACCTCAGGAACAAGTATATCCTTTGCTTAGTAATCAGTTTAACTATGAGGTGCATGGTGGAATTTGATCTTCATGTGTTATTGATGTTTAGAATTCTAATGGACAACTAGTACTGTGCTCTTGCTGAAGGGTTTTTATAGTGAGCCTCCTTGACCTGCCCTAATTTTGTCTGTTGCTCACCATGTGATACTTTGGCTTTGACATCAGTCAGATATAATAGGATGCAGAGCTTTGGGATTGAGTGAGAAGTACAGTCCAAAATAAATCTATTTTTATCATTGTCTCAGGCTGTAACATTTTTTTTCAAAACAAGAAATATAACAATGATACTCTGTTTCAATGACTTTTTAAGGATTTATTACTATTAACAGCTTGCTTTTCCCCCTTAGAACCAAAACATAATGATGAAAGAGTAATGTTTAATGTACTAGTTAAGCTTCCAAGGAAAACAGCCAATAATACAGTTGACTAGATTATTATGATGATTTATGAAAAGGACGGTGATTCATGCTTTAAAATATAAATTGCCTGCAATGTTAGTAATCCAAGCTCAATAGCACTCTAATGGTTTGGATGATGGACATGCTATTTTTCGGGGATGTGTTTGATTTTATGCTCTGAAATAGCACCATTTGGGCAATCTTCAGGACTTGTTCAATGATACATAATCAAGATTATCTCTAATTCAAGTTTCAAAAATGTTGAAGTTAGTGGTGAAACTGTCCAATCTTGTGATAAAGAGCAACCTTTAGACCAGACAGGTGAAACACATTTATAATACGGGTACTTAGGAGTCTGAGGCAGGAGTATTGCCATGAGTTTGAAGCTGCCCTAGGGAAAATAGTAAATTATAGGCCATTGTGGCCATAGATTGAAACAAAATAAAAGCTCATTCACTGAGATGACTTAGGAAAATGAGAAGCATGTGGCAATTAATGAGAAGCCTAACTATATTTCTCTTGTGAAAACAAGTGTGGTTTTCATATGACCAAAGTCAATTATAAAAAGAAAATGTGAGGTTCTGTTTTGATGAGAGAAAATAGAAAGTTAGAACACAGTTTTCTGGGAGATGTTTGCCCTGTTTAACAGGAGAATTGATGCCTAAAACATTGTTCAGAAGTACAGGGCTACATGAAGCAATCCGTGGACAAAGTCTGCTATTCTTATTTTGCTAACTGATTACCCTTTCAAATTGTCATCTACAATTTGTCATCTACAAATTGTCATCTACAACTATAATTGTATGTCTACTGATGCCTTAATTATGCTAAATCATGACTCATATTAATACTTTATTTATTAATAATCTGTATGTAATTTTGTAGGTTGTTGGGTGTTTTACCTATTTTTTCTATATTAGTTTTTCATGGCCTATATTCCTCTGATGTCAGAAATGGTCTGTGTGCAAACTGTTGTCAGGATTCCGGGTTGAGTGAATGTACTTGCTATATTAACCCACACACCATTCAGCTTCATTAAATATGCCTCCCCATACTTTACTTTCTTCTTCCTCTCTGTCTCTGTCTCTGTCTCTCAGTCTCTCTCTGTCTTTGTCTCTGTCTCTTTCTGTCTCTCTCTCTCTCTCTCTCTCTCTCTCTCTCTCTCTCTCTCTCTCTCTCTCTCTTTCTACTTGTGTCCTTTTTTATAAAAAATTAAGACATATGAGAAACACTCCTGCTCTTTCTGCCTATGTATTAGACTATTGCTTCTATCTGGAAACTTCTTATAGGAAATTGCAAAAAGTCAAATTGTACTCATTATACAAACTATGAAAAAATTCAAATAAGGGTAGATTTTGTGACTAGTTGTAAGCATACACAATTTTAGTTTAGAATCTCAGAATATTTTCAGTAGACAAGAAAACTAAGAAGGAGAGCAAATAATTATAAAGGTTTAAAAAAAAGAAAAACAAGAAAGGAAAGAGGTAAAGAAGAGGGTACTGCTTAGTACTTTTTCCTATCTTTTTGTCCCTTGTGGCAATTGTACAGTTCATAAACCACTCCCACTTCCTCCCCATCCCTCTGCATTTCAACTTCACCAAAGAGTCAAGAAGACTAACGAGGGGAGATATAACTGTTTTGACTTGTTTACTCTGAAGAAAGGTCTATTTTAAAGTTGAAATTAGGTCATCCATCATGTTACTGGTTGAGGAAAGGTACCCTGCCTGCTAGCCAAGCTTCGGAGGAAATATGTAGGATGACTGATGTCCTGGCCCCGGGTGTGTGGCATGGAATCTGCTCCACTTCATCCCACTCGCCATTTATAATCATCGCAACTTTCTTCCATCACTTCCCTTGACGTTATGAGTTGCTAGCTTTCCAGAAGGACAAGCTTGATGCCTCCCAAGTACCTGGTGAACTGGCATTGTTTTCTGGCCTTCCTCCAAATAACTCAGCCAAACAGGAGGAAAAGATTCAAATCGGAAGCATGACGACTTACACCAAAATGTTTGGCTTATGTTTTGATATGAAGATTAAAGCTAACCACTACGTTACATCATATAAGAGAAGGAATTCAGTATATTTTATGCTGTTTTTCACTGATAACTATAAAGGTGCCATTATGAATGAACACACAGATCTCACTGGAGAAGCCTGTCCACAGTTAAAGATCCACACAAAAAATATATTATTCCTAAATTAGGGGAGTCATTCAAACAAGCATTGATAGTTCCAAGTCCCATCTCCACAAACTTCCATACAATTATAATGATCATTCTAAAGCAAGGGGACTTCACTTAAAGTATTACTCTCTCATTCTCAATTACATTTTAATTATTTACCCATCAAAGGAAACAATAAACTATGGCAGACTTAAAACCAGGAATCAGTTAGATTTATATCCTCTTTCATGGTTAATGTATTCTTGTTCTTGCATTCTGTCCTTCCTCATAACTTGGTGCTATACTTTCTTTGTCTCTGTATTAATTGTTTTGCTGTTACAGTCCAAATATACCACCATCCACAAGGCACCTTACAACAGAACATGGTTATTGGGTTATGCTTCTGTACAAATACAAGTTATCATGGTGGAACTACATGGACCTGAGCAGCAGGCATAGCTGTTGGAGGAGACCGCTGATCAGTCACATCTTGAACAAAGAGAAACACACACACGCACACATACACACACACACAGAGAGAGAGAGAGAGAGAGAGAAAGAGAAACAGAGAGAGACAGAGACAGACACAGACACAGACACAAAGGCAGAGACAAAGAGACATACACAGAAAATTCAGAGGAAATGGCATGAGTCCTTGAAACAACAACGTTTG
Source organism: Micromys minutus (assembly GCF_963924665.1). Classification (NCBI taxonomy): domain Eukaryota; kingdom Metazoa; phylum Chordata; class Mammalia; order Rodentia; family Muridae; genus Micromys; species Micromys minutus. Next base: position 9,769,737 of record NC_137971.1, read on the forward strand.
TCCCCAGTGACATACTTTCTCTAGCAAGGACACACATCTTTAACCTACTGAAATAGTACCAAGAACTAGGAACCAAGGATTCAATTGGATGAACCCAAGAGGAATTTCCTCAATCCTCTCCAATTCCTTCTATCTTTCTTTTATTCTTTCTCATCATGTTAAAGATAGACTGTAGTAGTTGTCCACTTATCTCGAACTGGCAGCTTGCCACAGCTAAGAATTATCTGTGAGTACAGCCCTGATTAAGGTATTTTCTAGATCAGAGAGACCTATATGCTTCCTACAGTGTGTTGCTATTGGTTAGTTGATGAAAGAGTGCCTAATCACTGCTCGGAAGGCCAACATCAGTCCTTTGTGGGTGGTCCTGAGATGTATAACAAAGCTCGCTAAGCATAAACCTGTGAGTAAACAAGCCAAGAATAAAGTGGTAAGTAAAATTTCCCTATGGCATCCGCCACTGGGCGCTTGCCTTGAAATTCTGCCTTGATCTTATCCAGTGATAGATTGTGACTTTCGGATTACAAGTGAAAGAAGCCCTCTTCTCCATAAATTGTTTATTGTTGTCATAGCAACAGAGTACGCCTACAATATTTAGAGAACATGTATTAGGTATATACATTAATAACATCCATGCTCGTTTCTATTGTATTAATATGCTACATTCAAAACTGTGTGAACAAGTTATGCTGATATATACATATGTAAATGTTTATATATGTATACATCTATTTCTTTATATATATATATGTGTGTGTGTGTGTGTGAGTGTGTGTGTGTATTTGACTACTCCAAATATTACCTCTTTTTCCAACACAATATTTTATTGATTATTTGTTGCAAAAATGGTACACTATACTAGGCAGTTATAATAAAAAAATAATTACTTATAGCACTGAAGTTGAAAGATCCAGGACTGAAGTTCCAGTAAAATTAAACCTAGTAAAGGTGAATTTCCTGTTTGGCAAGTGGTCATGTTTTTGTTAGATCTTCGCAGACTGGAGCTTTTTCCTCTTACAAGGGTACAAAGGTCATTCATGAAGCACCTACCTTCATTTTCAGTTCCCCTCAAGGTCTTATCTCTAAGTGTCATATAGAGCATTTGATTGCTCTAAGACCAAAAGCATGCAACATATTTTAGCAAATAAATCAATGAAATGAATTTAAGAATGAATGATGATGCTTGCATTTCTTTTCAGAAAAGTATGTACTGCCAAGTGTGCCTTCCCACAGAAATGTGCACCTTTATGACAGAGAGAGTCAGGTAATAATAGAGGAAGAGAGAACTATAATTAGGGTATGTTGCATGAAAACTCTCATTTCAATTAAAAAGAAATAATCAGAAAATCAGAAAATCTGTAATATTCGCTGGGAGAATATACATAGGTCACAATTCAGCCTAGCCTGGAATATCATGACTCAGAATGAGAGAGTCATAGCACCCAGAATCTCTGGGATTCTCGCAGAAAGAACTGCTGCATAGGAGCAAAATCACTTAGATTTGTTTTACTAGCTTGGTGAATTCTACTTACTAATATAATTTAAAACATTATTTATTTTTCTCAGAATCACTATTTTGTAAATGAATTGTTCTTCATGTAAGTGGAAACAGCAAATTAAACCAGCAGCTATATTTATTTACCTTACTTTACTCCTCACACAGAAAGAAAAAACTATGATTTATTTAAAACTGCATTTTAGCCACTGAGCAGTTAAATGATCTATCTTTGCTAAATATGCTAATCAGGCTACCTCTGAGCCCCATATCATGATACTTTCATCTGGTTTTTTGGACCCCTTCTTTGGGGCTCCAATTTCTCCATCCTGTGGGATGATCTGAAACTCCTTCTCTCCATCACTCCTTCCTCTGGCTAGCGAATGTGCCGCCCTATTCTCTATTCTTCCCAGACATTGGGGAATCAGCATTTATTGACAAAGCAAACAATAAATGATAAGACTTGTTTACATTAACTTGAGCAGGGGTATTCTTGGTATAGGAATTAGAATGCCATGTCCAGATTAACACAACATATGAGGGCATAGAAATCAGCATTTGAATAACACATACTTACTTTAGAGTATTTAAAAACATTATGCCTACACTATTCACTCTGAAGTCCAGCCTTGCGATATTTATATAACCAAGTGATCTTCCATTTACTCACTGTTAAAATGCTATATTACTTTATATAATTTATTTCAAATAGGTCAAAATCATTTGATAGCAACTGAAGCCTAACTACAAAACAAACATTAGTATCTTAGATGTTAAGTTAGTATAATAGTATCATAGTGTAAGACAGTTAATTTAATGCAATTACTAATCAAATTGACCTGTAAAAATACTTGTTTCATTTTCTGCTTATTCATTTTCTCCTTTTCTTTTTTTTTTTCTTTTTTTTTTTTTTTTTTTTTTTGGTTTTTCTATCTTCCTTAAAACTTCATGTGTATAACTATTTATAATTTACAAGCCCTATCTTGAAAATAAATTTGTAGTATTTATTGATTCTCCTTATTTTATGCTAAAAAGAACAAATGCTTGATTTCTAGAGTCATCCAGAAAGAAAATTCCTAATTTCCCATATTAAAAGGATTCTGAGTATCTCTTAACCCCATCTTAGAGGAAGGGTTGAAGATTTCAGACAATAAAGCTATAGTTACAGAAAGAGATTAGATAATACCAGCATTTGTAAATAAAAAGAGATAATTTTTGTATTTGTGTCTGTAAACTGAAATTTGAAATATGTCCCAATCTATTTTTATGTCAATTATTACCAGAGTATTGATCTACCTAAATCATTATTTGAGGGCTTTTTATATGATAATTCAGGTTTATTTTTCATTCAATTCTCCTTTCATGATTTCATTTATATTTGGCTCAAATTTGGTTCACTTTCTCTTTTTCTTTCCCATCTTGTCTTCTGGAAGATAAGATTATAAATTCCTATGTCTAGGGAAAAAATATTGTTTTATTATTTTTACTTTAAGGTAAACATGTGACCTGAACAAATGGGTCAAAACATTAAGGAAGAAAGTCAAAGCAGGCTATACTACATTCGTCTTGGGGTCAAAGGCTTCTCGTCCACCTGAAATAACTGTAAGGCCACTGTTCACATGCCATGCCCCATCAGCTATGTGCTTCTACAGGGTACAGAATGCCCACTAGAGAAAATTTGTGGAGAAAAGCCTTCATAATGAAACTGTAGCATATATTGATCTCCAGACCCACTATTTTCCCAACAAATTTAATAATTTCCTCTTTTTATCATTGAGTAAAATTCTATTGTAGAGATATCACAATTTCATTATCAATGTTATTTTCATTATTTGTATTATTGTGTTGATGGGCAACTAGGTTGGTTACATTGTCTTGGTATTGTCAATAATGAAGCAATGGACATAGATGAGCAAGTATTTGAGATACTATTAAAGTATAAAAACTTACAAAAACACATGTTCATGTTGTACACATCTTCAGTATTAAATTTATGTGCCTTCTTAACTTAATGAGCAGCTTGTATATCATTAGATAATTTAAATTATTCCAACAATGAATTATTTTTTCTTATTTTCAAAGGCCACAGAATGGGAGTAAGTATGCAAGAACTTTCTTTTTATTAAGTATTGGTATAAAAATGCTTGATAACTCTATATGTGCAACAACTACTTAACAAATTACTACCATGAGCTTAGCGTTTATAGAAAGCATATATTTGTATATATATTTAGTTATGATACATAATATATGTGTAACTATATATGTGTGTGTGTGTGTGTGTGTGTGTGAATCAATTAAAAACACTTTACCAGTATTATTCATAAAGTATGCAATAATTTGCTTTGAGAAAAATGTAAAAAGAAAAAGAAAAGATACTTTCCAAGCAGCTAAATATTGCTGATGTTAAAAAAATAATAAAAGGACCTCAATCTATTTGCATGTCAAAGAGTAGGCATTTAATTTTGTTCAGGTTATTTGGTTAAGTTTTATGATTCTGGTGAGATGAGTTCAAGGCACTTAAAAATAATATAAGGGTCCAGCATGCGCTGTGTATGCAGCTCGGCAGCAAATCCAGGTTCTTCCTCAAGTTGGTAAAGATGAATAGTTGAGATTTTGTTTTGATTTCACTCACACATCTTCACACACACACACATGCACACGCACACACACACACACACACACACACACACACACACACAATCATTGTGTGCTTATGGAGAGGTCACTGATTATTTATAGATTCATTTGAAATTTGAGTGAAATGCACAGATATGTCTTCTTTTTCTTTGTTTCATCAACAATTTTTATTCACTTTTGAGAAAAAATAAGGTAAAGACAGAATGACAAACTTGTATGCACCCAGTCTATGTCCATCTGACTATACTTAAAATCAAAGCTTCTATTGTGGCTTCCTGCTATACTTAGAAAGACTTAACAATAAATGGGAGCTTAACTTCCTTTGTTCTGAGTGTGGATTTGAGCTAACTCACATTACATACAATGTGAAAATGGTGTATAACTATAAAGAAGTGTATAAAATATGTACAAAATGACACAGTTATCCCCTTAATCAAGAAATCAACATCAGTAATAATGCGGGTAGATAATCTGTCAGTAGGACTCAGACGTCAAGCTAGAATAATTCCAGTGATCAAAGCATCCCTAGCAAGGAACTGATAAAAATAATAGTTTTATGAGTAGTGTATTATACAATGAGATTATATTATATTTTATGCTGTTGTTAGTTTTTAAGTAAATATCAACAAACCCAATCTAAACATGAAGTGTCCTCAGCTAAACCAGCATTTAAGAACTTTTTAGAAATTATTCAAACTGCCAAGGTCCTGAACCTCAAGAAAAACTATAGAAAGCAACATAAGTTGAAAATTATTGTGTGATTCTAAATGCAACTTGACATCCTGGATTCCACATTCAACTAGCACATCAAGTAGGTAGGATGAGCATACTCTAGATGCATAATAGCTTTAGTAGGAACCAGGGAAACATATGCCGGGTTTTAACATGTGTGTAATTCTTCCTTATATCATCGAAAATAATGTTTAAAATGATTCAGTGAAGAAAGTAACCTTTCAAAGACACTGTTTCAAATTGTACAGTTTGTCCTCAATTAGTCTCTATGAGAAAAGGAACGCATGACCTAGAGGCCAGCCTACTTGGCATACTTCATTTCTAAATAAGAACCGTGGCACACAGTGCTCCTGAAATTAGAACAGTGAATTGTGAAGTAGCATGAATCAACCACCAGTGGCTGACCCACAAGAGAGTTTGCACTCTCCGTGTTTTCTCTAATGTGCTTTTGCATAGAGACCTTGGTGACATGAACATTCCCTATCAGTGTCAGGTATTGTGCCCAAAAATCTCTGGCCATAGTTTTCCACTAAATAAGTGGCTGCGTGTGAAGTAAAGTAGCTGCCAAGAGAGTGGTTTATCTCCAAGCTTTTACTCACCTGTGAGCTTGCCTGTGTTCTCAGGCAGATCCATGTAATGAGAACATTACTGTTTTTATTGTTTGGCAGAAGCTTACTGTACTGCAGGTTCCATTGTTATTGAAGACTTTTATTTCTTCAGTTACTAAGAATGTGGGTTGTAATCCCTCCAATAGGATCATTTCCTGACTCTGGTGTCAACGAAATGGGTTGGTCCATTAAAGCAGTTCTGAAGTAATTCTAATAGTTTGTTTATGAAAGTGTTAGGCAATAAAACCATCCTACTTAAGTAGTACGTGTGGCAAAGGCCATCACTTGATTCTGCATTTACAGCACAAATCTCTTACAATAGAGCTCGTGTGGTTTGCTTTCTATGTGAGAATCATGTATAGTGTTTCCTGACCATGACACTTTTGACCTGCAGGGCCATTACACAATTTTGTTCTGGGCGGCTACTCTTCTACTTGATTTGCATTATCATTGCTTTATTTTTCTATTAGTTTTGAGAAGTTAAAATGCCTCTAGATATAGCTAAACATCACAGCAGAGATAATGCTTCCCTGATGGCAAAAACTGCTAATTAAAAATAGTATACAACATTGTGTTGATTTTCATATACAAGAACATAAAGAGAGGTTTGGATAAGAATTCTTCAGAACTGAAATGTTTCACATGTAAGAATGATTGGTGAGATAATTTTCAATGATGCAAACTGTCTAAAGTATAATTTTTCTATATTTAAGAGGCTGTTGTATAGTTAGTGATTATGATATTTATTTCTGGATTAGTCAATAAGTAACTAAGTGCCAAATAATTTCTTTAGGTTGCAAACAAGGTTTGTCTATCTTCCCATCTTCTTTCTGGAATATATTCCATGAGAGGAAAGACTTTCTATAATTGGTGTGTGAGTTTCACCTCACAACTATGAGTATAATTTAATTGAAAACATAACCATCCGGACTAACAAATGTTATTATCTGGGCAGTTTTAGTTTTATCTGAAATGTGTTTCTGTTTCAATGGGTTAGAATTCTCTTATCCCTTGTGCTTTTGGTAGAAGACTAGATACTGCAGAGTGAACATTTTAATTTTATCAGTATGTGGTTGCATAGTTAGAAATGATTAAACACAGTGATGTCTATTCTATTGCAATTGTGTTGGAATACAGTTTGTCCCTGGTAATAGTGAGCCAAGTATCAAAAAGAAGGACCCATTGTGATGGTATCTTTGTAGAAATCTACTAAAATTTAGTACTAATTTTTCTAAGATCTGCAGACATTTTTAGAAACTCTATACTACTACTTACAGAAAACTTCTCCCAGCGTGTCTTTAAACTGTGTTGAGAGGGGCTGTTATGCTGGGGCCCTGAGAGAAAGCTGTTAAGGGAGTATGAAGGCACAGGGGACTCTTCCCTTCCTTCTTCTTCCTGATCCCCTTACTAACTGAACTTCTGAAAAAAAATTTCTAAATGGGGGCTCTTATAATGTCTTGGGGGGGATATGTTCCATGAGCAAAGCTATAATCAATAAAATACCATGAAAGCTACGAAATATTCCTGAAATATTGGCCTAATTGGCGGGCAGATGTCATGTGCCATTTCTGCTTTGTGTCTGTAGTAACAGTGTTCACTGAAAGCAAATCCTGTAGTTATCTTCAGGCCCTCTAGGCTGGGAGCATATTTCCTGCTGATAAAGTACCACCAGCTGATAGTTTCTTTGATGTTTTTCCTATGGAGATTCTGTTCTGAAAGTCATATCGCCTGTAACCACACAAGAGCATCTTGGTTTTAAAAATAGCACCTGCTGGGGTTTTGTTAATCTTCCTGGAAATGGTTGTGTGTCATTTGGGTATTTGCCTGTTGACTTAATTCTTTCCTACACATATTGCTCCAAGCAACATAATTTACTGTTTTTATTTTCCCCTGATTTAAAAATATCATCTAGTTTTTTGAGTGGAAACAGAAACAATTAATAGAAAATAATGGTTTACACTTTCTGAAAGATCAGCAGCAGAGAGTCCATAGTCACTGTAAAGAGTAGTTTTCAGGCTATTAAAACTTAAAATTTACATGGGAGATAAAAACACCCACACTGTTCTGGTGTGTTGACCTGTCTGTGGTGCAAGTGACCTTGTTCAGGTCTGTGATGTTTTGTGGCTTTGTCTATTGCAGCTACTGACATGGCTGCATCCAGTAAGTAGAATTTGAAACTTGCAATTCTATATTAACGCAATTGACAACCTGGCAAATGTCAGACTCGGGAGTGAGTGTACCTTAGATAACACAGATGCCAGCCAATAAACCCAGCTGAGTTCAGATAGAGGACCTGCTTTACCAACATCTGTCCCTGTGAGCTGTAGTGTGTTACAAGCTGATAAGTGGAACATGGTTACATAGAAAATGTAAGTGTTACAGAAACAAAGCACTAGGCTGATGATCTTTGATTCACTTTTCTTTTTTTTTTTTAACACAAGATTTGTTTTTAATTCACTTTACATACTTCTCATTGCCTGCCTCCTGGTCCTGTCCTCCCACAATCCTTCCCCATCCCCAATTCCCTTCTCCTATGAGTGAGTGAGGGCCTCATGAATATTTTCCCATCCTGGCAGATAAGGGACTAGACATGTCCTCTTCCACTGAGATCGGACAAGGCAGCCCAGCTGGAAGATCATATCCCAAGCATAGACAACAGCTTTTGGAACAGCCCTGCAACAGTTGTTTTCGACCCACATGAAGACCAAGCTGTACCTTTGCTGCATATGCACAGGGAAGCCTAGTTCCAGCCTGTGTATGCTCTTTGGTAGTTCAGTCTCTAAAAGCCCCCGAAGGTCCAGGTTAGTTGACTCTGTTGGTCTGTTGGTCCTTCTCCTATTCTTTTGTAGGAGTCTCCAAACTGCATCTGCTGCTAGGATACTTCCTGTTTGCAAGCATAACAGAGTATCTTTTATCATGTCAGGGATTGGTGCTTGCCCATGGAATGAGGCTCAAGTTGGTCGGTTTATTGGATGCTGATACCCTCTGTCTCATCTCCATCCCACATTCATGCATTTATTGTAGACAGGATAAATTTTGGGTGGAAAGTTTTGTGGGCACTCCACTGGGTTTTCAGCATGGCTACAGGAGGTGGCCTCTTCAGATTCCATAGCCTCAATGATGTGACATCTAAGGTTACCCCAATTGATTCTTGGGTGCCTCCCTCATCCCAGGTTTCTGACACATCCCAGAGGTGCTCCCCCCTCCATTCCTGTCAATTTCCTGTCCCTCCCCGGACCTGATTGAACCCTCTCCATTTCCATTGCTATCCCTATTCCAACCAAGCCCTCCCTCCCATCTGCCTCTTATAACTATTTTATTCCTTAATGTGAGATTTAAGCATCCTTGCTTGGGCTTTCCTTCTTTAGATTCTTTGAGTCTGTTGAGTATAGCAAGGGTATCCTGTATTTTATGGATAATATCCACTTATGAGTGAGCATATGCTATACATGTTTTTTTGGAACTGAAAACCCAAGATTTTAAGTAATAAAAGATGTTTGAGATTGTAGCCTATTGATAGTGTTTTATTAGCATATGCAGGGCCTTAAGTTTGATTCAATGATAAGGTCATTCACAGAGTTCTTTCCACTCATAAAAACAATTGGCTTGCATAGAAGTAGACACAAACATTGTTGCAATACCACCTGTCTAAACCTCACAGCTCACAATACATAGCAAGACTTAAATACTTAGTAGCAGGTGTACATAATTAGCTATCAGTTACATTGTTTTCTGATAATCAAACACTCAGGAGTATAAGAGTCATAGTCTCTTGGACTTAATTTCTATGAATCTTTACCAACTAATTTTTCTGTAAGCTTTACAGGATGAATCACATATTCTTTGGTTTCTGTCTTTAATTACATTGTTACTTAAAACCTACTTTCCAAAGGACCTTTGGTAATTAAACCAAATTTGGAGAGAAGGTTTTTGTAAAAACATGAAGGAGATGAGTTTGCTGAGATACCTCATTTTGATGGCTTACAACCCTGCTGACCAAAACAAGAATTCTATTGAGGACAAATGTTGAGTATAATTCCTGTTTTTTTTTTTTTTTTTTTTTTTTTTTTGTTTTGTTTTTTGTGTTTGAGAATTGAGAGAATTGAGTAGGCCATGATATTTGACCTGTAAACTGACTTAAGGCTTTTTAAAAATCCAGAAACCAAACTGTGAGTATGGTTGGCCCAAAATGCAGATTTTAAATGGCATAATTCTGAGTAAGTGTATAGAAAAGCAGTTTACTTGGGATAAAACAGGTATGGCACAGTTTAATAAATGTGTTAATCAGTCCAAAACAAAATTAAAAAGACTTGTTTATTCCATGATATGCTAGAATATCTAATTTAATAGTAATCACCCTGTCAATTCCAGAGGATGTTTAGACAAGTAGTTCAACTTCTTTGAGCATCTGCCCAGTAAGTGTTCTCTGCCCAATGGCCTTAACTTAAACTACACTCAAATAATATTAGGAAATAGAATTCAGGAAAATACTCCCATTTTAGAACATTGAGAATCAAATTATTCATTTGTTTATTATGTGAGGTGGGAAATCGCTTCAGGGCACACAAATGGAGGTCAGAGAAAGAACTGTTTCAGTCAGTTTTTCCTCTCCCCAGGTACGTTCACAGAATGAGCTCAGGTCCTTTTCTTCAGCGATCAGAGGCTTGCCTCATTGAGCCATCTCAGCGAGTAGGTCCTAGGTTTATTTTTAACCCCTTTAATAAAATTTGGAAGGAGAAAACTTGCACATCTTGTTACCATCTGCATCTCCCAATGCCTAAAGTAGTACATGAGAAAGAGTTTATTCAGTGTAATGACATGCACATTAACTATGACTCCGCCTCTGCTTCATGAGATTCCTTCTTTTCCTAGAAACAATGTTCTGAGACCACACCAGGGTCATGGTAAACAAAAGTACCTGTGTGGTAGACACTCGAATTTTGTTATTTGAGAAAAACACTATATAAGACGTGATAACAAGTACCTTTTGCCTTTCTCTGTCTTTTCCCACTCCCCTTATTTCTCTTCATTCTCCCACCTTATGCCCCTTACTTTCCTGTCCCTCACTTTCTTTTCTTCATCTAGAGTATCATTTAACATTCACTATGTCTTTCATCAACCAGTCTATGACAGCTACTTCAGATTGTATTAAAATGACGGCTCCTAAGCACAATACTTAAATGTACTTTTTTTTTGAATGGGAAAAAAGCTTTACAGTAACACAAATCATAGTTCTTAATTGTAGTTTCAAACAACTCTATCGAAAAAAGAACCTTATGGTAGCCACATCATAGAATAAACTACTAAAAAATTGATTGAGTTTTGTGGCTAAGAGAATTAGGGATACATTTATTATTTTCTTGAAAACAAATGGAAAGCTATAAACTCCTGCTCTACCCAAGACATTGTCTGAAGGTAGCAGAACCTTACAGTTTCTCTAAATTCAGACAGCCCTGACAAATCCCAGGCTAAAACTACATGTCAATGTGAGTTCAGGCCAAAAGAAGACAAAGCTGACCAATTGTTCAAATCAATAGAAAAGCAAGTAAAAAGTTCTAAGATACTAACAAAATACCACATGTAACCAACTAATAACCAATTAATACTATAAATATAATTACATAGAAAGAGCTAAAGATACATGCTATTAGAGGTAATTATTATATCACCATAAAGAACTTAATGAATGAGACTATTGGTTTATTTGCACTCTTTCCCCAGTAATGACATTAATTTTAAGATGTTACTGTGTCTTAGTCAGGGTTTCTATTCCTGCACAAAGCATCATGACCAAGAAGCAAGTTGGCAAGGAAAGGGTTTATTCAGCTTACGTGTCAATATCACTGTTCATCACCAACAAAAGTCAGGACTGAAACCTAAGCATGTCAGGAAGCAGGAGGTGATGCAGAGGCCATAGAGGGATGTTGCTTACTAGTTTGCTTCCCCTGGCTTTCTCAGCCTAGTTTCTTATAAAACCAAGGTCTACCAGCCCCAGGGATGGCATCACCCACAATAGACTGGGGCCTCCTCCCTTGATCACTAGTTGAAAAAATGTCTTACAGCTGGATCACATGGAGGTATTTCCTCAAATGAAGCTCCTTTCTCTGTGGTAACTCCAGCTTGTGTCAAGTTGACACAAAACCAACCAGTATATACTGATATTCGCTAGTCTTCAGATGGTAACCACTATTCTGAGGTCCTATCTTTCTGTATTTGGATTCTAAGGGCAGCAGGCATTGGGCAAGAGGATTTAAATAAAGCATTATGTATTATAACTATTTTTTTTCAAATATTCTAATGCAGTGACCATGTACTACAATTCATTCGGTGGTGTCCTCAGCAATAAAATTATTTCTTTTTGCTAGTTTATAACTATAATTTTGTTACTGTTATTAATTTTAATGTAAATATCTGATAGGATATTATATATACAAACCCAAAGGAGTTGTAACCCAAAGGTTGAAAACCAGTAGGCCTTTATATAACACCATGGATTATTAAATGAACTTGCTGAAGTTTGATTATATATTTACCTACCAAACAACAGCTTCTTTGTTTCCAAATTTTAGTAATTAGGAAGCAAGTAAGAATATAAATTTAGGTATAAGAATTTGGTCTATGTAAGGTTTTCTCTCATTTGAATAAATATCAAAATTAAGCTTTTTTTTAAAAACAAAAATTTAATTATTTGATTTTACCAATGGAGACTCCCATACCAGATGCTGAATTGAAAACCTGCTAACTTAGAGAGACAGAGAAAGCTCCCAGCTGACCTTCCTCCCCAGCTGACATCCCAAAGGAAAGCTCCTTTCCTACACTATTTCTGAATAACCTCAAAACTGAATGTCTCTCCATTCGATTACCTGTTCACTGCTCACTCTATCTGTCCTCCTGACTTCCAATCTCTATGGATTGCTTTCTTGTGATCACTTCCTGTCAACTGATTATAGTGTTCACCCCCCACCTGTGTTTGACTTTATTTAATGATGTTTATAATAAGCAGAAAGCTTTGGGAATTAAGGTGTGTATGAGGGCTGAGCCACACCACAACTGGAAACATATTTTTCCAATACATAATACAAGTGTGATCAAACATCCCACAACACTAAGCTTTCATGAGACACCCAATTTACCATTTCTTAATTTAAGTTGAATGTGGATTTTCTGTTCTACTGTTTTCTTTTGCTTATGCCAAATTCTCTTCAGCCTAAGACTCCAACTGAAGATGCAAGCTCACAATTGTAATAAGCACCCCCCCCAGGTTTACAGCAAAACACCCATTATTTCTTTAGTGGTAATGGTTCTTAAGGGATTACAGCCACTGCGAATTTCTATTGTTTGCTGTAGTTGAACATTTTTTCTTCTTTTCTGACTAACCAATTTGTTTCATGGAGTTTAGTCATGCTTCTAATAAAATTGCTTTGCACCCTGTATTAATATCTCTCAAAGTATACTTTCATAAGTGTTATGTTTGATATAATAAACAAATATGGGGAAAGTACACTGGTCACTGTACTATCTATTTTCTATAGTTTTAAAATTGTCTGTTACTGTGTTTACCTTCCTTATCCATTTCTACCAAATGGATATTATCCAGCAAACCAGTTGAATTGCTGGTTGACTATTTTAAAATATCTAGGCCTTACTTTCAGTCTTTGTCTTATATTTCTATTAAAATAATATACTTCATATTGGTGCAAATTTAGTTTGAAAAGTTTTGATGAAATGCTTCCTTCTTTCGTACAACATTCATATAGCTTTTTATAAATTATCACATTTCTGACATATTTGTATGATATAATTAATTATACTGTAAGATTCTAAGTTATATATCATAGGAAAATATTACAAAATATTATTTCTAGATCTGTTTATTCGCCCATAGCTAGTACTGTTTATTTGATAGTATAGATTTAATATATTAGTGAGTGTAAATTTATCTTCACTTAAAGAACCCCCTCTATTATGTCTTATGAAACAACTCTAAGGTTCTATGTTTCTTGGAAGGTCTTGATAAATTTTCTGTTGAAAGCTAGTATCCCTGAAAAGAGAATCAATCCATCACTTAAAATTATTTTTCTTCTCAACATGTTGAATGTATCATCCCAAGGCTTCTGCCTTATTATGCAATTCATCAAATGTTAGCTTCTAATCTGACTGAGAGCTTTTATACTTGACTCATTCATGGTGATAAATGTTTTGGGTTCATAGACACACATTTTATAACATATAACATGAATTGGCTATTACAAGTTGAATCCCCCCCTCTCTCCCTGTCATTCTCTTTTCCTCCTATCTCTGTCAGATCCTATACAACATGTATATTGATATTCTTGGTAATATCCATTTGAATTTGAATTTCTGTCTATTTCTGTTTTCCACTTCTTCATGCTAACTAACCTTACATGTTTAGTGTTCAAGCCTTCTGATTTCTTTAGTTTACTCAATTGAAAAAGATGTCTCCTAAAATTTTTAATCTCCAGTATTATATTTTTGAATTTACAGATTTTTATTTTTTAACTAGCCTGGCAAATATGAATCTAGAAAGTTTTGTTTTTTATATATTATTTTATTGGATATTCTCTGTATTTACATTTTAAATGTTATCCCATCCCTCCCCCCTCTCCCTTTTCCCCTTCCCTTTATTTGATTCCATAAAGGTGCTTTCTCTCCCAATCACCCTGTCCAGTTCAGTGCCTTGGATTACTTTCTATTTATCTTTATAATGGTTCTTTTCTTGTTGATAATAAAAAGAAACTACTCTCAGACTTTTAAAAATAGACAAGATTAAAAGATAAATGCTTCAATTTTGTGGTTATGTTATGCTAGAAGCTACAGTTCAAATTCACTTCCATGTGTCCTTTTCTCCTCTGATGAGCAGTGCTATAAAAAAGTAGTAGTATGTGAGTTTGCATATTTCTCTATATTGTGTTATTTCCATTAAATTTCTTCCTTCTATTTTGTTTATTCTACCTTTCTTCTTCTAATTATCACCAACCATATTCAAATATTCTAATAAATACTATGGCTACAATGTTTCTCTTTTAGTTCTTTGAAGAGTATTTGTCAAATTTATATTTCAAATGGTTCCCACATTTCATGATAATCAGCATCATAACTTTGTGCAGGATTTTGTAGCTCATGCTATTTTTCTTTTTAGACTATTTTAATACATCTCTCTAAAGACAGATATCATCCTCAGAATTTTTTCTTTCTATATGAGTTTAGTGAATATTCTGGAATAGTTTGGTAGAGACTGCAATACTTGTCATATAAAGCCATCAAAATCTCTCTTTGGTAAGCTTGGTGGTCAACTAGTCACTGAGCAGAAGGTTTCTTACAGCAGCCTCTGCCCCCATATTGGCTGAGAGTCTGAGTGTGATACATCACAAATTCTTCATGCCAGAAATAGTCTACTTCTCTGCAATGGTCAAAAAAAATTTTTTTTTTGTTTGTAAATCCTCAAGATTAGCCAGAGGGAAAAATATTCAAAGTAAAGACCTTTTCATCTTTTCTCTAGAAAAGAGCCAAACTTTTCATCTGCTTTTTTGTCTCAATCCATAAAATTTTGTCAACCTCCCTTTATATCTTTTTTCCTACATTTTCATGACAAGTATATCATCTCTCTTCTGTGTGACACAGCCTGGTCATTCTGCTCTCACAGCTAGGGTGCCAAGCATTTGCCACCGGTTGCTTTTGGAGAGCACAACGTACATATGAATGTCTGCCATGATCTGTATCAGAACAAACAAGAATGGCATATAACAAGAGCTACGTGTGTGGCATCCCCCCCAGAGATTTCCCAGAAAAGCCAAGCAAAACTCTCCCAATTTTCTATGATGACAGGTTTTTGAAAGAGGCTAACTAAGCCTATGTTACCTGCTCTCACTATTTTGGTAAGCTAAACTTAAGTATATGAAGCACCATCCTCCACAAATCTGTGTTTGTACAATGGTGCTGTCTGTGCAGACACTAGTGTAGGGAAACATCCCCAACCAACTACAACGACCTTTTACATACAAGAAGTGGGTTCACTTTTACTTTGATTCACCTGGGAATGGCCTATAATGCTCAAAATGAGAAATACTAGGATGGGTAGATTTTGAAAATTCACAAGTCACACTCCCAAACCAGGATTTTCTATACACCAGGAAAACATGCTGTTTCTGCAGCAGACGTGGCCACAAAAGACAATCTACAGGCTTCTTTCTCCATTCATCTTTACAGGGCTGGAAGGTCATTAAAGGTCTAATTTCACAATCATAGGAGAGGTTTATCATAATCACTCCTGCTAATTGAAACAATGATTAAATTGGTAAAAAAAAATCATTAAATTTGTAATAACATACAGAGCTTTAATGGATAGCTTAAACCTCATAAAGAGGATGATGATAGAAAACATGCAAAGGCTTCCCTATATTACCCAAGAGCAATTATGTCAATTATGAGTTAGACTAATACTTATGGAATACCTACTATATTACAGACAATGCATTTTTAATTTGAATGCTTTATTTGAAGGCTAAACTTTTAAAAATGGGGGAGGGGGCTTCTTTACGTAAAACAATTAAGATTTCCAAGATGGCTGTACAAGCTGAAATTTTGCTGTCTGGCAAGAAGCAAGAGAATGCATTCTTAACAGTGTTTTTGTAAGTAGCACATGCACACATAGAATAAGGTAAACATTGGTACTCTTTTTTGTAAGACATTTAATGTTCAAAATAATGTGAAAATTACAGGGCTTGAAAATGATAGAGTTGGGATGAAAAATATGGCTCTTTAGTTTTTAAACAGTCTCACCAGACTGCTTCTCGAAACCTTGAGTATATTTAATTTACATAAGGAGATCAAAAAATATAGTATGTGACAAACAAATTGATTGAAGTTAGAAAAATAGATTTCTAAAATAATGTTGTAGGAAACATGATGCAGCTGGGTCTGATGATATGGGCCATAATCCCAGTCTTTAGGAATCTGAGGCATGGGATTAAAATTCGAAATGTTGTTCATGCTACAAAGTGAGTACAGATGACGTCTGGATAATTTAGCATGACTTGTCTCAGAATTGAAAATGATGTGGCTGGAGAAATAACAGCTCAGAGTGTAAAATACTTGCCACACATACACAAGAATGGGTAAGTTCCGGACCCCAGATCACACCTAAAACTGAATGTGTTAGTATCCATCTGTAATCTCCATAGTCCCTGTACTTCTATGGGAAGATGGGAAAGAAAGAAAACCCCAAGACTCTCACTGTTCAGCTAGTCTTGTATACACAAAGGAAAACAAGATTCCCTGATGCAATCATTTGAGAAGATGAAGACCAACACCTGATTTTGACCTCTGACCTCTGTCACACAGTTATGTGTATACACACATGCAAACACATACTTTATAGAAACACACACACACAGATATATATATATATACATATATACATACATATATACATATATACATATATACATATATACATATATATACATACATATATATATATATATATATGCTAAGGAATCAATAAAAACCTGATGAGATGGTATTGATGGTTTAACATTTATTTCATCTTGCAAGTATTAAGAAGTGATAAAACAATCAGTTATGCTGCCATGAAAAAGAAATAGAGGAAATTGCTATGCATCGGTAAAAGGTGGGATTTTCTTTAACAATAAGTGATGCAAGATAAATATTGGCCATTCCTTTGAAAATTATAGTATCATTTACTTCAGCAATACCTCTATGATTTTGGTAGTATTACAATTGCCCTCTGTTAACAAATGAGTTATCTGAGATTCACAAGAGGTAATCTTATATTTGAGACTACCTTCAGAACTGAAATGCTAGCATCCTGTTTCAAAAGCCCTAGCATCATTGAGACACTATTATCCATTTCTGAATGCCAGACCTTCACTATTTTGTTTGTTTGTTTGTTTGTTTATTGCCAGAGACTCAAGATGGACACTATAAGTTATTCACGTGATTGTGTTTTCTCACCTCTCCACCCTTAACAGCTTGCTATATCTATAAAAGATATAGCAATTGAGTAAATGCCACATCAATTGTGTGCTGGGGAAAGCTGGTCCCTCCAGACAAGATGTTTATTCAATTACAAAGACTTGTTTCTTCTCTTGACTTCTGTCCTCGCTTAATGTCTGTGTTGTTTGTTCAATCAATGGCAGTAAACATTGCTTCTTTCTCTGCTCCTATGAAATAATGAAACAGTGAATCTGAAAGATTTGTCATTACTGTTTATCCATCACAGTATTACAGTGACTTTTGAGTTGCATATGGTAGAACAGGGAAATCATACAGTATCTTCATTCAGTGAATCTATAAACTGTCTCTATATCAGCAGTTCTCAGACTGTAGGGTGTGATAGTTTGGGAATCCGAGGACCCTTTCATGGGGGTTGCATGTCATCAGAGATACTGTATCATATGTTTATATTACAAATCCCAACAGTAGCGAAAATACAGTTCAGCAACAACAAAGATAACTTTATAGTTCAGGGTCAGCACAACATAACAAATGGTATTGAAGGGCCACAGCATTAGTAAGGCTGAGAAACACTTCTCTACATACTACTATATATCAGGGACAAAATGTCCTATAGGCACATTTTATAGATAGCATCTCAGTCCTCTTATGCTTCAAGCAGGATTTAGTATTATTCTACCTCTAACATTTTTTTCATGTTCAAATAATTCAGAAAATTTCCTAATTTATGAAGCCTATAAGTATTGCTGCTGAAATGAAGATGTAGATTCTTTTCTTCAGAGTCAAAAGAAAAATGAACCAAAAGGCAGTGGGAATGATGTAAGACCCAGAGAATGGGGCATTTTCAGCATGTTTTCTTGAACATGGAAAAGTACTGCTGCCTTCATGACTCTTTACATGTGGATTTCTGCACAAGATTTGTGCAAAATTTGTCATACAGACATTTCATTTAATCATGTGCAAGACAGGGGTCTATTGGACTGTAGCCACAGCTACGTTGACCTTGAACCTGTAAATAGTCGGACAATAGCCACACAGAGGAAAAAGGACAGGAAACTTGTTGAGAAGAAGCATTCAAGCAGGAATGTACCAAAAATAAGACATGGGGTCAGAGGTGAAAACAACTGAATTTCATTTTATAAATGTATGAAAATGTCAAATATTGATTTAAAAAGCCATAGGGAAGAAAGTTATTGTTAGTGATGACTAATACACGTGTTTTGAAAACACGCTTCTAAATGAAATTAAATTAGGAATATGGCCCTGCAATTGTGCTGAGAAATAGATGAACTCTTCCTGTAGCAAGCAGGCAGACATCCAATTGAGGACAGCAGAACTGAAGGAGGCCATCATGGAAGTAAGGATGGAAGGGAATAGTTACAATGAGGCCCCAGTTGACTTTAAAATTTTTCAGCAAGCTAATATTGTAGAGTGTTAAATATTCTCAGTGATTAGTATTTGATAAGAATAATTTTTTTAGGGCAAAGACACTGCTATCTAGCTATTCCTAGCAGCAAAAATATGTGACATAACAGTATATATACAACGAATACACATATTTTTATAGAGAGAAA
Source organism: Micromys minutus (assembly GCF_963924665.1). NCBI lineage: Eukaryota > Metazoa > Chordata > Mammalia > Rodentia > Muridae > Micromys > Micromys minutus. The sequence goes on from NC_137971.1 coordinate 9,788,780, forward strand.
ATTGAACTATGGATCATATTGTATATGGGAATATATATATATATTACTGTGCCTGTTCCAGTAATAAAGCAGAAAGCGTGAATAAGGAAGGAGGTACACAGGAGAATTTGAAAGAGGAGATGAAGATCTAAGAGGTGTGATATTGATGTAGTGACATATGCATGAAATTTTCAAAGATATTATTAAACAACCTGCTCATCATTTTTGACATTAGTGTTGAACCAAGTTCTCGAACATCTGTACTAACCTAGAAAAAAATGTTAACTTCATGTACTAACAATACCACAACACCCCCATTGAAGACAATCTCTCTACACCTGTGTCCAGCACAAGCTAAATATACAGCAAGAGAAAGCTGTCAGAATCAAGGACCTACACAAACACTTTAGTGATTTTATGAATCTGCATCTACTGTAGAAAGCTGCACTTTCTGGCTACTGGGGAAAATAAGTTATATTTAAGCTATAAAACCATTATAATTTAAAAGTTGTGAACACAGGTTTAGATAAACTCTAGAAGAATACGTGTAAAAGTATTAGCAATAATTCCAGGAAAAGATACAAGTCTATTCCATTTCCTTTTGAAGATTCTAGAATTCCTGTTTCTTTCTTCTACAGTGAACATTAATTTCATTTGCTATTAAAATTATTACAATAAATTAGCTTCATATCACCATGCACACAGCACAGCAAATGCTGCAAATATTTCACAGGACTGACTTATACAGAGCTGCTGGAGCTCTGTGTAAACAAGCAATCGTCTCAGAGCATGAAAGCATGAATGTGAAAATGTTTGAGAAGGCAAAGATGTTATTACTCTTTCACCTACACTGGCTTGTGGCTTTTCTGTAGGACAATTAAAATGGAGAAAGACCAAAAGTCAAATGGAATTGGATTTAATTAGTGCCAGCTGTGGTAGGTTATATTCAGACTCACCTCTGACTATGATTAGTGGGTAGATTGGCTCATGTTGTAACAAAGACAGAGTCTTTGTTCACTGGCTTACCTTATGTATTCTCTGTATTTTCCTTCTCAACACACACTAGCAGGCGAATAGATTAGGCTACAGTTAGATCTATCATGTATTGCATTGTTTTAGCTATGCCTGTAAGGCACTAATAAAGAGATTCAATATTATTGGCATGAGAAAGAGGAAACTATTAATAAGGAGAAGGAGTTCATCATAGTCATTAGATGTGAGTGTATTGGGAAGAAGCAGAGTCTGTCAGAGGTTGAGAAAATTGCATTACAAAGTCATTCAATTTCTACATGGATTTTTTATGAGTAATTAGTATAAATAATTCTGAGTGGTTCTAAAAACCATGGAGACTGACAAACATAAAAGGGTAGATGATGGGAAGCAGCTGGATCATTTCATCTATTTCTCAATTACTGTTGACACATTGGGCACAAAATTCTGAAAGTCTTCTGTTCCTTTGTGGTCTATTTTGCAGCTGTGCTTATTGTCACAATAAATACATTATCTCATTATTGAAGCATTGCATAATTTTTATTTTAAAAAAATTACCCAGATACAAACCCTGTTCCTCAAGAAAACTAAAACATGGAAGTGTAGTCCTCCAAAAGTGGCTCCAGAGTATTAGAGTACTTGGATTTTAGATTCTAGGAAATGGGAACTGGTCACATCAGAATAGGATCTGTTACCATTTAGAAATGCAGTTTGTGACAGACACACTCTCCAGCAGAGTCATCCTAGGAAATCCATGTGTATTTCCCAGCTTACGTGCATTGTGTCTCACATACAAATGGTAATTAAGTCTATTATTTTCCATTCTACATGCTTTACAACTACATATGCCAGAAAGACTTGAAGAACTATCGAAGGCCATCCCACATGATATATTTAAAGTCATAAAAGCAGCAGGAATTGGATTAAGATTACAGGTTCTTTATTGTGATGTGAACAATTGAAGATCCAGACTCTAAGGGTCTCTCTGTTAGAGCAGAGCAGTTTGTGGGCATGGATGTGGCTGGGGTGGATGCCAAAGTTTAAATCTAAAATTCACAACATGTAAGCATTGATAATGTAGATTTCAGGATACATTAGGAATTTATCTACAGGTTCCCACATGGGCTAGAATGTAACAAAGTGGAGGATATTCTATTTGAAAATAAGTACTGACTTTGTTTAGCCCTATGATTCATATATTAATATTGTTCATTATCCATTGCTATAACCTTTACAGCTGCTCAAATGGGCCATATCAGTAGACATAAGTATGAAAAATTCATGAAAACTACACCTTACATGTCCTATAGATAAGCTACAATTCATTTAAAACCTTTTTTAGATATTTTGACATAATGACCGTGGGCCTCTCACAGATTTTCTCTGAGCTATGGTTGTCTCTACTGCAGTATGTGTATGTGTATGACATTGCCCTGTAAGAACTACAGAAATTATCCCTGTAGTGATTTGCAACGTTAATAATATAGTATCCAATATTGTTGTTTTAAATTATGAAATACATAGTCACAGTATTATATAATGATATAAAATTATATAATATTAAACACACATTAAACTATTTTTAAAAATTCTCATAGAGAGAAACATATGCAGGCATTGTGTTCCCTTTTTTATGTGGTATGATGCTGGGGAATCAAAGTGAGTGTTTTCTTGCAGCAAAATGACTTAAAGTCTGTGAGGATGTGGGAGAAAAAAGCAATGATACATGTATTTCAAAAAATGTTTTCTTCAAATCAAATCCTTTGTATCTGCATATTAACTTGATGTTAATGGACATCTAGACATGAACATCAGAAAGGTTTTGATGATCTGAATAGTGTGAATTCTTTGGTCATCAAAATGACAGACATTGATGTGAAAGTCAACCTAAAAGATATGTCTTGGGGTGTATTTGAGTGGAGACTTATACAGGTCTGACCTCTAAACTCACATGTTGTGTTAAATAGAGAAATAGACAGCTGCATAAAAAATAGAAAGCTGGGAGGAAGAGGGAAAGGAAGAGGGAAACAGAAAGGGGGGAGGGGCTGCTACCTCTTTTGGCCCAGATCTGGTGTTAGCTCCAAAATCTGTAAAAAACATCTCTAAAACAATCTCTACAAAAGAAAAATATGTGTAATAATGGTTAAAGAAAATGAGTCTAGGAATCCAAAAAATTGTATGTAGGAGGAGAAGAAGGATTTGCGGAGGTAGAAAATAATGTAGTCATATTCTCAGAAACATTATAAAAAAAACAAAAGTGAGAGTGAGTATAGAAGACAGTTGGTCTGGATTCTTCGCAGTAAAATATTTACGGGGTTTAAAGGGACGGATGTGATAAAGTCTAACAAATTAATCTTCAGTAAGGTTTCTGTGTGACTAGTGTGCTTTTGTTCCCTACCATCTATAGGTCTACTGAAAAATATAAAATAAATGAATAAAATGAGACGTTAAAGAATTAATAAAGAAAAAGATTAAAACATGCAATTATAGTCTGTATCATAAACTGAGAGTCACATTCCAAAGCCCTGTGAGAATTCAGAGCTTTCTGGGCAGGAGCTGTGGACATTACAGGACTCAGAACTCTGGGTGTCCTGCCCTCCAGGCAGTTGTATTTTTATTTTTTTTATATATTTATGTTTCAGAAGCCCCACCAACAATATTAATTACACTACAATTTTCAAGGAATTTACAACTGAGATTGAATGTAAGCGCTTCTTGTGGGGCTTTAGTAGGGAATCAGCTGCCTTCTAAGGACACAGGAAGAAGGGAGTCTCAGCAACTGCTGCCTTTGGGAGTTCTCTATCACATAACAGGCCTTACCTTTTCAAGTACTGAGCAAGGCCGCCTTTCTTCCACCAAGTCTCAAGGGTTGTCTGGTAAAGTTGTGGGCTTCCCATTTTTGTGAACTCAGTCCATTTAGCCTGCAGCTCACATTTTTGGTGAACAAGCCAGGAAGATCAGGGCATTGATCTTGGCACCATGGAGGTAGTATGTACATTAGGGTGACAAGATTCTGACAAGCATCCTGGGTAACAGTTGTGAGAGATGCTAACTGTGGTTTTCAAAGTATAAAGGGATGTCTAGGTTCCTTTAAGATACTTAGCATGTCCCAGGTCTTAGTAGGCTCACGGTAGAAGGGAAAGTGAGAATACCTGTTCATTTCAGGCTAAGAATTGCAACAAATCTCCAGGAGAAAGCCAGGGCATCAGGTAGAGGGATAAGGTTGCCATCCCACAGTCAAAAACTCTTAACCAAGAATTGTTCTGGTCTAAAACAACTATGGAGACAAAAATGAAGAAGAGACTGAGGGAAAGGAGGTCCAGTGACTGGCCCAAATTGGAATCCAGCTCAGGGGGTGGCCTCAAAGCCTACCATTGTTGTTGATGGTGTGGTCAGTGGCCAGCATGGCTGCCCATTGAAAGGCTCAGCATGCCGCTGAAAGAATCGAATGCAGATCCTGGCACCCAACCAATGAATGAAGGCCAGGGAGCCCTTTGGGTGAATTGAGGAAAGCCTACAGGAAGCTGAGAAAGAAAATGCCCCCTTAGGAAGACTAACAGTCTCAACTGATTTGGAACCCCGGGAACTCTCAGACACTGGGCCACCAACCAGGCAGCATATTCTAACTGACATGAGGCCCCCGACATGTATACATGAGAGGACTGCCTGGTCTAGTGTCAGGGGGAGAATGCGCACCTAGCCCTTGAGAGACTTGAGACCTGAGAAAGTGGGAAGGTCTGGTAGGGTGGTGTTGGGGGGTGGGTACACCCTCTTATAGAAGGGGGAGGAGGAATGAGATGAAGAACAGTTGGAAGGCAAACCAGAGGGGAATAACAGATGGACTGTAAAAGAAGATTAAATAACAACAGCAATACTACTAGTACTGTTACTAATAATAATGAAGAATTACAACAAATATCATCAGCAGGTAGCAGCAATTTCAATATTTGGATTTTAAAACCAAAGATTATAGAATGGACCATTGGATGGCACAAAGATGATGCAGTGCTGGCTCTTCTTCCACATAGAGATTCCTGTACTAAAGTGAGATGAGATAGAGTTTCAGTTTGTATGTCATTAGAGAATATGGTCCTGAATGGAACACCAACGGTTTATTCTGTAAAATCAAGAATGGACAAATGGGACCTCATGAAATTGCAAAGCTTCTGTAAGGCAAAGGACACTGCCAATAGAATAAAATACCAACCAACAGATTGAGAAAAGATTTTTACCAATCCTATATCCAGTAGAAGGCTAATATCCAATATACACAGAGAACTTAAGAAATTAGACTCCGGAGAATCAAGTAACCCTATTAAAAATGAGGTACAGAGCCAAATAAAAAATTATCAACTGAGGACTCCTTAATGGGTGAGAAACACCTAGAGAAATGTTCAACATCCTCAGTCATCGGGAAATAAGAATCAAAACAACACTGAGATTCCACCTCACACCAGTCAGAATGGCTAGGATCAAAAACAGAGGTGACAGCAGATGCTGGCAAGGATGTGGAGAATGAGGAACACTCCTCTATTATTGGTGGGAGTGCAAGCTGGCACAACCAATCTGGAAATTAGTCTTGCAGTTTGTCAGAAGATTGGACATAGTTTTACCTGAGGACCCAGCCATACTACTCTTGAGCATAAACCCAAAGAACCTCAAACATATAACAAGGACACGATTTCCACTACGTTCATATCAGCCTTATATATAATAGCCAGAAATTGGAAAGAATCCAGATTCACCTCAACATCGTAATGGATACAGAAAATGGTATCCATTTACACAATGGAATAGTACTTAGCTATTAAAAACAGGGATTTCATGAAATTCACAGGCAAATGGATAGAACAAGAAAATATCATCCTGAGTGAGGTAATCCAATCACAAAAATACCACACATAGTATGCACTCACTGATAAGTGAGTATTAACCCAAAATCTCAGATTACCCAAAATACAGACGACATGAAGCTCATGAAGATGGAAGTGCATACAATTTTCTCTTAATTTTTATACCCTTTCCTCCTTATATTTTGACATTTGCACTTGGAGAACAACTTGAATTGCACAGACTTTGGGTGTCCACCCCAGAAAATGGAAACTTGATTTTTCTTTTCTAAAGTGGAAGAAAATTTTTATGAAAAAATTTTGTCTAGGAAAGTTTAATAAGAGTGTTATCCAAGGTTGTGTCTATAAGGATGTTTCATTTTCGCTGACACTTTGTTACTCAAAGAGAAGTACTAGGAGTCCTAAAAAATGTTCTTTTCTTATATATCATACTAATTAAGACAGGATTAATTTGATTTCAAAGCTAAAAACACTGGTAAAAAACTTGTTTCAGAAATGCATTTTGGAAGAGAAAATATTGTAAAATGTGCAATGAATGTTTCATCAGTTCTGTTCAGCCAATTAGGAAAGGACATTGCCTTTCTTTTTACCATTAATTACTTTTCAGTAAATGTGAGATCCTTTTAAGCATTACAAAAGAATGGAAAACCAAAGTGTGGATGTTTCTGTCCTTCTTAGAAGGGGAAACAAAAGTATTCCAATGATGAAATATGGAGACAAAGTTTGTAGCAGAGACTGAAGGAAAGGTCATCCAAAGACTGCCCCACCTAGGGATCCATTCTATAAGCAGCCACTAAAACCAGAGAATATTGCAGATGCCAAGAATTACGTGCTAACAGGAGACAGATATGTCTCCTGCGAGACTGTGCCAGAGCATGACAAAAACAGAAGCAGATACTTGCAGCCAACCATTGGACTTAAAATGGGTTCCCCAATGGAGGAGTTGGACAAAGGAGCTGAAAGGGTTTGCAACCTCATCAGGAGAACAATAGTATCAACCAACTAATGTTCCCAGGAACTAAACCACTAACCAAAGAATGAACATGGAGGGTTCCATATTTCTGTTTATATTTACATATGTTACACATATGTAACAGAGGATGTCATTGCCTGTCATCAATGGGAGAAGAAGCCCTTGGTCCTGTGAAGACTCATTTCCCTTGTGTAGGGGAATACCAGGGTGTTGTTTTTGGGTGGGGGTGGCTGGGAGGGGGAGCATTATCATAGAAGCAGAAGGAGGGCATGGGAGAAGAGGGAATTTGGAAATCAATTAACATTTGAAAGGTAAATACACAAACTCTCCAATAAAAAAAGAAAATCTTATACTCAAAAAATAAAGAAAGGAATAAAAACAACATTGTAATGGTTGAGAAAACATCCATAGGTTTTTAACCAAAGGGAATAAACTTAAGTTTAAACTTCAAACTATTATGTTTCATACTTAATCTTTTCAAGCTCTTCACTCAAAATCTAAGTCTTTAGTTTGTTTTCTGATGAATGAATAAGCATAATTTCTTATAAATACATATTGTTTCCCTGTTTTTACTGTATTTCTATATCTATATATGCATTATTTCATATATCCATAGACACATATAAGGTAATCATGTAAAGTATTAAATTGACAGATTGTATACAGTCTTTAGTAACTTCTATTACTTTATTTATCAGGGAGGTATATGTAAAGCCATTAGACTGATTTTTATGTAATTGTCTATGAAACATTTATTACAGACAAATAACTTCCCATTTCCTGTTAGTTACAAATTACACTTCATTAGATTGTGAACCACTTGACTTCATTTTTCCAGTTAAGAACAGAATTTGCATCTCTTATGCTAACCACCGTTCTATGATAAGAAGTCATATTGTGGCTGACCATCAAAGATCCTCAGAAAGGATCTAATATCCCCTGGCGTAGCATGTACATACTTAGAACATGAACTGTAAGAGCGGAACATTATGGAATGACGCTAATTGATAAACCACTAAGACTAGTGGCTCTGGGTTTGGGCTCTATTTCTAAGTATTAGTTGTCAATTCAGGGCTTGTCTCTAAACTCTAGACTACATTTCTGGGAATACAAGAGCTTCATTTAAATATGATTCTCTTTCTTGGATGTTATTCAATGAGTCTGTGAAAGCTCATGTAAAAATGCTTATGAGTAATCTCCAGAACTGAGTAACTCAAAAATCTAAGACACTTTTCAAGTCTTTGTGAAAGCAAAGAAAACTTAAAAATAAATCCATATTAATCAGGATGAAACTACAGAACTTTGAAAACAAAATTTCTGACTTTGGAAAAAAAATAAGCTTTACCTTTTTTCCACATAAAAAACTCTACTTCTAATGTTCTGAAATTTATACAGCCAAATGTTCATCTGAACATTTAAATGCCAAGGCTCAAAGATTTCTCGAGGATGTATCATATATAACACTAACAATTCTGAGATCTTGGTTTTTGTCAGTACGCATTAAGCAGATGCACAAATTTTCCATACTTGTTAAAGCACTGCTCGGTGCTTCATATATGACTTGCCAAGCAAAAAAGATATACTTGGATTTGGCCACTGCATAAATTGCTCTTCCTCTCAATTGGCTCACTCCTGGATGCTCATTGATAAAGACATGTGGAGAAGGCTTGTCTTAAATGGACTCCCATATCCTCTCTATGGAACATTTATCTTCTTCCCGTTTCTTCTCCCTCAGTGTGTACACCGGACTCTGTTCATTAAACTTCTGTAGTTTGAGTAGGTGGGCATCAAAAATTGCATCATGGAAACTAATATATGCTTTGCATTTTTCTCATATGCATTTGCTTACTTTGAGCTTAGCTGAAACCTGCTGTTGAAAAGAAAGACACAAAAGAGCAAGAATGAAACAAAAAAGAAGAAATAAATCGTAAAACATTTTAGGGAGGTACTATTGGACTCCAATTTTCTGGAAAGAAGTAAAAGAAGGCAGTCTCTTTCTCGTCTTGAGAATGGGAGGGTGGTGCCATATTGCTTGTGGTAGCCAGCTCTGACTGGAAGAGAACACACATGAAGAATAGTGCTAACATGATAGGTAACCAAGAAGAGGAATGGAAGCACTTATGTCATTCATGATGCCATTGGGATGCCCAGTGGGTGAACATAGAACCCTTCTCTCTCCTCCTCTCTCTCCTTCTCTCTCTTCCTCTTCCTCCCTCACTCTTTCTCCTTCCCTGTGAGTGTGTGTATGTGTGTGTTACTGTATGTTATTATTTTCGGTCCATTGTTCCGTGGTTTAGTTAACAAACTAGAAGTCTCCTTAATTTCTGAGAGTTAAAGGGAATGGTAAACGTCTTTAATTAAACTGCGCTGAGAAGAGCAGAGAATATCTGTTTGTTTTCTGAAAGATGAGTCAGAACTGGTTTATTTCTCAACTATAGAAAACTGCACACATTTTGTTTAACCTAGAAATAAAATCAAGGAAATGACAAACTATTCAATATGCTTGTCAGGAAAACACCATGTCCTGAAGCTAGAGAACACAAGCACACTCTATTACCGAGTTATGTTTTATAAGCAGGCCAGTGACATGGCATCTCATTGAACCCTGATATTTCAGTTCAGCGGGCTATATGCCTACAGTTTGTTCATCGAATGAGCCAGGGTTGATGTAAACACAGTTAGATCAGGAAGTACGCTTGTCTCCTACCAGTATAGTGCAGCATCTCTGTGAGATACTAAGAACACCATTAACAGTTACAGCCACATAGCTGAACTGTGAGTTCTGTGTCACTTTAGTTACATGTCTGGCCCCAATATACATTTTTAGGTAGCATACCAATTATCTGGAAATGGCAGCTTCTTTTCCCATTTTCCTGTTTCTTCTTTAGGGTAAGGCCATAGTCTGTTATTGAGATAATTAAAAGTTCTGGTTTCAACAATGAGACATATTCTACAAAATTTAAGAATTTGAATATTTTGATGACAGCTGATGGTGATATTTGGAAGACTGCAAAACTTTCAGACATAGAAACACACTGGCAGATCGAGACCCATAAGGATGGATCCGTGAAATTGTGGAGTTCTGACTTCCACTCAAATCCTTTGGTTCCTGCTGCACTGGTGTAACAGACTGGGCAGTGTCACCCAGTACAAGCAGATAACCAGGATTTCCAGGTATATGCTTTTCTCTCAATGGCCAGCTCTATTCCCTAAAGCCATGAGCCCAAATCAGCCCCTTCTGCTTCAGATTGATTCTCTCTTGAACTTTCACACAGCAGTGAAGAAAACAACAGGTGTAGTGAGAATGTAAAAAATAACAGTTGCAAATATTTTATTGCCTGATGTTTTACTTACAAGAGAAATTTTGTTATTTTTTTTGTGATAATCTTTATTGTATTTGTATCTCATACTAGTTGACATTTGAGAACCCTGCTATTCTTTAATTTGAGCCTTTTATTTCATCAGGAAAAGAAAGTAGAGAGAAGTGATCTACTACTGGATTACTACTTTTAAATCTCTTTTATTTTTGAGAATTTGATCTGGTTCTGAAGAACTTATGGGAATCTACCCTCTCTGGATGATAAATACCATTGCTTAATTGCTTCCATCAGCAAATCAAACTGAGGTGAAAAAGCAAACTGTATATTTCAAAGTGTCTTCTTTCAAATTAATGATGACACACTAATTTGCCTCAATCCAAGGCCATGTCAGAAGTAAACAATCTTCTTAAAATGTTTAAGGAATAAGATCCCACTAAGTCACAAAATTAAAATGTATTTCTTTGTACATTTTAATAAATGAGATTTTCGTATCTTAGCTAACTGATAAAGACTTGAACCTTGGTTAGCTGAAATGGTCATTATACCTTCCTAAATGGAAAATACAAATTAAGAGCAGGAGCTGAAATTATTTCATAACATTGTAATGAATTGACTGTCTCTCAGAAGAGTGTGCGGTGTGAAGGGTCAGTGACTGGTGGGGCACGCTTTCACTTTTATCAGTTTGTTGATACTCTGTGGATTTATTTCTAATAATGAGAATGTCCAAGATTCTTCAGCTTGCGTGTATTATATTAGGCCATTCAATTTAACAAACATGTACTTGATCTCACATTGTATTCGTAGGCACAATGCTCTCTGCTTTCTCCATACTCAAATCAACCAGTTGTGAAACTGAGAATACAGGTATCTCCACACTCAATATTTGCCATTAAATAAAGACTCTGGGTTTAATGTTGAAAGCCTGTAATACTAGCCTGCTAAGAGAGGAACAATAAGGGCTTCCTTCTTACACCCTTAAGGGATGAGTACCAAAGCATATGCTCAGAATTAAAGGTTTATGCATGAGTTAGTTTGTTATTCCACAGCTATGCTCTTAACTAAACAAATATCAACATGTAAAGACATGCTTACACAAATATACAAACATACACTCACACAAGATATATGCACAAATAAACAGACACATACACATGTACACACATAAAGGTACAGACAGACACACACATTCCTATGCACATGTGCATCAAAAGGGAAATTCCTATAGTACTAATACTAACTACCATTAAAGAAAGGTTGGTTTTTGTTGTTGTTTTATTATTTTCACATGCTGGGGACTGAACCTGGAACCTTGGTCATGACAGAAATGACATTCACCACTAAATTGTACTTTCAACCATGAGAAATATGTCTTAGTTGGCAAAATTTATAAAGCCAAAGGCAGTGGGCCAAATCATTAATTAATTTTTCCATTAACTTCTCAACAGTTTTGGTGACAGCCAAAAGGAATAATCAGGAAAGAGGATTGCATATTCCAAGTTCAAAGAACAGAACCAAAAACATACTACGCTCAGTGAAAATGGCTTAGAGTTTAATTGAATGTATCCAGTACAGATAGTACAAACAACACCAAAAGATATTAATAACCATATATTCACAAATACATAAAATCATATTAAGTACATACTTTCATGCATTTGAATTTTTTATTATTTTGTAATTAATACAACTGAAATAAGAGATCAATCATGTCCGTGATGTTTATCATAATTGCCAACTACACACAACCTAGAATCATCCAGAGAAATAATCTTTAAAACCATGTTGCCCTGTGGATATGTCATTAAGAGTGTCATAGTTAATATATGTGCGAAAGACCCACCTCACTGTAGGCTGCACCTTCCCCTAGACATGGTGTCTGTCTATATTTATTGTTGGTGGATATATATTTTTGTCAGATTTACTTTATCACAACAAAATTAAAATAGAATAATTGCCAGCTTAATAATTTAAAAAGAAAACTCAAATATATCATAAAGATGATTACTTGGAATGTTGTGTTTCCTCATCCTGTCTGCTTTAATGAGTGCTGGGGTTAGAAACAAATTCATGCTACCTGGTCTATTATGTATGTGGATCACAAAATAGATCAAATCTGGTCTTTGGCTGTTATTTTTACACAAGGACCTAATTCTGGAGCCTAAGATTTTTTTCAAATATACACGTAAAACTATATTGCCAAGAATATAAGAAAGAAATATCTTATTATATTTTGTTTTGTTATTTTTTTGTTATCTCTCTAGAATTCTTTCCTGATGAGAAACATAAGGGGAGTGGATCTGGATGGGAGAGGAGATGGAGAGGAACTAGGAGGAGTAGAGGGGGGAAAATGTAATCTAGATATAATATATCATACTAAAAAATAATACATTTTAATTAAAAGGGAAAGGAATAAATTTTAAAATATTCACTTAAAAATTACTGTAGCCATATATAGAATAATTACTGTTTAATATTTGTTGTTTATTTAAACAACTTTATTTTTAAAAAAACAGATATATGTACAGATTTTAAAAGCATTTTTTGCATAAAACTACATGAATATATTTTTGCCAATACTTGATTTTTTTAAAGGTTTGATATTATGCATTGAAATCTTACTAGTTACAATGAGCATAACGTACTTGTAAAACAAAATGTAACATGGAAATAGTCAAAGTTTTCTTGGTGTGTAAAGATTAAACATAATGATTTTTAAATACCAAGAATTGTCACAAGGCTATATTCTTAGCTCTTGAATTATTAATGATTTAAGGCCACACTCTGAAAAGGTGCTATACATTTATTTATTTTTTCTAAGAAGGACTGAGGCTTCCAATTTTTGGCCTTTCTATGTATTTATTTATTTATTTATTTATTTATTTATTTATTTATTTATTTACTTATTTAAGCTTCATGTGGTGTATGAGTTGTTTCTTGGGTATTCAGAGATTTCTGGGACTAGTATCCAAATAAATTTACAAATTTTTTGGTAAAAATCCATGAAGAATTGAGTTAGAATATTGATGTGTGTAGCATTGAACTATAGATTGCTTTTGGTAAGATAGCCATTTTTACCTTATTAATCCTTCCAGTCCATGAGCATGGTAGATCTGTACATCTTTGATTTTTCTTCTTCAGAGACTGGAAGTTCTTGTCATACAGACCTTTCACTTGCTTGGTTAGAGTCACACCAAATTGTTTTGTGTCATTTCTGACTATTGTGATGGGTGTCTTTTACCTAATTTCTTTTTCAGCCTGTTTATCTTTTGAGTAGAGGAAGGCTACTGATTTGTTTGAGTTAATTTGATTTCTAAAACTTTGCTGAAGTTGTTTTTCAGGTTTAGGAGTTCTTGTTAGAATTTTGAGGGTCACTTAAGTATACTATCAAATCATCTGCAAATAATATTTTGGTGTCTTACTTTAAAATTTGTATACCTTTGATCTTTTGTTGTCTGATTGCTTTGGCTAGGACTTCAATTACTATGCTGAATAGACAGGGACAGAGTGGGCAGCCTTGTCTAGTCCCTGATTTTAGTGGGATTGCTTCAAGTTTCTCACCATTTTGTTTGATGCTGGCTACTGGTTTAATATATACTGCTTTTTACTATGTTTAGGTATTGACCTTGAATTCCTGATCTTTCCTAGACTTTTACTATGAAGGTGTGTTGAATTTTTATCAAATGCTTTCTCAGCATCTAATGAGATGATCGTGTGTTTTTTTTTTTTCCTTTGAGTTTGTTTATATAGTGTATTACGTTGATGGATTTCTGTATATTGAACAATTGAATCCTTCAGATGAAGCCTAATACATCATGCTAGATGAGCCTTTTGATGTATTCTTGAATTCAGTTTGCAAGAAATTTATTGAGTATTTTTGCATTGATGTTCATAAGGGATATTGGTCTGAAGTCCTTTTTCTTTGTCGGGGCTTTGTGTGGTTTAGGTATAAGCATAATCATGGCTTCATAGAACAAATATAGTAGTGTTCCTTCTGTTCCTTTCTAGTTTATAGACTTGTTTGGAGAATATTGGTATTAGGTCTTCTTTGAAGGTCCAATAGAATTGTGCATGTGGCAGATAAACCTCATAGAAACAAGTGAAGGGAGCTAGGATAGGGAAATTACCATAGGTAAACCAGGAAATGGGATAATATTTCAAATGCAAATTTAAAAATCCAATAAAAACATATATTATTATCATACTTTTGTCTGCCATTTAATCATAGAATAATGCTGGTTTGGGAAAGAATATTAGTAAAATTATATTAATATAAAAATTAAATTATATTTTAACAGATAGTGATAGAAGTTAACATGACAGAATAAAGAGGTAGTACCTGTATAATATTGAGGGCATCATAGATCTTAACTAAGTATTTGTATGGAAGTCAGGCATGAAAAATTCTTTTTGAGTATACAAACATTCACTTTGGTATAACATTTCATTGGATACTGACAACAATCTTAGAACTTTTCCCTTGAGATTTTTTTTTTAGCTTTTTTGTTATATTTCTGTATTAATATATTGGTTCCTCACTATATATATATATATATATATATATATATATATATATATATATATTAACAACTTTATCTTACAAAACAAAGATAAACATACAGATTTTAAGCATTTTTTGCATAAAATTATACAATACATTTTTGTCAGTACTTTTTTCAGATTTTAAAATAATTTTTACATAAAACTGTATGAATATATTTTTTAGTCGGTACTTGATTTTTTTAAAGGTTTGATAGTATGCATTGAAAACTTAATAGTTACAATGAGCATAAAGTACATGTAAAACAAAATGAGATTTTTTTATTTAAGATACAGAATTTCAAAGAACAGTTTTATAAAGAAAAACACAGAAAAATTCTTGCCCTGAATTTTTAGCAACCTAATCCTACCAAGTCTAGGAGGCACTGTGAAATAAGAGATGGAAAGAGTATGAAGGGCTGCAATAGGGAGAAACACTATGAAATGATGCCCTTAGAGAAAACAGCTATCATACCTATAAACATACACAAACCTACAGCATCCAGGATAACCTGCACAAGATCTACACAAGATCAAAACACTCAAACTCCAGTGGTCCATGAAGTGGATGACCTCCAGACCGCACTACTCCTGAGGAGCTATTGGCCATTGTTTCTAGTGAAAGGGAGCTTCATTGTGTTTTGAGAATGTGACTATTAGAAGAATCCCCATGCTTTCATAATTAGCACACTCCAAGCACATAAACAAGAGTGGGTTGTTTAAAACAAAACAAAAAAACGTATGAAGAAATTTGACATTTGAAGTGGATGTATTGAGGAGGACACGAAGGGAGGAAGATAGAGTCAGAAAAAGCAGGTAGATAAGATCATACTTCACTATATATATATTTATATATTTTCTCAGGAAAAGTTAATTTTGAAAGTAATAATTCTTAAAAATAATATAAAATTCCTTCATTAATTTCTCCCAGTTTTTTGCAATTTTTGAATAGTCACAGAGAGATCATTTATAAGTAAGGTTTAAAGACAGTTCCTTCCTTAAGGGTGTCATATATATTAGCAAAAAAAGCCTTTCTTGCTTCAAAATGCTTATTAAATTGTTCATTATTTGAAACTGTTTTAAGAAAGCTCATTTGATACTCATTTTATAAAATCTCATTTCTTATATGGTCCCAACAAGAATATTTTTATAAGAATCTAATGCTTTTCAGGTGAAAAATAATCTTGAAAAGAATGTTGCTAGACTCTGGTTTTATTAACAGTGATTTTAAAATTTAGCAAAAATAAAAAGGCTTCCATGGGAGTGATTCGAAATCAATTTCATATTAGTATTACCTGCTCAGCACCTTGCAGATAAGAAATTAGTCTTGTTTGTGGCAACTTACAGTGCATCCCAGAAAATCTTGTGAAGATTGATTTTGAAGTAATACAGTATGTTTGCTTACCTGGCAAAATAACAGAAGAAAATATTCAGCTCGTATTTTCTCCATTATTAATCTAGTTGCTCTTCGTACAATTGTTAAATCTGCAGCAAACATATAGGCGGGGATGTCATGACTTAGTCTGGTCAACAGGCTGACTGAACAATGAAATCATTCATAATTCAACTACACTGTGTTTGTATTTTGCCATCCAGAGTCCAAATAAAAGATACATTTTTCTATGCTTAATAATTGCATAAAAATATTTAACAAATATTTACTTGACATTTTTCTCTTATCTCTATTTGTAAAATGGTTTCTAAAAATAAGTTGGAAATGTGTTTCATGCACAGTCATGATAAAATAGATATTTTTTTAATGTGTTAATATTTAAGGTTGTAGTTACTCCAGTTCAGAAGCCTCTTGGTTTCCTAACGCAGAGTGAAATGGATGCTTTAGTAACCAAGGACTGAGAAGACTGGCAAGAGAGCAAGTTTCTCAAGCATGAGTAGCCCAGGACTTGAGTTTGAAGCCCATGTAAGAAACTTGGCATGTCTGAGTATAACACCAGCATTTGGAAGCAGGAGACAGGCAGAAAACATGCACTCTCAGGTCAGCCAGTTTAGCTAAAGTGGTAAGCTTCCTGCTCAGTGACAGCCCCTGTCTCAGAATCATTTTCCAGGAATCACTAAGGCAAAACAAATAAGGCCTTTGTGGTGGATTTGGAACATAAATGTACACAATACCAATCACATGCTTGAAACATCCACACACTCAGCGAATGAAATCTACAGTGAGTCTATCTTCTGCGGGATTCCACACCCTTCAGCAGCCCCTTAGAACACTCTTAAACCATTCTTATGTGAGGAAAAGGATTGTACACACACAATTAAACATTTTGTTTCCAATCCTTTGAGAAGGTCCTTTGGCATCATGGAATTTATCTCAATAATAAAAAAAGTTAAGTGTATTTTTCTGGATTTACACTTTACAAGAATTTAGTGGTAGTTTAATACATGCTTCAGACCAATTTCTTTCATGAATACCAATGCAAAAATACTCAATAAAATTCTTGCAAACCAAATCCAAGAACACATCAAAACAATCATTCACCATTATCTTGTAGGCTTCCTCCCAGGAATGCAGGGATGGTTCAATATACAGAAATCCATCAACGTAATCCACTAAGTAAACAAACTCAAAGGGAAAAAAAAAAACATGATTATCACATTAGATGATAAAAAAATATTTGACAAAATACAACACTCCTTAATGTTAAAAATCTTGGAAAGATCAGAAATTCAAGGCCCATACTTAAACATAATAAAAGCAATATAGGGGAAACAAGTAGCCATCATCAAACTAAATGAAGAGATACTAGAAGCAATCCTACTAAAACCAGAAATTAGACAAGGCTGCCAACTCTCTCCCTGTCTACCCATTTTGTAACTGCTCACCCTGCACTACAAAAATATCTCACATGAGCTATATCTAGTACTAGCAATGTACCTAAAGTCATGCAAAATATAGACTTCATGTTTCTCATGTCAGTCTGTGCTATATCACCACATAGTCTATACTAAATCCATCTAATTAGTGCACACCCAGACAGACACACGTTATAGTAAATATTAAAAAGTGGCTTACCTTTTATCTAGCATGTTGTTGACTCCCACAGGGCCAAATGGCACTATGGGAATATCTATTAACTTCACCACCCATGCCCCTTCTGTCCCAGGTGGATATGTCCTCCCTGGAGTTCATCTCAGCTCAGCTCAGATGGGGGTCTTATCCCCAAAGTAACGCATGTGAGGCAGGTAACACTAGTCTCCTAGTAAGAGTTCTGCTTAAATTCTCTATGATGTTTTGTACATGTAAGAAATTTTCTTTATTTAACACCATTATGTTTTTATTAGTGTGTGTGTATGTTTGTGTTTGTGTGTGTGAGTGTGTGTGTACATGGGCATGAATGCATGCAAATCAGCATGACACAAAATTGAGTGGGCAATGACAATTCGCAGGAGTTGGTTTCTCCTTCCATTATGTGTTCTTATCAATAGAATTCATATAGTCAGACTTGGTGGCAAGCATCTTCAATTGATGAGCCATCATGCCAGCTCTGTGTTCTTTGTGTCACCTAAAAGTTCTATTATGTGTGTACATCATTTTTTAATAATTCGTGTAAATTTGCATGGTAATTCCAAGTGTTATTTCCTTGCACTTAAATACAATCACTCAAAAATTTTTTGTGATGACATGAATTGTATGCAGAACATATTATACCTGTGCCCTTATGGCTTTACCTTGTTCCGGGTGCCACCTTTGCACTTATGCCAGCTTTGTTCCCCTAAACATTTTTGCTTCTACTATTTAGCACATTTCCCAATCTAAGTATGAAAGATGCTATAATTAAGAAATCTGTACCTAAGAATTCTATCCAGTTGTCAAAATATCTACAAATAATCTTCAATTATGGCACCTACCAAACAGAGACATTTGATAGACTGTGGATGTGTTTGTTTGCTTTCTAATTTGTTTGCTTAATTTCATTACATTTTGGGGATTGAAAGGTTAATGCAGTCGGTTCAGTAAATGTCACTGCATTTAATGCTTTCTCCTGACCCAATTTTAGCCTTTCTCTGGCTGTCTGATATCTACCTTCCGTCCTAATTTTCATTCAATAAGAACTCATTGTCCAACTCTGAACAGAGGAAGCATCTTTCACAAGAGTGAATGATCAGATGGATCTCAGTATAGGGGGTGAGTGAGAATCTCTGTTACTGAAGAATTTTGACACAGCTCTACCTCCACATTAAAGGCGCAGCCCATCCTTAGTTGCCACCCATACCTATATCAGTGAGACTTCGAAGACAGTTTCCTTGACTCCCTCAAGCTGTGTGCTTTCCACTCTTCCAGATTTCCTTGTATATGACATTGCTGAGTGAGAACTTTGATTAAAGGAATTTCCCCATTCTCTCTCCTGATGAATGTGACTCTCAGCAATTACATGAGGGGACAGAGTGGGACAGCTGCTCTGTTTCATCCACTGGAATTGCCCTCTGGCATTGAGAGTTTGTTCCTGTCAAAGACAAAATGTAAACCAAGCAGCAAGGATGATATTGGGAAATGGTACTGAGGGTAGGAAGAAGGAACAGTAAATTCGTTTAATCAAATATTAAGGAAATTACTCTGTGATGAAAGTTGCTTTATTTTTAATGAATATATCAGAAGTTAAGTATTAGGGCCAGAAGTGTATTTTTCATGCCCCTAGTTCTGTAGATGACAAAGGAATAAATTCAAATATCAAGACGCAGACTCTTTAACACCCAGTCTCCTGTCCCTCCTTATCAGCCCACAATTATATTTTGTTTGCTTTCCAATCTTCAGTTCAGAGAGACCAGAGGCAAGAGGAATGAGCATTTACAGATGCCACGGGTACAGTCTAAAGGATATAGAAAGCATTTGTGAGGAATCCACTGTAAAGTGTCCACAGAGATGAAGCAGGAGCACGGGAGAAGCACAGAGGGTGATCAAAGATCAAATCCTGACTTGCATTCCTGTTATAAGACATTGGACAGTTAGTACATGGCTGTGAGGGATCAATTATCTTACCTAGAATCTGAAGGAAAACATCTACCCTGTAGAGCTTTTATGAAGACTGAATTAGGTAAGATGTTTACAAAGGATATTCGAGTAATATTTAGAAATTACGGCAATTATCAAAACAACTCAACTGTCAACAGCAAGCACTGTAGTCTGCCATGTTATATAATGATCACAGAGTGACCCGTGTGATTTAATGGTGTTCCTCATTTTACAAAGAATTTCCCTCTCTGAGAGTAGAAGCATTTGCTGCCCACCTGTAGGCAGGGAGCGCATCTGTCCCCTGCAATGAATAATGATCATAGAGACATTAGGAGCTCATGCTTTTTGGTAGTTTTAATTAATTATTCCACAAAGGGGATTTTTATTGCTGAATTTTGCCTCTTAAACTTATTCACAAATCCTTTTGCCTATGATGCTCATTGTAGGAATTTAATTATAGTCACTTTATAATTATTGGAGTCCATTATTGGCTGTCATATCAACCATGAAAATTATTCCATATAAAACTCACCAAGCTTCACGGGTAACCTGTGATGCCTAATTCTTCTTCATGGGGCTCCTTTACTTATATTCCACGGACAAGGCTTTGAATTCATGGTCTGAAATCATCTGTTGGGAGTTACCCTAAGCACCTGGCAATGTCTTGCAGAGTCTCTTTCTCTGACAGCTTTGTCAGCACAAAGAAAGAAGCACACAATAAATGTTTTGCATGATAGTTACAAAAGAAGTTACTTTCCCAGACACATGATGCTGTTTGGGGACCTAATCAAAATGAGTTCTTACTCTCTGACATCAGATGCTATATTAATTATTCTTCTCTATGCTAACTTTTTTGCCTGAATATTATCAGCTTTGTGTATCCTGCATAACAATACGTCTTTCTTTAATTTTATTTTTTCAAGAAAACATGTTTTAATTTTACCCAAATGATGAAATATAATTATAATTCCCTAGGTTTAACATCTGTAAAATAATCTTAAGATCCAGTGGGATAACAGTAAAATTCCCTCCTCTTCTCTAGCATATACACATTTAATTGCAGATGTTCTACACACACACACACACACACACACACAAACGTGCACACACGCGCATGCACAAACACACAAACACATACTCGAATATAACTATATGGTAATTGTTTATAAGCTAAAATAATGCCATCAATTATTTTATGGTAATGAGAATATTATCAGTTTTGTGAGAAATGAAATATATGTGTGTCTATGAAGCTGTGCAATACAGTGCCCATCCCTCTGAAGTCATTTGTCATATAACACAAGAGTAGCTTACACCAGATCCATCTTAAAAATAAGAAAATGATCATGAAATGTTTGCTTTCTTAAATGAAACAATTATGTATAATGAGTCCATGTAAAAAACAAATTAGCCTATTAACACTTGACAGGGTTGACAGAATGGCATGGGTATCTATGTGACAAAAATATAAGTAAGAAAATTTTAATTACATGAAAAAGTCACCATGTACTAACAAAGGTTGTAGTTAGTGGTCATTGTTCTAGAATGAAGAGCTAAGTAGGCTTCCCCTGACATGTTCAAGAAAAAATTGGAAGTGGTACATGACAATGTGGGGCTTCTTTGAGAATGTAGTAATGGGAATGAAGAGAGATGGGAGACATTTGTGATACTTGTGTGAAAGACAATCCACTATACTGTACAATCTGGAGGGCATAGCCTAGAGTCCTAACACTTGGTTTCTTTCAACAAGTGAATAGACAGTATATGACTCAATATATGATGTCCCACCAAGAAGTGAGAAGTGTGTATTCGAATTACAAAAGAAACAAGGGAGGCAGTTATGATCCAAAGTCCTTATGGTTAATCTCAAATTGTAGTATATGTTACTCCCTTTGGTCTTAAAATTGATTCATTCCATTTGAGCTGCCTTCGTAGAAAGCTAATAATCTTACTATGAAAAATTTAAACATAGAGTATTAATTTTCTCACATAAACTTTTTTCTAAGACAAAAGTTAATTCCTATTCTCTCTGAAAAGCTTTAATTTACTCAAATATAGCCCTTTTTCCCTACCATGTTGCTTCTGCAAGGGAAGCAGTTATGTGCACCTTGATCTGGTCCTCTTGTAGGTGCTGGGTTTACAATACAGTCACACCATAGGTTTATTTCCTCTCTATACAGATTTGACTTTTTAAAATGAAACTATTAGTGTTTCTAAGTTTTCATCAGAAGCTTTCAGAATTATGTGGCGATTGGGGGCACTGACTCCTCTGGCAAGGACCCAGCTATGAGTTGCTGGACACACACGTGTTGGCTCAAAGACATGTAACTGTAATTCATTTTCTTCAGACCTCCACGGGTACCAGGCACTGAAGTGGGAGGTAAGCATTCACAAGTGGGGCAGACAAAATACTCACACATATAAAATAAACAAATCTAAAAGAATTCATTAACATTTTTTAACAGAATACCAACATAAATTTGGTATTTGAGTGTAATGAAAACACGATCATTTGATTTTATAATAGTTACCTCCCTATAGGTATCTCTAACAGGATGAAGTGGTAAATGCTTCGGATATCTTGCCATATTACCAGGGTCATGTAATAAACTGTTCATCCAGTGCGCCATCACCATGATCAAGCATCTAAGACATTAAGATATGGTTTGAGAGTCCTTCCTTTTCTGGGAGAAACAATAAATACATACATCTATTCCACACAAATAAAGCGCAAACAACACTAAATTAATGAATGCTGCAAATATCAACTTGACAAAACAATAAATTTACGCTTTGGTTATGGTATAAAGTGAAGAAATGGCCTTTCAATTTTTTTACACTGATTGGTTTTAACTTCTTTGTCAAAGATCAAGTGAGCATAGGTGTGTTAGTTCTAATCCATTGATCCAAATGGCTTTCTCTGTACCTATAAGATGTAGGCTATTTTTTTAACAACTTTATTTTACAAAACAAAGATAAATGTAAAGATTTTAAGCATTTTTGCATAAAATTATACAATACATTTTTGTCAGTATTTTTTTCAGATTTTAAAATAATTTTTACATAAAACTGTATGAATATATTTGTTAGTCAGTACTTGATTTTTTTAAAGGTTTGATAGTAGTATGCATTGAAAACTTAATAGTTACAA
This sequence comes from Micromys minutus, assembly GCF_963924665.1. Classification (NCBI taxonomy): domain Eukaryota; kingdom Metazoa; phylum Chordata; class Mammalia; order Rodentia; family Muridae; genus Micromys; species Micromys minutus. The sequence goes on from NC_137971.1 coordinate 9,811,545, forward strand.
TGAGCATAAAGTACATGAAAACAGAATGTAACATGGAAATAGTCAAAGTTTTCTTGTATAAATATTTTTTTTTTGGTTTTGTTTTGTTTTCTTTATTTCTTGGACTTCATACACTCTGTGAGTTGTTTCTGGGGCAGTGCAAGCCTCTGGGGTTAGCATCCCATTATCAGTGACTGCATATTATGTCTGTTCTTTTGTGACTGGGTTATCTCACTCAAAATGATATTCTCTAGATGCAGCCATTTTCTTAAGAATTTGGTCAAGTCATTGTTTCTGGTGGGTGAGTAGTATTCCATTGTGTAAATGTACCACATTTTTGTATCCATTAATCTTCTAAAGGACATCTGGGTTCTTTCCAGCTTCTGGCTATTATAAATAGAGCTGCTATAAACATTGTGGTGCATATATCTTTGTTGTGTACTAAAGTGTCTCTGGGGTATATGCCCAGAAGTGGAATAGCTGGGTCTTCAGGTAGTACTATGTCCAATTTTCTGAGGTATCGCCAGACTGATTTCCATAGTGATTGTATCAGTTTGCAACCCCACCAACAGTGGAGAAGGGTTTCTCTTTCTCCGCAACCTCACCAGCATCTGTTGTCATCTGAGTTTTGGATCTTGGCCAATCTGACTGGTGTGAGGTGGAATCTCAGGGTTGTTTTGATTTGCATTTCCCTGATGGCTAAGGATGTCGAGCACTTCCTCAGATATTTCTCAGCCATTAGATATTCCTCAACTGAGAATGTTTTGTTTAGCTCTGTACCCCATTTTTAATAGGGTTATTTGATTCTCTGGTGTCTAGCTTTTTGAGTTCTTTGTATACCTTAGCTATTAGGCCTCTATCTGATGTTGAGTTGGTAAAAATCTTTTCCCTTTCTGTTGACTGCCGTTTTGTTTTCTTGACAATGTCCTTAGCCTTACAGAAACTTTGCAATCTCATTAAGTCCCATTTGTTAATCTTTGACCTTAGAGCTTGAGCCATTGGTGTTTTGTTCAGAAAATTTTCTCCTGTGCCTATATGTTCTAAAGTTTTCCTTACTTTCTCATCTAATAGTTTCAGTGTATCTGATTTAATGTGGAGATCTTTGATCCACTTACACTTGATCTTTGTACAAAGAGATAAGAAAGGGTCTATTTTCATTCTTTTGCATGTTGAGTGCCAGTTGGACCAGTACCATTTGTTGAATAGGCTGTCCTTTTTACAGAATCTTTACGGTTCCTTTACAAAATTGGAAAATCTGAAGGAAATGATGAATTCCTAGAGAGATACAAGATCCCAAAATTAATCCAGAACCAAGTAAACCATCTAAATAACCCTATAACACCTAAAGAAATAGAAGTTATCAAAAGCCTCCCAACCAAAAAAAGCCCAGGTCCAGGTGGGTTCATTGCAGAATTTTATCAGACATTTATTGCGGACATAAAACCAATACTCTCAAAACTATTCCAAAAGATAGAATCAGATGGAATATTACGAGGGCTACAATAACCCTCGTACCTAAACTACACAAAGACCCTACAAGGAAAGCGAACTTCAGACCAATCTCACTTATGAACATTGATGCAAAATTACTCAAAAAAATCCTTGCAAACCAAATTTAAGAACACATCAAAACGATCATTCATCATGACCAAGTAGGCTTCATCCCTGGGATGCAGGGATGGTTTAATATAAGGAACTCCATCAACGTAATCCACTATATAAACAAACTCAAAAAAACAAAATCACATGGTCATCTCACTAGATGCTGAGAAAGCATTTGACATAATTCAATACCCCTTCATGTTAAAAGACCTCGAAAGAACAGGAATCTAAGGTCCATACTTAAACATAATAAAAGCAATATACAGCAAACCAACAGCCAACATCAAACTTAATGGTGGGAAAATTGAAGCAATCCCACTAAAATCAGGGACTCGACAAGGCTGCCCACTCTCCCCCTACCTATTCAACATAGTACTGGAAGTCCTGGCTGGAGCAATTACACAGCAAAAGGAGATCAAGAGGATACAAATCGGAAAGGAAGAGATAAAAACATCACTCTTTGCCGATGACATGATAGTGTACTTAAGTGACCCCAAAAACTTCACCAGAGAACTCCTACAGCTGATAAACAAGTTCAGAAAAGTGGCTGGATACAAAATTAACTCAATCAAATCAGTAGCCTTCCTATACTCAAAGGACAAACATGTGGAGAAAAATATTAGGGAAAAGGTACCCTTCACAATTGTCACAAAAACTATGAAATACCTTGGTGTGACTCTAACTAAGCAAGTGAAGGACCCTTACGACAAGAACTTCAAACCTCTAAAGAAGGAAATTGAGGAGGATCTCAGAAAATGGAAAGATCTCCCATGCTCATGGATTGGAAAGATCAACATTTTAAAAATGGCCATCCTATGAAAAGCAATCTACAGATTCAATGCAATCCCCATCAAAATTCCAACCCAGTTCTTCATGGAATTAGAAAAATCAATGTGCAATTTCATCTGGAATAACAAAAGACCTAGAATAGCTAAATCCATCCTCAACAACAAGAAAACATCTGTGGGAATCACTATCCCTGACCTCAAGCTATATTACAAGGCAATTGTGCTGAAAACTGCATGGTACTGGTACAGAAATAGACATGTGGATCAATGAAATAGAATAGAAGATCCAGAAATGAGCCCTCACATATATGGTCACCTGATTTTTGACAAAGGAGCCGTAAACATTTGATGTAGGCTTTTTTAAAATTACTCTTGCTTTGTAGTAGAACTTGAGGTCAGGAATGGAGATTCTCCCCCCGGATTCTTTTATTATAGAGATTAGTTTTCTCTCTCGTGAATTTTGTTGTTCCAAATGAATTTGAGAATTGCTCTTTATATTTCTGTGAAGCAGTGAGTTGAAATTTTGATGGAATTGCATTAAATCTGTAGATTGTTTTTAATAAGAAGGCAATTTTCACTATATTAATGCTACTAATCCATGAGTACCGGAGATCTTTCCATTTTCTAAGGTCTTTTTTAATTTCTCTCTTCAGAGACTAAAAATTCTGATCATGCAGGTCTTTCACTTGCTTGGTTAGAGTCACACCGAGATATTTTATATCATTTGTGAGAATTGCAAAGGGTGTAATTTTCCTAAATTCGTTCTCAGCTTGTTTATCCTTTGAGAAGAGGAAGGCTACTTATTTGTTTGAGTTAACTTTATATTCAGCCACTTTGCTAAAGTTGTTTCATCAGCTGAACAAGTTCTCTGGTGAAAGTTTTTGGCTCACTTAAGTATGTTATCAAATCATCTGTAAATAGTGATATTTTGACTTTGTCTTTCCCAAATTGTAACCCGTAGGCCTCCTTTGGTCATCTAAATCAGGTTGCCATTTAGTTTGCTGTTGGCTAGTGATTTGCTATACATATTGCTTTCACTATGTTTAGGTATGGGAACTGAAATTCTGTTCTTTCCAAGACTTTAAGCATAAAAAGGTGTTGAATTTTCTCAAATGATGTTCAACATTTAATGAGGCTATCATGTGGGTTTTTTCTTTGAGTTTATTTGTATAGTGGATTACATTGACAGATTTCCATATAATGAACCATCCTTGCACCCCAGGGATAAAGGACCTCCACATAAAAGCAGATACAGTGAATCTAATGAAAGAGCCCACAGAAAGTCCCAGACCCCAGAAAAGCAAGAAGCTCCCAAAGAGGATGACATTAGATGAAATATTTAACAAAGGAGAAAGAGAGAGAGAGAGAGAGAGAGAGAGAGAGAGAGAGAGAGAGAGAGAGAGACAGAGACAGAGACAGAGAGACAGAGAGAGAGAAACAGAGAGAGAGACAGAGAGAGAGACAGAGAGAGACAGAGAGAGAGAGACAGAGAGAGACAGAGAGAGAGACAGAGAGAGACAGAGAGAGAGAGAGAACCTCTAGAGACCATATCCAGAAGTGGGATAAATGCCATGGTTGACTCCTGTCTAAAAAAACACAGGGGTAATGAGTGGAGCAGAGACTGAGGAAAGGCCATACAGAAACTGTACCCCCTGGGGATCCATTCTATATGCAGCCACCATACCAGTGACTATTGTTGATACCAAGAAGTGCTTGCTGACAGGAGCCTCATATAGATGTCTCCTGAGAGGCTCTGCCAAAGACTTACAGATTCAGATGAGGACTAACCATAGGACTGTGCACAGGAACCTTAATGGAAAAATTAGAGGATAGACTGGAGGAGCTGAAGTGAATTGCAACCCTATAGAAACAACAATAATATCAACCAAACAGACCCTCCCCCACTGAGGTCCCAGGGACTAAACCACCAACCAAAGTGTACACATGGGGGGACCCATGGCTCCAGGCACACATTTAGCAAAGGATGGCCTTATCCGGCGTCAAGGGGAGGAGAGGCCCTTGCTCCTGTGAAGATTCTATGCCTCAGTGTAAGAAAAAGCTCTGGCAGTGAATTGGGAGTGGTTGAGTTGATGGGGGAGCACCCTCATAGAAGCAGGGTGAGGGGGATGAAATAGGGGCTTTTCAGAAAGGAAACAAGGAATTGAAAAACATTTTAAATGTATATAAACAAAATAACCATTGTGGGAATGAAGAGAAAGAGGCAGAACAACCAGAGTTATCTGTAAGAGTCAAAAACAAAAAAGATAGAAAAAAGCATACTGAAAATGGCCAGAGATAGCTGCAAATGAGAGGAGGTTAGCAAGAGAAAACTGTGAGACAAGCTCAATCAGAGAGACAGAGAAACAGAGAGAGAGACAGAGAGACAGAGACAGACACAGAGAGACACAGAGACAGACACAGACACAGACACAGAGAGACACCGAGAGACACAGAGATATTGAGACAGAGACAGAGAAAGAGACACACAGAGACACAGAGACACAGAGAGAACTCATCTGGTTTATAAAGGGAGTAACTGGGAGAGGGAAGCTAGGAAGCTGGAGGAAGTTTCCAGTATGAAAGGAGGGGAGAAAGGCTGGAATGCTAGTGTGAACTTTGAGATGTGTAATGGATACTTGTGATCCCATAGTGTGCTTTAATATGTGGATAGCTAAATGACTCCTTTGGGGAGAGGGGGTTGAATTTAACAAGCTCCTGAGAAATTTTGGGATTTCTATAATAGCCATAAATACTTTTATAGCCCAGGTTGAGCTCATTTCTGGATATTTGGACTTCCCTTTGAAGTTTGAGAAACTAGTGGTCCCTTTGCTCATGACCAGTTTCGAATAACACAATGTTTGAGAGGTGACGTGAAGGATCAGGCATGTCATTAATGCATCTCTGAAAAGCCCATCCCAACATGGGTAGAAACTCATGATAACAGCATCTACAGAGTCTCTGGGCAACTCACAAACATCAAAGGCCAAGCTCGGGATAATTTTCCCTAAGCAATGCAGTTGGTCAGTGTCTCCTCCCTAGAAGTTGCTTAGTTTCTCTAAAAAGGTGAAGAGGAGCCTCCAAAAATTTTTCAAGTGTCTACTTTCCCAGGTATGTGACTTCTATTTACTTCCAGAGGCTTGATTGTCCTTCTCCTTCCTGGGGAAAAGGTTTCCTTGGAAAGAAACAGCTTTATAACAACAGCAAGAAATGCCAGTGTGTTTTTCTGAATCTCAGCAACCAACATAACTCATACACGAACCATTATCTAGAAAGGTTTCCAGATACGGGCACAGCACAGTCTCAGGAAGACCTGGGCAAACTCTAAGTGCAGTGTGAATGACCTCGGTGGGCAGACTCGGAATCTGAGTTTGAATGTGACACATTTTTGTACTTTTACTGAGATTTTGTACTTACTAAGATACATTCATTTAAACTAGTAAAATACTACTCCCATTAGCATGTTATTTTTCTGGATGAAGTAGCAAGTTGCTTTGTGAGATAATTAAGGATAGAAACTGTTCTCTACGCTGTAATGTTTTTAAACTTTTAGAGATTTATAGATCAGGCCCTAGGACTGACGTCATGAGTGACTCTCAGAAGCTTTCTCTGAGCGTACAATTTTAATGTCTCCCTCATTCAGTTTAGACATTTAAAAATATATTTTTGAAGGTTAAAGCTCAAATATAAAAATAATGTCTAGAACAAAATAAAACAGTCACAGTAATAATTCCTAAACTCCAAATCTATTCTCAGATAGAAAGCCCTTTGTGTCTATTCAGATCCATATTTATCTTGATATTTCTAAATAATACACTTATACTGCTTTTTAGTGTTTTGTCTTGTCAAGGTTTTATATCACCTACTAACATATGCAGAATTAGACCCAAGAAAGCATCACCCGTTCTTTCTACATTTCACATTGCTTTAGCAAATACATAATTACTGTTTAGTCTCCCTTCCTCCCCCTCCCTCCCTCCCTCCCTCCCTCCCTCTCTCTCTCTCTCCCCATTTGTGTGTGTGTGTGTGTGTGTGTATGTGTGTATGTGTATATGTGTGTGTGTGTGCTTTCATGTATTGCTCATTAACAGATACCTAGATGGTTGTGTACTTCACAGTTTTTAATGGACTAATAGTTGTAACAATCTTTGGACTATATTGCATCATTTTCCCAAGAAGGCATGAACAAACATGTTTAACTCAGATAGGTCACAAATAACAGACCAAAGAAACTATTTCCTCCAAGTTTCATTTTGTGGAACAACATGTTTATTGAAGTTGCTTAAGAGGACATGTGTGTCTCACAAGCAGCTCGAAACAAATTCAGTGTCATTGCTCCTAGCTGTTCAACTTGCAGAGGGTTTCCGGGAAGAGTCCACTTTGCTTCAACCAATGATTACTCTTCATGCAGCTGTAGAAACAAATATTATGAATCACTTTAACCTGTACTGTCTGAGATTATTTGCATTGTATTTCTATTAACAATATCATGAGGTTGTTGGAAGGCTGGTTCTTCTGTTTCATGTTGTTCCGTCTTCACAAAGCTAAACATTTCAATATTATAATTGAAACATTTGAAATTATTTTTCTTTAATTTCATAATATTTTTGTCTCATTTAGAAATTGTATTGTTCACTGGATTAGTTGACTATTGGTCCTCCTTTCAACTAATTACTCTCCCAAACCGTCTCTGATATTTATTGAATTATCCATCTTTTAATGCAGGCAGTCATCCTCAATAACAATTAAGTGTGAAGAGGATTCTCAGAGAAATAACAAAAAAAAAAAAAAAATGAGGCCATAGTAAGGTTCAAATTATCATTGTTCTAGGTTTGCACAGAGTTTGAATTTTGGCTGAATGGTTATTGTCTTAGTCAGGGTTTCTTTTCCTGAACAAACATCATGACCAAGAAGCAAACTGGGGAGGAAAGGGTTTATTCAGCTTACACTTCCATATTGCTATTCATAACCAGAGGAAGTCAGGACTGGAACTCAAGCAGGTCAGGAAGCAGGAGCTGATGCAGAGGCCTTGGAGGGATGTCACTTACTGGCTTCCTTCTCCTGCCTTGCTCAGCCTGCTTTCTTATAGAATCCAGGTCTACCAGCCCAGGGATGGCACCACCCACAGTGGGCGGGGCCCTTCCCCTTGATCAATAGTTGAGAAAATGCCTTACAGCTGGATTTCATAGAGGCATTTCCCCAACTGAGACTCCATTCTCTGTGATTAACTCCAGCTTGTTTCAAGTTGACACAAAACCAGCCAGTATAGTTATTATATTTTAATTATTTTATTTGTAGTGTTATCATAAATATGAACATCCTCTTTTTATTCCTTCGATATACTACTGAAAAATCTGATAACACCTCTATGATTTTTTTAACAATTCTAAAATGAATACAGTCATTGCTGTAACCCTTGTACTGTGAAGTGTTCCAAACTTTATTCCTGTTTTTGGAATTGTGTTCATGCATTGTGTTGATAAGTTAACGACAATGTGACTTACTGTAGAGTTAGTTTCTTTTAGCTTTTTGAGTTGACACACTGGCAAAAGTCCTGATTACCATTGTAGTCATGGGAAAACAAATGTCTGTAAACTTTCACTGGCCCTTGCTTTTTAGCGGTTTTCCATACATTGGCTACCATCATTTCTGAATACATTTATTGCACTCCTCTTCACTACATATGGTGATCAATAAATAATTGAAAATAAATGTGTTTATTTTTCAAACCCTCTTTAATTTCGCCTACTCATTCAAATCCGATTAAGGCACTGCATCTGAGCTCATAACAGTCAGAGCAGCTACTTGGCAGATGTCCTATATCTGTATCTCACTGAGCCTTGTTGACAGTACTATCATTAGCTGCAGAGATGTAAGCATCAAGAACCACATTCTTCTTCTAAGTGCCATCCACCATTGGTCTTTATCTGTGCCTCTGGCTTTCTCTTCTTAGTCAGTCCCCTTCCCTCTTCCTGTTTTCACAGTATTCTCCAAGGAATTTAAATATCATGAAACTGATATGCTAGTTGTACTAGCATCATTAACTTTATTGAGCATTGAGTATTTTCCAACCCTTTAACCTGAGAGCTTTCTGTGATGTCATGTTTCCAGGATAACTATATAGGAGTCTTCTTGAAGGATTAGTCAAAACTTCTATAAGCTAAAAAAAACAAATAAGTTTAGAAAATTAAACTTTGTTATCTCCTGATGATTAAACAGAGATATAGGAAGAGCTTAGGTAAATTTGGTTCACATTGAATTGCAAACTTGGCTATTGTTCCTCCTGCCAAATAAATATGCTTTAAACCACATCTAATCTAAGCAAGCAGAAGAAATCACTTTTATTGAATGTTTTTAGTCACATAGATCATTTGTTTTGCTGTTCTATCTTATCGGTACATTTCATGTAAATGTTTTCTTAGTCAGGCCTAAGAAATTTCTTCTCCTCGATAAGTCGTATTCATTTTTAAAATAATGGCATGCTTTTAAATGTCATTCAGTTGTTCTTGCTTGAAGTCTTTATTCTCTGCATGTTGTCTTTAATGTATGTTGGTGGTTATAGTTTTATTTTAATAATGAAGTGCATGATGTGAGTGTAAACTGCTCAGGTCCTGTCTCCAGGTACATTGTTAGAATTATCTGTGACAAAAAAAAAAAATGAAGTTTACAAGTTGCAAATTTCTTCACAGAGCCACAGATGAAGTACAGGAAGAAACAAATTCATGAATGTAAATATATACCAAGATAAATCTAATAACATCTAAAAGAATGGTATAAGAAATTGAAAACAGAATAAGTTCTATCAAACAATATACAATATGCTGTTGGATAGATTATTTGCTACCTATTCTCTTTATCTTTTTATTCATATGTATACATAGGTATGTATATATACATATCATCTGTTTACCATCATTATCATCATCGATCACATAAATCCCATGTAATCTACTGCTTTTCTTTCTATCATTTTATCTATGTACTGTATATGTGTATGTATAAGAGATATATATTATATATGTATCCTCTAGCATCTATTTGCTATCTATCTCTATTATTCATCTGTTGGAAATAGGTAGATGCGTGATAAACAAATAGATAGATTGTAGATAATGAATAGATCATAGATAGCTAAGTATAAAAATGGCATAGTAAAGTAATATTCAAGTCACATTATGAGAATATGCACATATTCTGAGCATAGATGCCTTTGAAGTGCAGATCTGCAATTTTCCCTGTGACAAACCGACTATCTGTTTAATCAGACTTAATCAGTCCTTATTAGCTCCTTTGTTATGAAAGAACAGGTGAATAACAGGCATTACTGCAGACAAGAAATTGGCTAGCTTCAGAACCCCAAACTGTTTCATTCAGTTGAATATTTTAGAGTAGAAAAAAAAGTAATTAAAGAAAACTAATATGAAACATAGCATGAAACTTCACAGAAGTTTCTGCACCGAAAGAGAACGCTATAGTATCTACAGAAGAAAGGGGCTCTCCTGCCATCAGGAAGAATCTGAGTGTGAGGAACAGACATCATCTCCAGACCCCCTTTCTCCCACTGTCATGCTTGCACTGATGAACAAGGAGTGAAACATATTCACAAACATGATATATTAGGATATTCTTCTGTGATAAATTTCATTGTTTTGGAGGGTATTTGAAGATGTTTTTATTGATGTTGTTGTTTTGGTTTTAATATAATCTAGTACGATACCCTTTTTTAGGTGGGTTTTAATGGTTTAAGAGAGGTTAATATGATTTTAAGTTGATTCAAATATTTTATGGAAGAACATTTCATACCTAGCAATAACTTTTCTTGGATCACAAAACCTACTTTGACGTATGAGTTCTCATAATCATAATCATTTGTAATCTTTCTTATTACAAAGATGAAATCAAAGCCCTTTCAGTTCTTTTGTAAACTTACCACAGTGATGTTACCATTTCTAGTCCTGAGGTTATTGACAACATATGTGGTTGTCAGCCATGCCCCAAAAGTAAATACTTCTGTTACATGACTAGAAAGTTGCTATGTAAGAATTATATTTAAATCTATATTTATGTTTAAATTTTAGAATGGGCTTAAATATATATTATACAAAGGAACAACAAATAGGAAACACATTATCTGTTTGCTGATTCATAAACTATTGCACTAGGCATTATAATATATATGTATATGTTTTTGTGTGTTCATATACACACATCTGTATGTATGTGTGTATGTGTATGTATTTCTATTGCTATAGCCTGAATATTTCTGATCCTTTCAATGTCAAATGTGAAGATATATGGAAACAGGACATTTGAGAAGTGATTATTCCATAAGAATAGAGTCTCAATAATGAGATTGGTGCCTTTTTATGGCAAAGATTCACTACACCTTCATGATCCTGTAGCTATCAATTATGATTTTCTCAACAGACAGTATACTGACCACTGGGAGAAGGTAGCTAGCGCTGTATGAAGTATAAAAATTAAATGTGTTTTTAGTACATGGCACCCAGTTTAGAGTGTTTTCTTATAATAGCTACAGAAAACTTACATGCACAGATACACACACACACATACACAGAGACACATAGACACACACTTGTTAAGAGAAACCATTGTGTTTTCCCTCCCAAAAGTTATTTTCCCAGGTTCTCCACAGATTCATTGCTAAAGGCTATTGTTGTTAATAAGTCCCAGGCCTCTGAGGCATGAGGTCCCTGTGCATCACAGACTAAGGATAATATTTTCAGGAATACCCCAATAAAGGTGCTAAAGAACAGACTGAAGGAGCAGAAAGGGTTTACAACCTCATAAGAGGAACAACATTAGGAACCAACCAAACACTCCACAAAAAAACATGGACAAAAAATAATAATAAAACAACCAATGAGCTCACATGGAGAGACTCATAACTCCAGTTGTATATGTATCAGAGGACAGCAGTGCCTTGCACCAATGTGAGAAGAGACCTTTGGTCCAGTGAGGGATTGTTTTCCCAATGTAGACGAATGCCAAGTCACTGAGATGGCGAGGGTGTACCTTCTTGGAGACAAGTTGAGAGGGAGCAGAATGGACATGAGGGGATGGCATAACATTTGAAATGGTAATACAGAGACTATCCACTAAAATAATTAATGAGAAGAAACTTTACTGTGAATGGAATAAACCAAAGGACTCTAGCCACAATTAGAAACATTCTCAACAGCACCAACTTTCTCTGTCTTTCTGCCTCCCTACAAATATATTTCATCCTCAAGCAGAGAAGCAGGGGTCTCAAAGTTATTCAGGCATGTTAGACCCCATACTTTGCAACTAGATACTTTTAGAGAAAAGCAGAGAGCAGAGAGCACAGAGTCTGGTGGAGGCAGAGCTCGCTGTTTAACCTCGAAGGGCCTCTTACACTTATGAGCCTTGGTAATTTAGAAAAATAATTAAAATGTCAATGACACATGTAAGTCGAAATACTTTACTTCCTAAACTAGTGAAATAAAAATGCCAGTGAAAATAAAAATGTGCTTGTATGTTGTGTTCTGATAGTGGAATTCATTGTGTATCCTATGAAGAAACTTGACACGGAGGGCAATGGAAAACTCCAACTTTGCTGTCTTGTTGCTTTCTTTGTCTACCTCCACAAAAAGATATAAAATAGCAACAAATAGCATCTATTTCACTAAAATCGGTGTTACCATTGAGCACCGGATGTATGTGTTGTTATACTTGCCCAAAATAAAAAAAAAAAAAAAAAAAAAAAAAAAAAAAAACATAAGTTTATTTTCCTATTAAAAAAAAAAAAAAAAAAAAAAAAAAAAAAACTGTGATGTAACAAATAACTCATCCATGGTTTGTTTGGTCTTTTGCTCAACATCACAACACTTTTCTTTTGACTTTGGATTCTGCAACAGGAATCCTGCTTTGCTGCTCACTGAGTTATGTTGTCTGTTCTTCATGTTGTCTCTGTCCCAGAGATGGAAGCTACCGGGAGACAGAATTATTTAAGGGGCAATTTATTTGCATATGTGGCACTTGGATGAAATGACTCAAGGTTTGTTAATACCAGGCATGAATTTGCATCTAATCCCTTTTTTGAAGTATGTATAGACTTGGCAGCTGAATGTTTCATAGATCTTTTAGCACTCTACATATTCAAAAGCAAAGGTTTCTTTCCTGCAATTCTCTGTTTATTCCTTCAGAAGTGATCATTGTATATTAAGTAAACAAATTAGTTACTCTTTGCATTATAAAAAAAATACTTTGAGAGCAGATGTGGGAAGTTTATTCTAAAATCATCAATTTATTATCTGGGCAAATGTGAGGGACCCAGCTCTCACCAGTGAGTAGCAAACCTGAAAATATAATCACAGGTTAATCTCTTCTGCATCTAATTCTCCTTCTCATAAGCGCCCCCCACTCCTCTCCTCTCCTCTCCTCTCTCTCTTCCTGTATGTGGGTGTGCACGCACATGTGCACATGCAAGCACACACAAAATCACACATGCTTTTTGCCAAATTATCCAGGTCCTGAGATAAGCATTGTAATGACAAAGACTAATAAGATATTCTCTCTTTCCATGAGGAACTCAGTCCTAAATAAGGAATGAGGCTTTGCCATAAGTACCATGAGCAACCTGAAACAAAGTATTAATTCTAATACAATCTTAGGGTGTTGACTGAGTCCATTTTCTTTGTCAAAAAAAAAAGAAAGAAAAAGAAAAAGAAATAACCAGTAGCAGCAAAGAAACTGGAAGCAACCCAGATGGAAGCAGAAGTTCAAGAATCGGATTTATTGGGGGGGGGGGTTAAGGAAACACATACAGCAGATACACAGAGGAAAAGCTATCTACAAAGCAAATTAAGGGGTTCGGAAGCAAACACTTTCTTCTGTTCTTGATAGCAAGAGGTTTAAACCCTCCGAAGATCTTTTTTGCCCTGCTTTTCAGCTGTTTAGTTTGAAGAAAGACAGGGTGAATGGTTGGTCCCTCACTGTAGTATGGCATGCGCTGAACCAGTGTATAGCTTTGGGTGAGAAGTACTTAAAGAAATGTTTAAAGTCTTTCAGGATCAGGAGAATGCAAATTGAAAGGACCCTGAAATTCTACCTTACACCAATCAGATCAAAACCTCAAGTGACAGAACATGCTAGTGAAGAAGTGGAGAAAACTTAACACTCTTCCATTGCTGGTGGGACTGCAAACTGGTACACTCTGGAAATCAATGTAGAGAGTCCTCAGAAAATTGGAAATAGAACTACTTGAAGAACCAGCTATAACACACCACAAGGGCACTTGTACTATGATGTTCATAGCAGTCTTATTTGTGATAGCCAGAAGCTGGAAACAACCCATATATCCCATAATAGAAAAATAAATACAAAATATGTGGTTCATTTATACAATGGAATACTATTCAGCTCTTAAGACCATGGAGATTGTGAGTTTCCAAGGCAAATAAACGGAACTAGAAAATATCATCCTGAGTGAGGCAACTCAGACCCAGAAGGACATGCTTGGTATGTCCTCCCTAATAAGTGCTAGCCAAAGGGGGAAAAATATACCCAGGGCACAACTCATGGATTCAAGAAAGTTAAAAAGCCAAAGGAAAAAAAAAAGTTCCAAATAAGAATTCCTCAATTCTACTTGGAAGTGAGAAGAAAGCAGCCATGGGGAGCGGGGCAGAGGGAGAACGGGATGAATGTGAGAGAAGGAATGGGGGGGGGGGACATGGAACATGGTGAGGTATTGGGTACAGAAAACAGTATTAAAGCCCTAAAAGCCAGCAGAGACAATAGAAACAGGCAATCTCCAGAAGTAAGAGTTAGAGGGACCCTCTAGAATGTACCAGAAACCGAAGAGGTAAGACAGTCTTAGGACCTAAAGTGAGGGACCTTGAATGAAGTGCTCTATAGCAGAGAGGGGGAATTTGTAGAGTCTGCCTACAGGGGAGGAAGAGTTTATCACGTGGAGGGATGGGGTTAACATCCTACAGTAAAAAAAAAAAAAAAAAATGGAGAAGAGCCTAAAGAAACGGAGGTCCAGTGATAGACACACATTGGGATCCATCTGAAAAGAGGCCTCAGGACTGACATTATTACTGATTGTGTGACTACAGACAGGAGCCTAACATGGCTGCCCTCTGATAGTCCCAACAAGGAGATGACTGAGACAGATGCAGATATTTACACCCAACCAATGGATGTAAGCCGGGGACCCCAGTGGTTGAATTGGAAAGTATCTGGAAGAAGCTGAGGAGGAAGACAACCCCATGGAATGACCAGCAGTTTCAACTGACCTGGCCCCAGGAGATCTCTCAGAAACTGAGCCAGCAGCCAGGCAGCATACCTCAGCTGATATGACGTGCTGACATACACAGCAGAGGGATGCCTGGTCTGGCCTCAATGAGGAAAGCAGCAGTTAACCCTCAAGGGATTTGAGGACCCATGAACTAGGGTGGCCTAGTGGGGTGGGGGTAGGGGTAGAATGACCTCCTAGAGACAGAAGTGGGGGGTTGGTAAAGGCAGAGTTATGAGATGTGGAGTCGTTGGGGGGGCAGAAGAGGAGGGCGATAAAGTCTGGACTGTAAGAAAAGATTAAAGAATAAAAATAAATAAATTAAAAATTTACTATGAAATGAGATATATCCATTGAATACTTTTATTTATTTCTTTAACTATTCAGTCAGTGTCCTAGAATAGATAACTAGAAGCTGAAGCTTAACAAGATAAATTTAAAAATTTTGAGGTAATGAAAATGATGGCGAGTTTCTTTGTCCATCATATTATGAAAGGTAGTTTAAAATTTAAATTCTCTAAATGAGAGAATATGCATCTCTCCCATCTCTCCTCTATCTTTCTATGCATGTATGTGTATATGTATGTATGTATGTATGTATGTATGTATGTATGTATGTGTATCTGTCTGTCTGCCTGTCTATCTAATATATCTCTGACATATGACATACACAGTTGCACTCTGATCCTTGATTTCCTTAACTTGAAACTTCTTTATTATTTACCAATAAATAAAAATCTTTAGCTAGTATACACCTGAAAGATAGCTGTGAATAGAGAATCTTTCACTATCACACACATCCCAGCCCTAATTATATCTTATTCATTTCTTTGTAGCAGGGTCAAATTTTCTCATAGATTTTACATACTAATTTTATTTTGTAATATACAAACTGTTATATACCTTATTAACCAATAAATCAACTAAAATATTGCCTCGAGTATGTCTTGGAAAGTCAACTGTTCTCAAAATTTTATTGCATTTTAGATACTTTAGTCTATCATTTGCTTATATATGTGAGAACAAATGAGTCAATATAGAGGATATGAATTATTAATTTTAAAACCTGACTGCAGGCAGAATTGGCACATTGCCATCAGAGAGCATGGCCTGCCCTCAGAGAGCAAAACACCCACCGAAGACACAGGAGTGCTCTTCCTCCTGAGTCCACAGGTGAGCCCATACTCCCTTTCCACTGACTATCTGGGACAGGACCTCAGGGAATTCTCAGGGTACAGATATCATGATACCATTTGGGTCTATACCCTTCAGGCCTCCATCTGTACCCAGAGCTAGAGCCAGCCCATTGCCATTAAACTCACAGCCTGCCCATAGAGAGATAAATACCAAAGACCAATCTCCCTCTGAAGTCCATGACCAACAGAAGTAAAGATGACCTAACATCAATGATAAGAAGATGTCAAGAGGCAAGCACAAGAATCTAAGCTACAGAAACCAGGACAACCTTGCAACTTAGAACCTAGCACTCCCACCACAGCAAAAAGTATATATCCCAACCCATAGAAAAAACAAGATTTGGACTTAAAATTATGCCTCATGCTGATATTAGAGAACATGAATACATAAAAAATGAATCCCTTAAAAATGCAGGAGAACACAGGTAAACAAATTCTAAACGTAGAGAAACATGGGAAAACACAAGCAAACAGATGAAGGAACTGAACAAAACCACCCAGAATCTAATACAGAAATGGAAGCAATAAGTAAAACAGAAAGAGAGACAATCTGGGAGTTAGAAAATCTAGGAAAGAGGTCAGGAATCAGTCACAAGAATCACCAACAGAATACAAGTGATGGAAGAGAGAATCTCAGAGACAGAGAATAACATAGAAAGACAACAGTCAGAGAAAATGTAGAAATTAAAAAGCTCCTAACCCAAAACATGCAGAATATCCAGGACACAATGAGGAGACCAAACCTAAAAATAATAGGTGTACAAGAGAGCAGAGACTCCCAACTCAAAGACCCAGTAAATATTTTTACCAGAATTATAGAAGAAAATGTCCCTAAACTAAAGAAAGAGATAACCATGAACATACAAGAAGCCTAAGAACAGGAACATACAAGAATTCCAAATAGATTGAACCAAAAAAAAAAAAAAAATTCCTTCCTACACATAATAGCCAAAATAACAAATGTTCAAAACAAAGAAAGTATACTAAAAGCAGTAATGGAAAAAGGACAAATAACATATCAAGGCAGACCAATCAGAATTACAGCAGACTTCTCAACAGAGACTATGAAAGCTAGAAGATTCTGGACAGACATCATATAGACCATAAGAGAACACAAATGCCAGCCCAGGTGACTATATCTAGTAAAACTCTCAGTTACTGTAGATAAAGAAACCAAGGTATTCTAGCACAAGGCCAAATTTACACAATATCTCTCTACAAATCCAGCCCCACAAAGGTTAATAGATAGACAAGTCTAACACAAGGAGAAAAATTATACCCTAGAAAAAGCGAAAAATATTCCTCTGGCAACAAAATTAAAAGAAGAATGGCACACAAATATAATTCTACCTCTAACAACAAAAAAACAGGAAACAACAATCATTATTCCTTAATATTTTTAACATAAATAGACTCAATTCCCCAATAAAAGGAAATAAACTATCATAGAGGATACATAATCAGGACCCAGCATTTTGCTGCATACAAAAAACTCGTCTCAACAACAAAGACAATCACTACCTCAGAGTAAAAGGTTGGGAAAAGAAACCTTTACAAGCAAATGGTCCCAAAAATAAAACAAAAACAAAAACAAAACAAACAAACAAACAAACAAAACAAAACAAAGAAAAACTCTGGAGCAGCAGTCTTAATATCAAATAAAATAGATTTTCAACCAAAGGTCATCAAAAAAGATATATAAAAATAACATTTGTTGTTACCCATCAAAGGAAAAATCTATCAAGATGAACTCTCAATTCTGAACATCTATCCTCCAAATACAAGTGCATCAACATTCATCCAAAAAACTCTACTAAAGGACAAAGTGTTTATTGCACCACACATAGTAATAGTGGGAGACTTCAGCACCCCATTCTCATCAATGGACAGATAATGGAAGCAGAAACTGAACAAAGACGTAGTGAAACTAACAGAAATTATGGACCAAATAGATTTTAGAGACATCTATAGGATATTTCATCCTAAAACAAAACAAGAACAACAACAAAAAAAAAAAAAAATACCTTCTTCTAAGCACTTCCAAAAACTGACTATAAGGTCAGTCACAAAACAGGCCTCAACAGATACAAGAACATGAAAATAATCCTATTCATCCTATCAGATCACCGTGGACTAAACCTGTTTCTCAAAAATAACAAAAACAACGAAAAGCACACATACACAGGGAAGCTGAAAAATGCTCTAGTCAGGGATAGCTTGGTCAAGAGAAAAATGAAGAAATCAAAAACTTTTTGGAATTTAATGAAATTGAAGGTACAACATACAAAATCTTATGAGATACAATGAAAGCAGTGCTAAGAGAAAAACTCATAGCTCAGAGAACCTCTAAAAGAAACTGCATAGTACATATAATAAAAACTTGACATCACACCTGAAAGCACGTGAACAAAAAGAAGCAGATACACTTAAAAGGAGTAAATGGCAGGAAATAATCAAACTCAGAGTTGAAATCAATCAAATAGAAACAAAAACAACAATACAAAGAATCAACAAAACCAGGAGCTGATTCTTTGAGAAAATCAACAAGATTGATAAACCCTTAGCCAGACTAAAATGAGGGCACAGAGAGAACATCCAAATTAACAAAATCAGAGCTGAATGGGGAGACATAACAACAGAAACTGGAGAAATTCAAGAATTCATCACATTCTACCACAAAAGCCTATACTGAACAAAACTAGAAAAACTAGATAAAATGAACAATTTCCTTATACCAAAGTTAAATCAGGATCAGATAAACCATCTAAACAGGCCCATAACACTAAAGAAATAGACACAGTCATCAAAAGCCTCCAAACCAAAAACATTCTGGGACCAGAAGGGTTTAGTGCAGAATTCTACCAGACCTTTATAGACAACCTAAAATCAATACCCTCCAAACTATTCCACAAAATAGAAACAGAGGGAACCCTACCCAACTCATTCTACAATGCCACAGTTATGCTCATTCCTAAAACACACAAAGACCCTATAAAGAACAAGAACTTCAGACCAATTTCCCTCAGAAACATTGATGCAAAATACTCAATAAAATTCTTGAAAACTACATCCAAGAACACATCAAAATGATCATTCACCATGCCCAAGTAGACTTCATTCCAAGGATGTAAGGGAGGTTCAATATACGGAAATATATCGGTATAATCTACTATATAAACAAACTCAAAAAAAGGCCACATGGTCATCTCTTTACATGATAAGAAATCATTTGACAAAATTCAAAACCCCCTCATATGAAAAGTCTTGGAAAGATCAGGAATTCAAGGGTCATAGTTAGACATAGTAAAAGGAATATACAGCAAACCAGTAGCCAACATCAAATTAAATGGTGAGAGACATGAGGCAATCTCACTAAAATCAGGAACTAGACAAAGCTGCCCACTCTCTTCCTACCTATTCAATATACTAATCAAAGTACTAGCCAGAGCAATCAAACAGCAAAAGGAGGTAAACAGAATATACATTGGAAAAGAAGAAGTCAAAATAACACTATTTGCAAATGATATGAGAGTATATTTAAGTGACCCCAAAAATTCCACGAGAGAATTTTTAAAGCTGATAAAAAAAACTTCAGAAAAGTAGCTTGATATAAAATTAACGCAAACAACTCAGTAGTCTATCTCTACTCAAAGGATAAGCATACTGAGAAAGAAATTAGAGAATTGACACCCCTCACAATACTCATGAAGAATATAAAAAACATGGTGTAACCCTAACCAAGAAATTAAAGGATCTCTTTGACAAGAACTTCAAGTCTCTGAAGAAGAAAATTGAGGAAGATCTCAGAAGATAGAAAGATCTCCCGTGCTCAAGGATTGAAAGGATCAACATAGGAATAATGGCCATTTGCGTAAAGCAATGTACAGATTCAATGCAATCCCCCTCAAAACTTCAACTAAATTTTTCATAGAGTTAGAAAAAGAAATTTGTAAATTTATTTGGAGTAATAAAAACCTTAAGAAAAATTCTGGGGGAATCACCATCTCTGACCTGAAACTGCATTACAGATCATTTGTGATTAAAAACTGCATGTTATTGGTACAGAGATGGGCAGATAAATCAGTGGAATAGACTAGAAGACCCAGAAATGAACCCACAAACCTATAGTCACTTGATTTTGACAAAGGTGTTAAAACTTTCAATGTAAGAAGAATAGCCTCTTGGTGCTGGTTCAGCTGGCAGTCAGCATGCAGAAGAAGGCAAATCAATCCTTTCTTATCTCCTTGTACAAGTGCAAGTTCAAGTGGATCAAAGACTTCCACATAAAACCTATTACACTGAAACTAATAGAACAGAAAGAGGGGAAGAGGTTAGAACATATAGGCACAGGGGAAATATTTCTGAACAGAACACCAATGGCTTATGTTCTATGATCAAGAATCAACAAGTGGGACCTCTTATAAAATTACAAAAATTCTCATAAAGACACGTACAACAGGACAAGATAGCAATGAACAGATTGGAAAAAGATCTTTATCAATCCAATATCTGATAAAGGGCTAGTATCCAATATATACAAAAACTCAAGAAGTTAGATTCTAGAGAAGCAAATAATCCTATTATAAAATGGGGTACAAAAGTAAACAAAGAATTCTCAACTGAGGAATATCAAATGGCTGAGAAGCTCCTAAAAATTGCTCAACATACCTAGTCATCATGAAAATGCAAATCAAAACAACCCTGAGATCTCACCTCACAAAAGTCAGAATGGCTAAAATAAAAAAACTCAGGTGACAGCAGTTGCTGGCAAAGATGTGGAGAAAGAGAAACACTCTTCAACTCTTGGTAGGACTGTAGATTCAACCTCTCTGGAAATCATTACGGAAGTTTTTCAGAATATTGTGCATAGTATTACCTGAGGACACAGCTATACCACTCCTGAGCATATACTCAAAAGTAGCTCCTACATCTAACAAGAATATATGATCCACATGTTATAGCAACTTTATTTATAATAGCCAGAAGCTGGAAATAACCCAGATGTCCTTCAACAGAGGAATGGATACAGAAATTTTCGTCCATATACACAGTGGAGTACTACTCAGCTATCGTAAAGAATATCTTCATGAAATTCCTAGGCAAGTCGATGGTACTTACAGCTATTATCCTGAGTGAGGTAACCCAGTAACAAAAGAACATTCATGGTTTGTGCTCACTTATAAGTGGATACTAACCCCAAAACCTTCCAATAGCCAAGAAACCGTCCACAGAACTTATCAAGCTCAAAGACAAGGAAGGCCTAAAAGTGGATGCCTCAGTCTTTCTTAGAAGGAAGAACAAAACATTCATGGGAGTAAATAAAGGGACAAGTAGAGGAGCAGCAATTAGACAGAAGATGATCCAGAGACTGCCTAACATGGGGATACATCCCATATGTGCCCAATAATCCCACACACTATTGCTGATGTCAAAAAGTGCTTACTGGCAAGACCCTGAGATGGATGCATCCTCAGAGGCTCTACCATAGCTATATTGATACAGAGGAGGATGCTATGAGGTAACCATCGAACTGAACATGAGGACTCCCGTGAAGGAACTAGAGAAAAGACTGAAGGAGCTGAAAGGGTCTGCAACCCCATGGAAAGAAAAAAATGTCAACTAACCAAACCCACAACTACCAGGGATGAAAACACCAAATAATGAGTTTGTAAGGAGAGACCCACGACCCGAAGTGCATATGCTGCAGAGCGTGTCGATCTCTGGCATCAACGGGAGGAAAGGCCTTTGTCAAGTGAAGGCTCATTTTCCCACTTAGGGAAATGCCAAGGGGCTGAGGTGGGAGAGGGTTGTTGGGAGAGGAAGCACCCTCATGTAAGCAATTGGAAGGGGAAGGGGATGGGATTGGTGAAAAGGAGATAACTTCTGAAATGTAAATACAGAGAATATTCAATAAAAAATATAACACGTGAAGCTAAGCCTAGAGACTTGAGTCCTTGAGCCCACATGATGGAAGGAGAGAACTGGCCCCTGAATGTTGTTCCCTGACCTCCACATTCCATACTGTGGCATGAACATCCCTGCCCCATCACCACCAAATATAAAATGCAAAAAAAAAAGAACAAATTTAAAAGATATTTGAAATTTTTAAAAATAATTTCAAAATTTATATGAAAAGTGAAGAATCCTGAATACTGGAAGGCTCCTCACTGTCTCCCAGCACTATTTCTACCAAGACAAGCTTGGAGGAATTTATTAAAAGAAGTGTTTATTAAATTTTGTATTCAAATTTCAATTAATAATAATTTATTATTTTTCTAAAAGAAGTAAATATAATGACATTTTTGCCAAGAAATTTGAACACACTAGCTCAGCATTTGGCTTTAGCCATAAATATAATAACATAAATTCTGGCACTATTTCCTCTTGATATCAGGAACCCTAGCCAATGCACAAATAGAAAATTGTAGTCTGTGCTTGTATAGAACTCATTACACAGTTTTAACAAGGCCAGTCACTGCCCTTTGTCTTATACCATATGAGCATCCTGTATGTTAGCTAAAACATAATTGGATCCTTTAAACTGTAGTTATAAACCATAGTGTTGGTAGCTCAAGTCACAGTGCATTTTTAGAAAACTATCTAACATATTATTAAGCCTAGAAACTAAATTATTAAATTAACGATTGCTACTTTCACATTCAAAGAGTTCAGACGCAACATTTCTGAATACCAGGCAAGGACCTACATCTAGTATCTTCTACTGTCTCCCTAGTAAAATTCTTTGAAAATATTTTTATCATTTTTCTGTATCCTTTCAAGACAAACTATTTCTTTGTCCTGTACTTCATCATGGGTTAATCATTTTACTACTACTAAAAGAGATTGAAGAGTAAAAGGTTGTCAAAGGACACTGATTCCTTGCCCTAGGGATTTCCTCTGCAGGAAATTGCTCCCAGGAAATCCCACCCAGGAAATCCCACTTTCTTGAGATTTGAGTTCCCAAAATGCCACAGAAGGTCCAGATGACCTCTGTGGAATGTTCCAACGCCCTAGGTGTGCCTGGGGGTGTACTGATAAAAAAAATGTATGATTCTTCCCCTTTGAATTTCTTCATTCCGCCTGTCCTCACCCTCCTTTGTGATTTTTGCCTTTATAAGCCTGTTACAAGTTCAGGCCGGGGTCGAACTCCTCTACCCCTGCGTGGTATATGAGTCTTGACCCCAGCATGCTGGCCTGAGATCTCACTCTTTCACTTTTAATAAACTTCCTCATGCGATTGCAGCAAGTCTGGTCTCGGTGCCTCGCTGGGTGCGCGCCTTTCCTGAGATTTGAGTGAGGGTCTCCCTTCGGAGGTCTTTCAAGATCACACCTAAGACCAATTCAGTTTGAGATTGTTGTAGTATACCAGTATAAAATGATAAATTTTCTGTGACAACTATACTCTTAACTTAGATAGTACCCCTTTGGTTACTATGTATCATAATTAGCAATGTAGAGTTGAGAGTCAGCCCCATGATCTCTATAAGAAATATTGTACCATCTACGCTGTTGCAAGTTATTAAGGAGATAACATGTTTCCTGATTTCACACTCTATGATTTCTGTTGTTCATCAGCCGTGATGTCAAACACCTTTTAAGAAAATGAAACTTTCAGAAGTATATGAAAAGTTAGCACTTTACAAAATATTGGAATCTCATTGAACCTAGATGAAAACTCAACCATCAACTGTAAGAAGACTAGGGGTCTCACACTAGGGACATCATTAGTTATTTCTATGTCTTAATATTCAAATCCAGCTCCTGTGAATTCTGACCAGGTTGCCTACAAATACTTTCATGCCCTTTAATTCCATGGCATATTTTTAAAATGTAGCTCTATAAACATACTATTGGGGTCTGTCTCAGGCAGGATCATTGAGAACTGACAATGTCACTAATGTAACTAATATTCCTTGCCTTTTATAGCACAGCTTTTGAACCAGAATACTAGGTCTCTTGGGAAGAGGTTGGAGCACATTTGAAATGTTCGGACTAATGATTAAGGTCATAGGAGTTTATTTAGGAACATGCTGCACAATGACATGATACTCTGATTTCAGCCCAATTGACCTGGGCTATGGACTAAGAATATGAATTCAACATGAGGTGAACAACCACATTGTTTGCTTCTCCCCAAAGGAAGCCCTGCTGCCTCTCCTGATATCCTAGTGCTACAAAATCAATTGTCTCTGTTACATTTGCAAAGATCTGCCCATTCACTGCAATAAAGCACATGACATTAAGGAAGAGGTGGCCACAACAGCATTTCTATGTGTTCCTTTTGTCCTTTTAATCGTGATGCTCAGAAGACTGGCCTTAACACTGTCATTGGAATCAGCAGAAAACAACCATTTTCCATTCCGTGGCAGGCTCGGTGACTGATTGGAGTAGGGATAAAAATCACTTTCTGCTTTATGATGTGTAGATTAATGAAAGTACTAAAGCGTTCTAATGATAGATAAGAAAATTATTTCCACTGTAGCTGAAAGAAATAAAATGGACCCATCTTAAATTAAAAAGGTCTAAAACTTTGCAAGCTCATCAAAAGTGCATGGGCAACAAAGAAGTACAGGTTTATTACCCACTTTGGGACACCTTAATTTCTTAACATCTATCATTTTTCTGCTTCATTACTGTTGGTGAGCTCCTAAATATCTTCTGGGAAATCTAATTGTTTTTTGCAAAAGCGGGTACTAAATATAGGTCAGACTATTAGGGAATACTAGGGTTTCCCCCATTTTACTAGCATCTTGCACTGTTAATTTTATTTCATTGACACTATTGCCTTTGTAATGTCTGTGTCCTTGTTTTACCAACATGATTTATCACTGGATGGTTGGATGTGAACTTGATGGATCAAAGCAGCACAATGCCTAAGAATGACAGACTGTTGTATGCATACTCTCTTGGTTGAATCTTATTCATGATATTAACACAGATTTCCCCATAAGAAAATGATGTAAAGAGTGGGGGGTCTGGAGACTTTAATGGTTTTAAATACTTGTGTCTTTTGCAGAGGAGCTGATTTGGATTTCCCCACAACCATATTGGGATGCTCACAACCTCTGTAATTCCAGTTTCAGGAAATCCAACACCCACCTTTCTCCTCTGCAACTACAGAATGTGTGTGATACACATGCATGCACCCATTCATTGTACTTATGCACATACACACATATGTATACATATAAGCATTCACGATTGCACACATGTATGCATGCATGCACAAGGGTGCATGTGCACACACATGGACATTTTAGAGGAGAATATAAAGAGTATTATCAGACATGGGACGTATTGCACACTTCTGTGACATCTCCTTCTCCCCTACCTTTTATTTAATTTCAGAATTCTGATCTCTAGCTCAAACCACACTTTGCCCAGCATTGTTCCAGTCAGATTGAGACCATTAGAACTGCCTACCATTTTCTTCACAAAGTGATGGCTTGACAGATGATGGAACTTACTAGGCATATGTGAGCACACACTTATGATGTTCAGTGAAACACAGACTTGACTAATGGGCCAGGAATTTAGAAAAGATCAAAAATCTTTACCAATCCTACATCCATTCTAATAAAGGGCTAACATTCTACTTATACAAAGACCTCAAGAAGTTAGACTCCAGAGAATCAAATAACCATTTTAAAAATGTGATACAGCGCTAAATGAAGAATTCTCAACTGGGGAATCACCAATGGATGAGAAGTACCTAAATAAATACTCAACATCCTTAGTCATCAGAGAAATGCAAATCAAAACAAACCTGAGATTCCACCACACCATTCAGAATGGGTAGGATTAAAATCTCAGTAGACAGCGGATGTTTGCAAGAATGTAGAGAAAGAGAAATGCCCCTCTATTGGTGGTATTTCAAGCTGGTGCAACCACTGTGGAAATCAGTCTGGTAGTTCCTCTGAAAACTGGACATAGTACTACCTGAGGATCCAGCTGTACCATTCCTGGGCATATACCCAAATTAAGCTTCCACATATAACAAGGGCACATGCTCCACTGTGGATATAGCAGCCTTATTTATAATAGGTGGCAGATACTGGGAAGAACCCAGATATCCTTCAACAGAGGAATGAATACAGAAAAATGTGGTATATCTACATATTGGAGTACTACTCAGCTAGTAAAAATAATGACTTCATGTAATTCACAGGCAAATAGAAAGAACTAGAAAATATCATCCTGAATTATGTAACCCAGTCACAAAAAAAACTACACATGGTATGTACTCACTGATAAGTAGATATTAGGCAAAAAGCTCTGGTACTCATGATATAAGTCACAGACCATATGAATCTCAAGGAGAATGACCAATGTGTGGATGCTTCATTTTTTTCTAAGGAGGGGGAACAAAATACTGACAGAGTAGAAGAAACTTGGGAGCAAGTGAGGAGGGGAAGGAGAACAGGGAGCAGGTATGGAAGGAGACAGGGATGATTTTTTTTTATAGTATAGAGGAGAATTTATTCAGTGCATAGGGATGGGAAGTTAAGAGGATAGTAGAAAAGGGGAGGCCCGCCATAAGCACATAGAGAAAGAGGGAAAGGGAATGGGAAAAAGAGGGACGAATAGGTAAGAGCAAAAGGAGAAAGAACAAGAAAGAAAAAAAGTCAGAAAATTGACCAGAGGTGTGTAGCCATATAGGATGTGGAAGTGAGGATAGCCACCCTTTTGTCGCAGGTACCAGAGAAGCGAGAGGCTCCTAGGATACAATGAACATGACATTAGCTTAAATACCCAACAAAGGGGAGGGAAAAGAGGTAGAGACTATATGCAGAGGTTAGGCAAGGCCCTGGTTCGGGGATCAGGCCAACCACTCATCTCCAAATCTTTAACCCAGAATAGCTCCTGTGTTTTTTAGAACTTTCTAGATCTGGATACTAACCTTCTGTTAGATATGTTACAAGGATTTCTTTCCTGGACTGTTGGGTTCATCCTAGCTCAAAGGATTGTGTCTTACCTCTGGAGAAGCTCTTTACTTTTATCAAGTCCCACTTACTAATTATCAGGCTTCATTTCTGGGAAAGAGGATCCTACTCAAAAAGCTGTTTTCTGCACCCATGCTTTGTAAAGTAATGTCTATGTTTTCTTCTGGTAGTTTAACCATGTTAAATTTCAAACGGAGATGTGCAATTTGGGATAGACTCAGAAGGGTTGTAGATACAGCTGCGTTCTTACTCTTCTAGAAACAGACTTTCAGTTTTTCCGAAGGCAATTGTCAACAGTGCTTCTTTTCACCGGTATATATTGAATCCTCTTTGTCACATGTTAATTATGTTTACTCTAACATCTTTCTTATATAATAATCAATTTCAGATTATTAATAATATTAATAGTAATGAAACACTGTGCTTTCAAAAAATTGATAACAATCTACACTTTTAAAATAAACATCAGTAAAAATAAAAATCACAAGATCTTTTGTTTTCTGACTTAGAATAAAGTATGCACTTAACACTCTCATAAAATCCTACCTTCTTGCAATCAGTTTTTGTTTATCTTCAAAATTTTGAAAATTTCCTCCAACTTCTCAGTGATGTTCCTGTGATTTTACCCTAAAATTAAGCAACATATCCCACTGGGTAACTGACTGATGACTTCACTATTTCAGGTTTTCCATACCTCAGATCTAGTAGTTATTAAGTCTTCTCTGTCATAGAAGCAACTCTGGCTTCCAGAACTCTACCCAAGGGAAGTGCATCTCTCAGAATGTTTTGATTCTGTTTTGACTTAAATATAGTGAATGGGAACTGTATCTCTGAAAATCACCGGATCATCTCAATGCCCACATATATTAATGGTTTACCAAAGATGATTGCTGAAAAAATATTAATTCACAAACTAAGCATTAAAACTGCTACTAATGGATCATTTTGAAGGTGGTTTATATCCTGAAGAAGCAAAGTGAAGAATTTTATTCTGAATGGTAGAAAGCTTGGCTTGCTTTCCTTAACTAATAAAAATATCTATAAAAGAGTCACTGAGGTTTCACTGAGGAAGAAACAGCAATGATCATCAAGTTTTGTTCATGATAAGGAAATACCACTGAGATATTTGACACTAATGGTATTTCAACTTACTTCCTTTTAGTCCATCCTCCACCTTTTCTATATTTGATTCAGAAAACAACTACATGCAAATATAAGATATTCACATAGTCTCTGAACTGATAGTTTCTGTCCCAGAATTTCTCTGCTCACGCTGAATCAGATCCTTGTATAAATTTAATCACCTATTTAGACATGTGTGAAAATCTGAACATATAAATTTCATATTCTGAAGTAAAACTATGATCAATGGGAAAATAAGAAAATGTGCAGTTGGTCTTTACTCCATATAAAACAGGAAAAATCTTATTTTACATAATACCATAGAGAATCAATTTGAATTGAATAACAATTGAATAAAATCAATAACTCCTTGTTGACATAACTCTACTTCCTTACATTTTTCTCAGAAATAACACATCTCCAACATCCTGGGGCTACTTTCACTTTAGAATAAAAATGAAATAAAATACAATTTTTATACAGCCATTGCATTAAAGGCATGTGAAATTTAAGATAATTTGAGTAATTAATGCTCTGGAGATCTAACTTAAAAGATGGATTCAATTTATAATTGAATCTGCAGATACAGCACCAGTTCGTCAACGTCTCACCTTCTCATCCTGGCGGCCGGTGTAGTGTAGACAGTACATGGAAGGTAAGAAATACATGGACTTGTCATTGGTAGATAGTGAATTAGAATAAGATGAAACAGGATGGTTAACTACTAACACATAAGGAATAGTAATATTAAAGCTACATGTAGGCAATTGAATTATTGGTATCAAGTTGTCTGACAGCTGTAGAAACCATAATATCTGAATACAGCACACCCATAGTTAGCCACTATCAACTCAGAAAGTACTTTAAGATTGACTCTGTGGTTGTGCTGAATACTAGGCTTGCAATTTAAAACACCTAGTGTTACTTCCACTCCAAAGTTGAGAAACGGAAAGGTTCAGTTCATTTGATATGCATGTTCAGTACAAGTGGGAGGAGACTGAGGGTGAGAAAGAGGTATCTGCCATGATCAGTGTAAGTAAAGTTAATATGTCATACTCCCCTAGAT
This sequence comes from Micromys minutus, assembly GCF_963924665.1. Classification (NCBI taxonomy): domain Eukaryota; kingdom Metazoa; phylum Chordata; class Mammalia; order Rodentia; family Muridae; genus Micromys; species Micromys minutus. Next base: position 9,840,518 of record NC_137971.1, read on the forward strand.
CCATACTACTTGGAAAAGAAGAAGCCTTCTTATATATGGTGACTTTGGGATGTAGCCAAGAGTTCCCTGAGTTAGAGTCCCATTAAATCAACATCTATTCTACTAAATATTGAACATGCCCTCCCTCATTACACTATACTGGCAACTATGAATACTGTTTAGCAAGTATATAAATACAGTGATTTATTGTAAGAAAAACAAGCATACATGTACAGTTTCCTCTTTGAAATGAATCAATATGTATTTACTTACTGAAAATAAACAAACATATGATATGCTAGAACTAATGTGAGAACATGGAGGACATGTGACCCATAAAGCTGGATATAATCCTGGGCTGAGAATGGCTATCTGCTGGAAAACGGCAGGCTGAATGTGGTAAATGATATCTCAGGGAGATTTGTAATGCAAGTGAAGAGGCATTGCTTGGGAACGAATGGCCCTCCACTATTTACCCCAATATCACAGTATGAACATGTTCTGTGTCCCATTTTCTCCATAGGAAACCATGTTTAGTTTTCAGGCATAAAATGTTTGTTTCCATTAGTATCATACTCAGAGTATGTTGGCTGAAACTACTCTTTTGCTCAGAGCTTCAAGAGATGATGTTACCATGGGATATTTTCATCACTCCGATAAGACTTTAGAGATTAATGGTAAGTAGCAACCTAAGATACTTTTCGTGGATCTTGCTTACTGGACACAAGTGTGCAGGAATAGGACAAGCAATTAGCTACATTGGGAACTTTCTGCTTCCTGTTTAACAGACCCTTGTTAAAAAAATTTAAAAAATAGTCATTTGTAGCACGTACTGATTCAGATAGGAAAGCCCTATAATGGATCAACCCATCACCCAAGGAAGCAGGAGTTAATAGTTAGCATTCTCTATTGCCTTTTCTTACGGCATTCCCATCTAAATGGCTCTGATAAAAATCCTTAAGAGAATGAATACTACTTGTTTATGTTGTTGTTTTTTTTTTTTCACCCTGCTCCTTAGGTTAATTCCCAGAATGGCCTATCTGCACATAGCCAAACAAAATGTGGAAGTTGGGAAAATGTCTAACCTATCATCAATCCCTAATACTCTGATTTAAGTCAGAATTCTGATTGCAAGAAATAGAAGTAATCAAATCAATCTATTCTAAGCATGACAACTTGACTCATTACCTAGAGTAGTTGAAAAACGTAAGCAAATTGGATCCAAGGGCTTGAGTCATTTCTTTGTCATTGGTTCTATTTCTATTTCTGCTCTGCTCATTTTTTTGTGGTACCTTCACTTAGAAATCTTCCTGTGTGTGATGGCCTTTTTAAAGGAAAATAGACTCAAACTGAGAATAGGATGTTTGCTTTCTCAGCAGTTCTCCCAACTGTCTTTGAATTGGATCACATTGCCACAATATTTTAGGTGTGCGTTGTCTTTATTCCAGGAAAATTTCAGAAGCTGTTGTGAGGTGAAATATGTTCTTTTATTTGGTAGCTCCTATGATATATTTCCTCTCAGGTTGGCAGCAGAGCTTAAGTATTGCAAATGGTGAGTCACCTAGGAAAAGCAGGAAGTAGTTACCCATGTAAAAGAGGATCATCAGTGTACCACAAGAACAAAGATCTACCGCAAAGATCATTTCAATTTTTATGCCCCATTCATATTTCATATATCTGATGCTATGAACTTCCTCCATCATCAAACACAAAGTCCTCCAAAAGAACTCTCCTCTTATCTTGATAAACATTTCTTTTTTTGTAAATTCTCATTAGAGATGCTACAGTGTCTAGTGGCTTGTCTTCAGTACTCTCTATGTGCCTTTTCCTCTATTGGAAGGAGCATTATAGAGGGATAGTGACTTGTTCCATCTGCATCCTCTCATCCTATATTGTCCATGGGTGGGCAGTGAAGCAGGAAGGAACTGTACTGAGGTCATCGAACTTCACTGATTCATGCTATCAAATGTCGGGCCTTTTTCATACACAGAGAGGCGAGCTGAGATGTGTTGACTGCTCAATTCAGTATGGAATGAACAGGCCATGTCTAGTAGCATAATAAAGAGATAAGGAGGCCAGAGAGAAAAGTCACATCATTAAAATCATCAATGTCTCCTGATTTTTATGTTTCCTAGACAAGGCTGAGACTCAAAAATGTACTATCGTTTTGAGAATTCGTGTCACAATTCTACTTTTACCTCCCAGTGAGGTACCTACTCTGTCTGCTCTGGTAATAAGATATTCTTGCTTAAATCAGGGATTTCTCCTCTTCTCACATTAAAAGAACTAAAACACATTTCTTAACAATTCCTATTAAGTTGTCATAGTTCATGCTGAGAACAGAGTCTCCAGAAAAGCTTTCAGTTTCTAGACAGCTCCCTAGTCTTAAACTGCAGCTTAAATTCCTCCAAATAGAGAAAATAGAGTCCTCAGCTTGTCCATTTTTTTATTGGATATTTTCTTTATTTTCATTTCAAATTGTTGGCATTAGGATAGCCCCCTCCCCCAGCAATGGCTCCACCCACAGGTGACAGGAACCTAGCACATCAATTGCCATGGAAACAGCCAAAGCATTCCCAGAAGACATCAGTTCTAAATCCCATCTCCACCTGGGAGCAAGTGACGTCACTACCCCTACAAAAGACCGAAACCCTTCCTCCTCTCTCTCTTTCCTCTTCCTCTCTTCGCCCGGCCTTGACCCCTGCCCTATCCCGTTCTATTAAACCTCTCCACGTGGAACCGTGTTTGGTGTGGTCTGTCTGGGCCTAGGCGAGAAATCTAATTTACAACACAAATGCTATTCCTTTTCCAGGTTTCCCCTTCAGAATCCCCCTATCCTATTTCCCTTCCACCTGCCTCCATGGGGGTACTCCTGCACATATGCAGTCCCTCCCACCTCTCTGCCCAGGCATTCCCTTACACTGGGGCATCAAGCCTTCACAAGACGAAGGGCCTTTTCTTTCTTTGATGCCCGATAAGGCCATCCTCCACTATATATACATCTGGAGCCAAGGGTCTCCCCCTCCCCTCCATCTGTACTCTTTGGTTTGTTGTTACTCTGTGCGCTCTGCGGTGTGTGGTGGGGGGCGGTCTCCGGTTGCTTAAAATTGTTGTTCCTCCTATGGAGTTGCAAACCCTTCAGCTCCTTCAGTTCTTTTTCCATTTCCTTCATTGGGGACCCCATTCTCATTCCAATGGAGTCTGCCATGCTCTGTCAGAGCCTCTCAGAAGACAGCTATATCAGATTCTTGGCAACATTCATTTCTGGGCATCTGTAATATGATCTGGTTTGGTGACTCTATCTGGAATGAATCCCCAGGTGGGGCAGTCTCTGGATGGCATTTTCTCCAGACTCTGATCCACGCTTTGTCTTCGTATTTCCTTCTGCGAGTATTTTGTTCCCACTTCTAAGGACTGCATTATCCATACTTTGGTGTTGCTTCTTCTAGAGCTTCTTACCTAAACCACCTAAAGACCCAGCAAAGAAAGAGAATTTTGAACCAATCTCCCTTATGAACATTGATGCAAAAAGTCCTCACTTTATCACTGAGTGAAGTGATAGCAAAAGTTTATCTATGTTTGTGTATATGGGTTTATCCTATGGGAAAAGGGATGTAAGCGTTTTTATTTATTTATGGTGAACTCAGGGATGGCACTTTTAAGAGTATGAAAGTAGTACAAATTAGATCATGCTTCATGCATGGGTAATTAGACAAGGTGCTACTGAGGCTTGACTAGAGACTACATCCCTCTTGCACTACAGCAAGAAAATGGATTCCAAAAAGACTTGTAAGAGTTTCTAATGATTTCTCTATAGTTTCATTGAGAACTTGCTTTATTTGTCAAAAGAATTATGCTGGCGTTTTACATTGCTCCAAACTATTTCTGTATGTCCGGGAGCACCTATTCCAGAACACAGGATTATCTTACAAACTCATTTGGTATTCAAATAGGATCAAATCTTACATTTCTGCAATAACTGACTTTTTTTTATTGTGGCTTAACATTACCTAACAATTTCATCCTCAAATCTTGCCATGTAATATATTTCAGTTTTGTTCTAGACTGACATCACAGCTCTGCTAGATAGTTTCTGAACATGCTAGTTCATTGACATTCTCCTGATTTTACAAGTGATTTTTTTCATCTACAGTGACATGTTATCTTAAATGGTGTTTGTCTTGGTTATGGTATTATTGCTATGAAGAAACACCCTGACCATGGAAACTGTTATAAAGAAAACCATTTAACTGGAGCTGGCTTAAAATTTCAGAAGTTTAGTCCATTATCATCATGGTGGGAAGCATGGCAGCATCCAGGCAGAGATAATGCTAAAGGAACCCAGAGTTCTACATCTTATTCTGCAAGCAACAGAAGGAAACCATGTGCCATGATAGGCGTAGATAGAGTTGAGAACTTCTCAGATCACTTCTCTGCCATGATATACTTTCTCCAACAATGCCATATCTATTTCAATAAAGGTACAGCACTTAATAGTACCACTCTCTATAACCAAGCATTGAATCCCATGAGTCTATGGGGGACATATTAATTAAAACCACCACATTCTGCTCCCTAACCCTCATAGGTTTGTAACCCTAACAAGATGCAAAAATGCACTTACTTCAAATTTAAAAATCCCTATAGTCTATCAGTCTCAATGATTTTTTATTAAAAAAGTTTAAAGTTCAAAGTCTCTTCTGAGATTCATACAATCTCTTAACTATATTCCCCAATAAAATCAAAGCAAAAATCAAATTACATATTTACAACAGGTATTCACAGAATATATATTACCATTTCAGAAGTTAGGGAAGGGAGCGTGGTGAGGAAATACTGGAGTAAAAAAAGACTGAAAACCAGTAGGACAAACTACAAACTCTGCATCTCCATGTCTGATGTCAAAATGCTCTTCAGATCTCCCATTTGTTGAACTTTGTTGACTACACCAGCTTTTCCTTGGGCTGGTTTCACTTCCTGTTAGTGGATTTTCTTTCTCATTTTATTCTTTCCTTTTTATTTTATCTATTTATGTTGATAGTTATTACATATGTGCATTGCTATAATATGCATTCCTAAAAATCCATGATTCATAACATATTCATTGAGGAGCACATGACCCTATGTCTAATGGTGAATCCTCAGTGGTGATATGAACTGTAGAGAATCATAAAACTTAGAATCTAGAGAAGGAGTAATTTTCAACTCTTCGCTTCAATAAGCTGCATATATATTGGGGAAAAAATCACAGAATAATAAGAACATATTTGTGTTTATCTAAGCAATAAGCAAGAGCAAAGCAATAACAGCACTTGAAAGTTGTGGGGAAACAATGTAAGGCTGCCTACCAAAGATGAGCACATCCCAGGTTATCTCCCTGAGCTTCTCCTAGTTGGAATATAACCATTACTTTTCTTAACTGTTATGAAAAAGACAGTGTAAGGAGATGCACTCTGTCATGTCTGGCAAGATGTGGTCACAGTAACAAGAGGTATCTGGTTCCATCATGTCTGCAATCAATACGTACAGATCATTGCCCTTGCACAGTTCATGAACCTCCTCTTTTTGTTCTTATGTGGCCTAGGCCCACATGACTGTCCGTCCACACTTAGGGTGAGTATTCCCACCTCAGTAAATGCTATATAGAAACTGTCTCATAGAAATGCGGAGAGGTTTGTCTCCTCAGTCAATCTAGATCTTTACAGTATGATAATCAGAATTATCCGCCACAAATATGATACATGGCTGAATCTATTAGCTATTGCTATAAAAAAAGTCTTTCTAAAAGCAGTTACTGATGAGAGAAGACATTCATTCCTTTTTTTTCCTTTTGATATGAACTGTTTTGCTGGTCTGAGCCAAGCTTCACAAATAATAGATAATAAATGTAGAGAGTGAAACATGGATGATTGCTAGAAAGATAACTTAGTTATGATGTGAATCTGATTTAAATCCCTCAGCAGTTAACTTAGCCATTTTCCCCCTTAGTGGTGGTAGATAATCAAGTAAAAGTTAAGAATTAGGATCCTCTGGACTTGGACACTGTTACATTTTCCATCCTCCAGAAGTCTTTAAACACCTCAGGCTAGGACAGACTTAGTGTAAGGAAACAGTATCAACAGCTTTGTTAAGTAGCTGATTAAATAATAGTTTTCTTCAAAAAAAACAAAACAAAACAAAAACTTGAAAAGTTGGAGTGGTAAAGATGGCTGAGCATTTGACTATTCACCCTGCTATTAAAGAGGCTCTGAGTTGCTGACAACCACCTGTAGTTCCAACTCCAAGAGATCACATACCTCTGGACCCTTTGGCAATATGAATGCACATGAGTACAGTCTTAACTGAACATAGACTTTGCCACAAATTTAAATCTAGCCTGCAGTACAAAGATTATCAGTCAACTTATGTTTGCAATGCAATATCCAGTTCGTAATCTCTTCTACTAAATAAAGGTTTGATCACACACACACACACACACACACACACACACACACACACACACACACACACACAAATATACACATCAAAAACAAAAACCAATAATCTGAAAAGCTATACTACAGAGAGCATGTACAGATGAGGAGTTTGCAACACACACATCTTTATAAATAAATCCAGTTTAGATACATTTGTTCACATTATAAACGCACCAAACATTGGGGCTACAGATGTTTAGTGGTGTAGGATATTCACTGTTCTTGCCGAGAATCAAGGTCTATTTTCAGCACCCACTTCCAGTATGTCACAATAAATTATGATTCCAGCTCCAGAAGATCCATTACTTGTTTCTGAACACTGTGGATACATTCTCTTATGTACACAAAACTATGTCCTTATCCCTCTCCCTCTCTCTGCCTATATATAGACAGAATGATAGATAGATAATTTACACACACACAATCATATATATATATATATATATATTCTTAATATTATCCAAGTTATAATGAGACAAGACCCAAATATATCTAGACTCTATAAGAACCCTTAATTTTAAACTTAACTAAAACAGGTGAGGCCTCCCTCCCTCCCTCTCTCCCTCTCTGTGCGTGTGTGTATGTGATCAGTTTCTTGAAATTTGATTCTGATTGTGTAATTCTCTACAAGCAGTTGCTCTTCGGCCAGCATACCACAGGGTGTCTAAAGGAGACAATTCCTTTGAGTATAACCATTAATCACACTTAAAATTCAGCATTATTTGGTCTACTTCACGCTTGAGTGTAACATCTCTTGATTTGAGGAGCTATTAATCAAAAGACCACATTTCCAATCCCATGTTGAAATAAATTCACTAGATCATGGTTAAGGATACCACAGATGTTTTAAGGGAAAGAAATTGAGGTATACACTAGTTCCAGGCTCACAGTAATTGCAAATTTTATTAGATAGAAGTTGCTAGAAACCCTAACTCTTTAATTACTTTGTTGCTGGTCAGAACCTAGTTCTCATTGAAAATGAGAAACAGTCTCTTGATGTCCATTATTCTTGGTTGTGACTGTCGGGCATTTTGTTTTATCTACCAGCTTTGGTTGCATATGAGGTCAACATCTGTACACTAAATTTTAAATGATTTCTACATTCCATGAAGGAAAAAACTAGTCTTCTGCCTTGTGCTATTGAAAGGCGCCTAAATATATGTAATGACAAGCTAGGATCATGGTACTCTTGGTATATGGCTTGCTCCAAATAAAAGAAAACTAGATTTCATGTCCCAACAGCCATATAAATACTAGGGAATACAACAGCCTTCTTGTAATTCCAGAGCTTGAGATGTGAAGATGGAGAATCCTGGAGAGTGCTGTGACTAGTATGACTAGCATTTATGCTAGCTCTGTGTTCTAATAACACACTTTGTCTCAATATGTCAGTTGGGGGGCAGTCAAAGAAGGCACTCCATATCATCTCTACTTCCCATGTGTTCATGCACACATACACATGAATCCATAAGTGTGCACTTAATAGAATTCTCTCTCTATCTCTTTTTATTTGACAGTCAGTTATAAATAAAACTAACACATAACATTAATTTTCAGGCTTCTATTAGGAAATATGCCCTGCCTATTCTTTAGGAAGTCTGGATGAATGACTTTTTAACCACCTGCTTAATTTCTTATCTATTCTCCCTTGTGAATTCATTCTACTTAGAGACCATTTTGACCAGTGATAATGGCTAAATCATAATGGCCTCTGTATTGTTTCAAAACAATAATTTAACTTATTTCTTCCTTAGCTTATGTATGTCTTAAAATTTATTGTTTTGTCCACTTTCCCCACAGCCCCGGACTCCTATCTACACAATTGTTCGGTTACTTTCTACCCACTTATTTATTGTACATGTTTGGCTTACCAATGGTTTCCACTACAGTAAAGCATGAATTACCATCTTTCCAGCCACGTATACATTTTTCCTTATTGTATCTCCAATGCTTTTGTTGATCATTCTCAAAGCTAGGGCTTGGTACTTTGCTGTGTTTTTAGAAGAATCTCACATGCATCTGCCAGATTCTGTGCCAGTTAATTATTGCTCAATAACAAATCACCCTAAAATGAAGTGTTTTGAAACAAAAATCCCTCATTACTCATGCAGCTGCTGCTTTCCTGGGCAGATCTGCTGATTTGGGTCAGGCTCACCTGACATAATTTGGACTTCACTTGTCTGTGGCATGCTTTCAGGTGGTGAGCCAAAACACATTCTGGGTAGTAAAATGCACAGCAGACCAGGGACTTTACTCAAGGATAATGTGATAGAAGAGAGGGATGAACTCAGTCTGAACTCAGCTTCACAGAACCAAAATTCATAAGGAATTTAAAATACACTCAAAACCTAGTTGCAAATTCTGGAGGATGTAAAGAGGAAACTGTAACACATCAGCATCTACTGGTTTGCAACAGAATGTAAGCAAAACTCTTTTTTTATTTTTTTTTACTATTTAACTTGTTTTAATGTTTCTTCACAAATGGTGAAAATACTAAAGTACAGACAAGGAATAATCATAATGTTGTCACCAACATTATAAATATGGAATTATAAATTTAAAACATTTTCTGGTTTAAAAAATAAATCTGGTCGTCAATGCAGCTCTGCAGGTCTCTAGTAGAGCCGGTCTCTGCGTTCCTGACGGTGCTCGCCTTTATCCATTTTCCCAGGTCCTCCACGTCTGCCTCTTCTTCCTCCCATCTGTTCCATTAAAGGTCCAGGAGGCCCCCCAGGACCACCTCGTCTTCCTCCACCAAAGCCACCTCGGTCCATGCCACGGCCATCTCGGAAGCCTCCTCTGTCTCCACCTCTGCCACCTCTAAACATTCCTCCAGGACCGCCGCGGTCCATGAGTCCACCTCTTCCTCCTCGCATGCCACCAGGACCGCCTCTGCCACGATCACCACCCGGAGGTGGAAAGGGTGGCAGGAGGAAGCCCTTGGGCTTAGGGGCCTTACACTGGTTGCATTCTGTTCTCCAAGCGAAGTTCTGGTTTCCACAGCCCGGATTGGGACACTGCCAGTCTCCAGCTCGGTGCTGGACATTTCCTCCTCCAGAGGGGTTTCCTCTGGAGCCTCGGGGCCCTCTTGGAGGGAAGCCTCCTCTATCTCCTCCACGGCCTCCCATGCGACCCATGGGTCCTCCAGGACCTCCTGGGCCACCAGGACCTCCACGAAGTGGTGGTGGCATCCCTCTGCCCTCACGAGGTGGCATGCCACCCCGCATGCTGTTCATTGGAGGCTTCTTTCGAGCAAGAGAAACTTTAAGTTTGCTTCCTTGAAAATCTTTACCATCAAACCATTCCACGGCAGCCTTGGCAGTTGGTGGATCTTCATGGGATACTGTGGCATCACCTTTAGGCTTTCCTGTCTCTTTATCCAGGTAGATATGGATCATGGGTTGTCCAGTTCTCTTGTTCATCTTGACAACCCCACACTGCTTAAAGAAGTCTGCCAGATCATCCAGAGTCACATTGTCATTTAATCCTTGCACATAAATTGCACTGTTGTCAGAGTCTTCATCGGGATCTATAGGAAGGCCTAGATCAAGATCTGGTCCTTCATCCATGGGTCCACCAGGCTTATTGAAGCCACCTCGCTCTCCAGCGCCCATTCCACCGCGTCCTCCTCCCCGCCCACCTCTGCTCATGCCTCCACTATCAAATCCCCCTCTTCCCCTGCCCCGGTTATCAGGGCCACTCAAGCTCCGGTTCTCTCCTGGTCCGGAAAATCCTCCAGACTCCTGCCCATAAACACCCATGCTACTGGGGTGGTCCTGTCGGAATGAACTCTGCTGCCCGTAGCTGCTGCTCTGTTGGCTATATTGACTTGGAGCCTGGCTGTAGGATCCAGTCTGAGGGGGGTAACTAGTGGGAGGCTGCTGCCCATAGCTGCTTTGTTGACCATAGCTACTCTGCTGTCCATAGCTTCTTGGCTGCCCATAGGTGTTCTGCTGAGAGTAACTGCTCTGATCGTAACTAGTCGGCTGTGAAGAGGAGTAGCTGGTAGGAGGATAAAATGGAGGTGCGGTGACTGGCTGCATTGGGTAGCTCCCAGGTACCTGAGGATAGCTGTAGTTACTCTGTCCATATCCTAGGCTGGGTTGGTTATAACCCCCTGTGCTAGACTGAGGTTGACTAGTCTCAGCAGGCTTGTTACCATCCTGTGGTCTTGTAGGTGCAGTGGCTGCTGGCTGCTGGCCATAGGCTGGGTAGGCAGGCTGGGTGCCATATGCAGACTGAGCTGCGTAAGAGGCCTGCGTTGTGGTGACTGTAGCAGTGGTGGTGTCATAAGCACCAGTGCCATATCCTTGGACAGGCTGGCTGTATGCCTGGGGGGCAGTTGGAGTGGTATAGCCAGTAGGAGGCTGTCCGTAAGAAGTTGCATATGCAGTCTGCCCATAGGTGGCAGTGCTCTGAGCCTGGGTATAGCTGACATCAGTAGGCTGTCCATAGGTTCCATAGCTTTGCTGCCCATATGCCTGGGTGGTCTGTGCATATCCTTGACTTGGCTGGGCGGTGTAAGCACTGTAGCCCTGCTGGGCTGCAGCTTGGCTATAGGTACTGTAATCCGTGGACGCCATTTTCTCGACTTCCTCCTCGTTCTCTCAACGTCCATCTCCCTCTCGCGTTCCCCCTCTAAGCAAAACTCTTAATCCTTATGACAAAACTAAGTTTAGAGCTTGGTATTAAGAAAGTTCAGCTTCTCCAGTAGGAGCTCTGCTTTTGCTGATAATTACTTTTGAAATGACCTCCAGACCCCTGATTATGTTATTATTATTATTATTATTATTATTATTATTATTATTATTATTATTGTTATTATTGTTATTATTATTATTATTATTAAAAGAATTATTTATTCATTTAATGCACATAAATACACTATAGCTGATTTCAGTCAGACCAGAAGAGGGCATCGAATCCCATTACAGATGGTTGTGAGCCACCATGTGGTTGCTGGGAATTGAACTTAGGACTTCTAGAAGAGCAGTTCATGCTCTTAAACACTAAGCCATCTCTCCACCCGCACCCTTCCTTAAAATTGGATATTTTATTTATTTGCATTTCAAATTTTATCTTCTTCCCCTCTTTCACCTCCAGAAACTTCCTATCCCTTGCTGTCTCCCAGTGATGGGTACTCAAGTAGCTTGGGATAGCCATGGTACACATTAATTTCCTGAACACTGAATTCAATCAAAAAGTGACCAATAATATATTTTTTATTGAGTAACATATATTTTCTGCAGCAGAGCATAGGAAAATATTTGAGTGTACATTTCTAAAATTTTTCCCAGCCAACAATTCTCAATTTTTTGAGAAATTTTTAAAAAGATGTACATTTACATATTCTCCTAAAATTATATATCTGGAAGGGATATTGATTGATCCAACATTCGTAAATTTTCCAATCCACCGTATTCATGCATAGGTACATATGTACTTACACACACTAATACATACAGCTTACATACATCCACACTATATGCAAAATGACTCCCATTTCCTCCTGTGCATCCCTAAAGGTGAAATTGCTACATCTTTATTGGATTCTGCATTTTTTTCATAGCAATTCATCAGAAGTGACACAGTGCCCGGTCTGAGGCTTGTCTGCAAGAAGCCCTTCCTAATTCTACTTCATATATCTGAACCCTGACTACTCTTCTAGGGAAACTTGGTTCCTTTCTCAGCACCTATATATGCCACACAACTGTCTAAACCAAGTTCCGTGGATCAATGACCTTTTCTCATTTCCATGGGCACCACGCACACACAAGGCTCACGGAAACATACTCATACACATAAAATAATAAAATAAAAGTATCTAAAAGAATAACCAATGACTAGTTTTTTTTCATAGAATTCTTTCTAGTATCTACCATTACAGGAGAAAAAAAGGTTTTCTATTCTTAGTCTTTCCCATTTCAAGAAGTACAAAAATGACACATGATTAATGCATGTTTTGTTAGTGTGCGTAGCTACACAATATCTTGTTGAATACATTTATAACATATGAAATACATGCATGTAAATACATATGTAATTGTTATGACCTTGAACACCCATGAATTTTAAGTAATTTTAAAACATGGCCAAATATACAGTTATTAGTGCCTGATATTCTTAGCCAATAAAATAGATAGTACGCCCTGAGATATTTAAATTTATATCGAATTTCTGAGAGTAGAAACTAGACTTGCTCCTCTAATACATTTCATTGCAAAAATAGAGAGTTGATCATTTTCTTATAAATCTTTCTAAATGACAAAGGAAGCATGCAGCCAAATGCAAAGTTGACATAAAAATGTTAAATTATCTTTTAAGAAGTGCGCCTGATAGAAAGAGTGCTGAAAATATTTTGCTCCCGGTGCTTGACCAAGTTAATTTCATTTGGCTGCAAATGTTTTACTGTAACTTGACACACATGTTCTGATGTCGAGTGAAATTTACAGGTCTTCACTTATTTTGAAGAATCAATAATAAAAAACAAAAATTCAAAAAAGTACATCTGTAGTGGTTGTCATTCTGTGTTGTCACCATGAGGGATGTGACAACTACAGAATGTGTGACAAATCGCTAACCCTGAATATATCACCCAACACTTGTCTTCTGGTCATAAATCTCTAATATACAATAATTTTCTCTTTATAAATATATGTATATACAAGGTTTATTCACTGTATACTAAATGGTAAGTGATTTAAAGATCATTTCAGAACAATACTAGGAGGTTAATATTATTATCTTCAGTTGAAGGTTGGTTTAAAAGTCTCAGGACATACAGTGTGTTTCTTGGTGGTTCAATATATGATAGTCTGAACATGAAGTGTCATAAAAAAGACTAGGTTGATAAAAATTGTTGTGGATGACAAAAAATACTGTGCTCTCAGCAGAGAAATGTACAATCTATAATTTTTTAGGATGATTCTATAAAAGTTTAAGGGAAATCAAGGTACATGAGTCCAGTGTGCATAGCTATAAAAAAATCCTCAATGCTGCAAAAACTATAAAGGATGGTGGCTTTCTTTTTCTGACTGCTGATTATGGTAACAAAGAAAAGGTCTAAACATGCTGTCTGGGGAGGGCTCTTGGTTGCACCACAACATGGTATCACATGCTTTGAACTATGTTGAATATAACATATCTATATAATAGAACAGAAAGAAAGAAGGCTCAAAGAGACCTGGTTTCCTATTTTTTAGCCAATAATTCCTGTTGAAACAAAAGTAGTTCCATGAAGCACCAACAGCTTTATAATAAGGAATCTAATCATTATATTAGAGGCCCTTGAATCTCCTACTAGATTCCATTTTTTAAATATTACACCACCCCAACACCAGAACCCTGGTACCAACCTTCTATGCAAAGACATGTCTTTAAGATAATATTCTATTTTTATACCATGTAGATTTTCTCATTTCTCTTCTTTGGTCCACCATGAACAGTTACAGTAATCAGTAGTGTTCTACATTCCTACCTATTCCTATCTAGTTTAGTCATTCATAGCCTTTAGGATGAAGGGCATGAGCTCAGTCTCTGACCATATTAATGTTATGCACTGTTGTGGGATGCAGCTGATGGTAGTCAGGAAGGGTTCTATTAAACCAATTATCAGAGATAGACACAATTCCAGTAAAATTGAGGTACGACTGAATATAGGCTTCTCCAAAGCAGAAACAAATCAAAACTATCAAATCCCTTTTCATAGTGAATGGCAGTAGTTATGTTTTTGAAAGTAATGAGAAATAGTCTTTGTGGTCTCTAACGTAAAGTCAAAGAACACCAATGCTGATTACAAAAGATCAAAATGAGTGTGGATCTACTCTACACTACTTATGTATATTGCCGTGTGATAAAAGCTGGGATGAGACAGATTTTAAACAACAAAGCATTGTTTAATTACCATTCATGAGAGGCTTATCATTTCCCTCATAGGAGTATTTTAACATGTTGTTTCAGAAGCATAGCTACCTCGCTTTCCTTTATGACCCTCAGCTCTCCTGTCCTTCCACCAGCCAATCACTCAGGCTGGCAGCCAGCTTGTTGCAATTATTTTGCTTCCTCCCCATTTCTTATTACATTTTGACTCACAAAGAAAATATCCTGACCCTGAACTGGATAAATTATAGTTTATCTACAAAAGTATCTTCTTAAAGATAATGAATTACACTCCAGCTCATGCCTTCTGGCGGGTCAGATCATCAACTTCTCTGATGAGGGATGGTATCCTCTTGGAGATGGGGGAAGAAGAATGGGATGAAGAAATGCTGGATGGTGGATCGGGAGGGGAATAACGACTAGACTGTAAAAAAAACATTAAATGTAAATTTAAAAGCATAATAAAGTAATTGATTATATTGACTCGATAGCAATTAAAAATTTTCATCTCAAGCCAAACCAAAATAGATGATATAGCTGCTGCTGCATCCTAAAAACAAATAACCTTTGTTCATTAACTCTCGCTTTTTTCTATGTTGTTCTAACTCATACTAATGAAAGTTGATGTAACTGATGGGACTTCCTAACTTGGGTGACAATATCTATGTGATATCTGTTATTAAATCTGAGCTGAGGCAAAGTTTAGAAAAACCTACATATAGTTCCTTGTGAACTTCAGATAGTCCTGAAATAACCCATGACCATGTGGGTATGGACTTAGTAAGTGTGATAAGGTCCTAGTTGAAGATCAGAAATGTTGTAAAGATTGTAGGATCATACTGAAGGCTAGAAGAGTCAGCAGCAGAAGAAGTTTCACAATAAAACTATGAAGGTCTCCTAAGTAGGGCAGAGTGTTCACCTGCTTACCTTCATGCGTATTAATGTTTAAAGACAAAGGAAGAAATAGCTATACACATGGTCAAGGCAGATTAGCTGCAGGTAGGACCTTTAGATAAGATAGGAGAACAGTTGAGTTAGGCCAAAAGTGAAATAAAATAAAGTAGAAAGTGTAAGCCAGTAAATAGAAAGGAATGAAATTATTTAGATTTACTCATCAAGACTCTAAAAATGCAATGTGTTAAAACGGATTCAAGTGTAAAGAAAGAAGATGGAGGTAAATACAACACAAACTGCTCAGGGGTTAGAGTCAACAGTCCTAATACATTTATCTATTGTCTTGTAATTTAAAACAAATATAAAAAAGGCAAGGTGAAAAAAATGTATTAGGAATATAACTCCCTTCATAAACAGTACTTAGCTCCATTAGATTCAGACTGATCATTCTGATTAAACATGCTGCCAGGACTCTCCATCTTCTCTCTGTGTCTCTCTGTCTCTGTCTCTGTCTCTGTCTCTCTCTCTCTCTCTGTCTGTCTCTCTCTCTCTCTCTCTCTCTCTCTCTCTCAATAATCTACCTATCTGTATGAATATAGCTATATCTTTCTCTATCTTGGTTTATCACTGTAAAAGAGAGATTTTTCAACTTTGAAGCATCCATATCACAATACTCACAAGACTAAGTGTGAGGTGCTAATACTCCTAAGTCTACCTACAAAACATCTAGATAAGAAAATGTGGGGTTGATTCCACCATACTATGTGCAGTGGACAGGGCAAACTGCTACACCATTCTGTAGCTTTGGACATCTACCAGACTTTCCATGGTACACATATGTTAATAATTAAGAACTTCACTCAGTGAAATAATCTGAAAAGACCTTCAATTGCCCACTTCACAGTAGGATTTCAGTAAACTTCTCATTTTTTTCATTCATTGGTTTTGTGGAAATAAATTAAAAAAAAAAGAGTTGAAGAACTATGCTAACAGTTGGAAAAAGAAATTTCCATATACTGATTTAATAACATTCAAAAAACTTGAGCCACACAGACTTTTTGATTACTCTTCCTGTATTTCAGGTTCTCATCCAAAACCCTTTATTCTTTCCATTGGGCTAATAATTCTCCTGGAAACTTGAGAGAGAGAGAGAGAGAGAGAGAGAGAGAGAGAGAGAGAGAGAGAGAGAGAGAGAGTTGTTTGCTCCTCACAGCCTGTTCAAAACAAGGTAGGTAGCCAGAGGCTACATATAAACTCCCATTCATTACAGACGAACCTTACATTAGTGTGGTAATTGTTTGAATTGAAAGTTAACCAGCCTTCTTCTAATTAAGGAATAAATTTGGCAGTATTTCCCAACTCATTAAGGAAAACCGTGAGGTGATATTCTCTTGCTGGTCTCTACTTCATTCTCCATTTTACATAGACAAATTCTATTGCCATCTTATGGATGAGTCTTTCTAAACATTTTTGTACCATTTGTACTGATTTACTTAAAACTTAAATATGTGTAACATCTTGCAAACAACCACTATGACTCAGTTAGATCATTTTAGTGAGAAGGGATGAGCTCAGTAGAAGCTATGAGAAATCATGAGTCTTTCTCTGACTTCCCCTTTATAATTTTCATCAACTTTCAGGTTTTAACTTTTGTATTGTTATGTTAGCTCCTTTCCTTGGCTACAATCAGGAACTCCATTATCACAGGTCAGGTAAAGACATCGCAGGTACTGAATTAGATTAAGATTCACTGTTTAGCACCTGTTGTAGGATGTATGCTGAGGGTCTGTTTAGGCTCAGTTCAGGGAGAATAAAAAACTGATGCATTGACACCCATAAAATAGAAGAGTACTAATATTCTTAAACTACAATGACTATCAAAGGGTCTCTGGGTCCTGGAAAGATTCTGTCTTCCCATCGTCAGCTGAAATCATAAGGGATATGGTCTATGCTTGATACCTAGCATATTACTAGAAATCTTTCGTGTGTGAGAACCTCTCTCCCTCTCTTTTTCTCTCCTTCTCTCTCCCTCTCTCCCTTTTCCCTCTCCCTCTCCTCTCCCTCTCCCTGTATTCATCTACTTACACATTTTTGACTTAATGAAGCTGGAACACAAATTCAGTCCTAGACTATTGACCCATGTCTCATGCTGTCCTGTGCAGAGTATTAGAGTGTAGGAACCTAACTATAATCAAGACTTTGATACAGAACTGTCACCTGCAAAGTCCCATCTTCCCTCTCTACATTTAGATAGGTATAGAACTTAAGGCAAACCCTTTATTCCTTCTGCTTCAAAAAAAAAAAAAAAAAAAAAAACAACATAAAATAACTAAATAACAGTAATTACTCTTATATTTGTACCTTTCAAATTGGTTAAAAGCATTTATTTTCACGATGATCATAAACCTGATTTATTAGGAGAGATCTTACTACATTCACTTTATAACTACAATGCTGGCGTTTGGAAAGAAAAAATAGAGTTATGAAGAAATATGCAGTGCTGTATTACATCAACTGACTGAAATAAATCAAAAGCATGTATCAGTTTTCAAAAATAGAGGACATGAACACAACAAAGCAAAGAACATATCCAGAGGTCAGGCATGGCCCCAGTTGAGGAACGGGGCCACTCACCCATCTCCAAAATTTTAACCCTGAATTGTTCCTTCTAAAGGAAATGCAGGGACAAAGCATGGAGCACAGAAGGAAAGATTATCCAGAGGCTGCCCTAGCTGGGAATTTTTCCCATCTCCAGACACCAAACCCAAACACAAGACCTGCTTGCTTACAGGAGCCTGATATGGCTGTCTCCTGAGAGGCCCTGCCAGAGCCTGACCAGATGGGGATAAGGATGCTCACAGCCAAACATAGGACTGAACATGGGGACCACAATGGAGGAGTTGGAGGAAGGAATGAAGGAGCTGACAGGATTTGCAACCCAATAGGATGAACAACAATATCAACTAACCAGACCCTTCCAGAGCTCCCAGAGACTAAACTACCAACCAAAGAGTACTCATGGAGGGTCCCATGGCTCTAGCTGCAAATGTAACAGAGAATGGGCTTATCTGGCATCATGGGAAGAGAGGCCCTTGGTCCTGTGAAATTCAATGGTCTAGTGTAGGGGAATGCTAGGGCTGTGAGGAGGAGTGGGTGGGTAGGTGGGGGAGCACCCTCATGGAAGCATGGGGAGAGGGATGGGATGGGGGAGTTGTGGAGGGGAACATGAAAAGGGGATAACATTTGAAATGTAAATAAATAAAATAACTAATAAAAATCACCACGTTGGGTTCTGTGAAGTTTGTGTTTGTGCATGTTAGTAAATATTGTATAAACTCATTTGTAATTATAATTCATTTTGAATATGATTTTTGTTCTTTCAGTTATTTTTGCTTTATTTTAAGTGACAACAAATAAACGAGGATTCCATATTAGGAAAATCTTGCTTCACCACATTTTCTCCCCTCAGGTAATTTGTATCTACAGACAGAGTTCAGGTGTATTTGCTTTTATCCAGTCTGTTTGGAAAAGTCTATTTTCTGCTTATGAACAGTACAGATGAATCTTGTTCTGTTTATTTCCAATTCAGCTCACACAAAATAGTCAAAACTTGACCTATGTAGGTAGAATAATGTAAATAGTAAAAAAAAAATTCATATCATTAGTTTCATTCTTGGTGATAAAGTCTTGGTTTTATGTAAGGATAAGCTATGATTATGCTCCATATCATACTTCATATCAGTTCTTTCGGAAAGACCAGAGTCTGATCAGCAACAACGGTATGTTCAGTTCCCATGATGTGCCGTTTTATCATACAGTCAGCTGGCATCCATTTAGAGACCAAAAGTGGCTCACATTTTTCATCAGTGTTCTAGTCAGAAATAAGAACATAGAGATGTGTCAGAGTACCAAATGCAAAGCTGCAAATGTGCCAACAATCTAAAAAACAATACATGGAAAATATTTCCAACAAAGGATGCTGATCCAACGGGTGGTCAGCGTGTAAAAGAATGCAAATTGAACCATTCTTATCATGCTGTAGAAAGGTCAAGTCCAAGTGGACCAAGGTCCTCCACATAATACCAGATACACTCAAATGAATGAAAGAGAAAGTGGAAAAAAGCCAGGAATACATGGGCACTGGGGCAAGTTTCCTGAACAAACCACCAATACCTTATGCTCTAATATCAAGAATTGGCAAACGGGACCTCATAAGATTGCAAAGTTTTTGTAAGGGTAAGGACACCATCACAGGCACAAAATGAAAACAAACAGATTGGAAAAAGATCTTTGTGAATCCCACATCTGAGAGAGGACTAGCATCCAATCTGTACAAAGAACTCAAGAAGTTAGACTCCAGAGAATCAAATAACCCTATTAAAATGGAGGACTTTGGTAAACAAACTATTTTCATCTGAGAAATATTAAATGGCTGAGAAGCACCTAAAGGAATGTTGTACATACTTAGTCATTAGGGAAATGCCAATCAAAATAACCCTGAGAAACTACCTCACATCAGTCAGAATGGCTAGAATAAAAAACTCAGGTGATAGCAGATAAAAGCAATGATGTGGAGACAGAGGGAAAATCCTCCACTGTTGGTGGGATTGCTAGCTGGCAGAGCCACTTTGGAAAACAGTCTGGAGGATCCTCAGAAAATTGGAAATAGTATTACCTGGGGGTCTCAGCTATACCACTCCTAAAAATATACCCAAAAGATGCTCCAACATATAACAAAGACACTTGTTAACTGTGTTTATAGCAGTCTTATTAATAATAACTGAAAGCTGAAGATATCCTTCAACAGAAGAATAAATACAGAAAATGTGCTACATTTACACAATGGAGTACTACACAACTATTAAAAACAATGCCTTTATGATATTCTTAGGCAAATGGATAGAACTAGAAAATATCATCCTGAGTGAAGTAACCTGGAGTAAACAACTCTCTCTCTCTCTCTCTCTCTCTCTCTCTCTCTCTCTCTCTCTCTCTCTCTCTCTCTCTCTCTCTCACACACACACACACACACACACACACACACACACACACACACATACACACACACAAACACACACACATATACAAACACACACACACACAAACACAAATACATATACACAAAAGAAAAAAATTATAGTATGCAGTCACTGATAAGTGAATACTAACCAAACAGCTTGGATTAGCCAAGATAAAATTCACAGACTACATGAAGCTTAAGAAGAAGGAAGACAAAAGTGCAGATGCTTCAGTCCTTCTTAGAAGGGGGAACAAATATTCACAGAAGGAAATTTGGAGACAAAGTCTGAAACAGAGACCAAAGCAAAAGCCATCCTGAGACTGCCTCCCCTCAACCACCAAAACCCAGACAATATTGCTAATACCAAGAAGGGCATGCAAACAACAGCCTGATATAGCTGTCTCCTGAGAGGTTCTGCAAGATCATGACAAATACAGAGGCAGATGCACACAACCAACTATTGAACTGAGAATACAGTACCCAGTGGAAGACTTGGAGAAAGTATTCAAGGAGCTTAAGGTGTTTGCAACCCCATAAGAACAACAATACCAGAGCTCCCAGGGACTAAACCACTATCCAAAGAGTACAAATGGGCAGACCCATGACTCCAGCTGCATATGTAGCAGAGGATGGCCTGGTTGGACGTCAATGTGAAGAGAAGCCCTTGCTCCTGCCAAGGCTAAATGTCCCAATATAGGGAAATGTCAGGGTGGCAAGGTGGCAGGGGGTGAGTTGGTACAGGGGCCACTCCCATAGAAGCAGGGGTAGGGGGATGGGATAGATAGTTGATGGACAGGAAACCCGGAAATGGGATAACAATTGAACTATAGGTAAAACATATTCAATAAAAACAAAACAAAAACCACTTCTATAGAGATGCCCTTGCTTTCTTGGTTGTTCCAGAGTCAGCCTCTGGTTTGTCGCCATTGGAGAAAAAAAATCTCCTTTGCATTGAAATTCATAGAGAATTTCAAATTTATGACTTCAGCAAGTATCTTCTGTTAATTGGCAAGTAAATTGCTATACAAGACAAAGATAGACCCTCCTTTATGAATAATGATAATATCACTATTAGGATCACCCTATCACTTTATGTATGTTTGTATACTTGCATTAATTATGCCTATCCAACTATTTCATTTATCCTGACTTCAATCCACTCATTCTCCCTCTGATTACACTACCATTATTTTATTTATTTATTTATTTATTTATTTATTTATTTATTTATTTATTTATTTATTTTTGAGGAAACTATATTCACTGGTCTTCAGAGATTTAATTCTTTTTTTCACCCAAATACCAGATCCTGTTTCCTTCTCCCCATCCCCCTTGTCTCCTTTCCTTCCCAGGTCCCTACATCCTTTCCCTCTGTGGTTGCTTTCTTCTCCCTCCCAAGTGCGACTGAGGCATCCTCACTTGGGCCCTTTAGCTTGTTAACCTTTTGGAGTTCCGTTGACTCTAACTTGGGTATTGTGTACTTATTTTTTGCTAATATCCTTTTATTTATGAGTATATACCATGTATGTCCTTTTGCATCTGAGTTACCTCACTTAGTATGGTATTTTCTAGTTCCATTCATTTGTCATCAAAATTCAGGATGTTCTTCTTAATAGCTGAGTAATATTCCATTGTGGAAATAAACCCCATTTTCTATATCTACTCTCTGCCATGTGACATCTGGGTTGGTTCTAGCTTCTGACTATCACAAATAAGGCTTCCATGACCATAGTGGAATATGTGCCTTAATTGTGAGATTTTATGTTATGTTACTTTACTGTATGTCTTTGTGTAATTTGTCTAATTGGTTATAGGAGTATGTATATGACTTTAGGCACAGTCAATTACATCTTGCACTTTTGTTTTTATAAAACTATTATCTAGTGAACACAGTTTCCTTCAGAGGTAATGGAGAAGAATGAATTTAATATTCACACAGGGTGCTGAGGTCTAAGAGATCTAGGCTGGGTTCAGAGATCTAGAAGTAAAGTTCTAGAGAACTGGACATATAGTCATGGCTAGCAAAAAATGAAATACAGAGAGTAGAAACCTTGCAAATGGGTTTAAAATGTCCAGTGATGTGAACAAGGACTGAAGTTTGGACAGTGGGAGAGAGTGAAAAAAGCTGTGGTTATAAAACATAGATCTTGTAACCATTTTTGTTAGTGGAACTTTCTGCCTCTCTCATTTGAACTATAATCCTTGGCTGTAATTGAGAGATTTACCAATGCTCCAAATAATTAGAGCAGAAATATGAGTTATTTATGAGGAAACAACCATAAAATATATTCCTAAAAAAAAAGTTCAGACAAACATGGTAGAATTACATGCTTTTTAAACCTAGGTGTTTAAAAACATGTATTTTATTACCCATCACTGCCAACATTTTTGGATGATACCAGGTTTAATGCCATCTCAACACACAAAGAGGGGCCATGAACATCCCTTGCATGTTATTGCTCTTGAATGGTTAGCTCTGAGCCACATTCAGCCTTCCACACTGGGTTGCAAAAAGGTTAAACAACGTAAAACATTCACACTTGGGTTCAAAGGCAACCTTGCCTTCAGTCAGTTAAAATAAGACCCTTATCCTACCTTTGTAGCTATTTCACAAAATCCCTTTGAGCTCTGGATGTCTTTTCAACAGAGACTCATTACCGTTAGTCTGAGACTACCAGCTCCTACATCATATCCCCAAAACGCTACACCTCCACTTTGGGGTACTGGTAAATTCTGAAGTAGAGTCTCTTGGCATAAGCTGAAATGAATTTCTATTTATGAAGATTTTCATGAACTTTCCGCTGGGTCCACCTCTTACCTTAGCAGTCTATCAAGGGTGTCCTTGTCATCTGAGGCACAGGTTTAGAGCAAAGTCTCAAGCAAGTGTGAGTAAGGGGAGCCGGAATGTGTTTCTGACACTCTAAGTATGTGCAGTGTCTTCACAACTCAGTGTGATGACTCTTGTGGAAGTTGGCAGGGTTTCTCTGAAAGGCAGTTTTCTACTAATTTCACTCTAGAAAGCTCCTAAATGAATATATCTGTTTATTGTTCCAATAAAAACTTGTGAATGAATTTACATAATCGCATAATTCACTAGAGTCAACAAGTACAATTCCTTCAACTGTCTACCAAGTGATGAATTAATAACTAAAAAGTGTCATGAGCTAGGAACATAGCTTAGACTGCATGTGTATTACCAAAACAGGCAGTTTGGTTGGTATGGAGGGAAAGGAATTGCTTTAGGTCATTGGTTATTGGTCCACTCACAGAAAAATGCATTGTAAATAAAATCAAGTCTTAAAACATAAAATATTGCACATCTATACTATGCCATAACATAGAGTTCAGCATGTAAAAAGCCCAACTATGTTATTTCAATGGAGAAGCAAATATAAAAAAGGTTTCCTTTGCCTGTCTCTATTTCTCACAACAGTATAGTCCTTATCAAATACAAGTCAATCCCAGAGTGTAATGCGTATCTTCTGTCATAATAGCTTATTTATATCATATAATGAAAAAAATTCAAATTTGTTGATAATCATTTGTTCATTTGTAAAATATACAGTTAAATCAAAAGTCTTGGTACTGTGAGCTAAGAAATAAATCATTTATTCTTTATCCCTAATGGGCTCTACCATTGTTTACCACTGAACAATGTCTTATTGTAGCATCTTCCCTCTTCTTTCTCCGTCTCCATGTTTCTCTCTTTGTATGTATGTGTACATTGTTATGTGTTTGTGTGTCTATAACTATAAAACATAATATCTAGATATTTACATAGAATGCTAATGTAATCATCACGTTATTTTGGTTCCTTTCAAAAGAGAGAATAGATAGCTGGGATGTAGACTCAGAGTCAGGGTTTCCAATCTTTAGCTAAAAATATGATTGTGTAATACACAAATGTGTAAAGCCAGACTCATATTCTGCTGGGATACATAAAGCACCCAGACACAAGTTGGTTATACCTAAAGGATCATCTTTCTTAGCTGGCCTTGATGTCTACTATCAAAAAGAACTCAGGATATTATAGGTCTGACCACCAATTGTGGGATTAGGGAAATGAGCATAACTGTTTTCCTTACATGTACTGGATTGTCTCAATGAAGGCATCAAAGAATACCTAATTCGGTGTGAACAGATCCTGTGTCCTATCCTGTTCTATAAGTTGGCTAAGTGTCCCTTCTGCATGTGAGGTAGAACAGTATAAATTCTGGAAGGAGTAAGCATTGTCTTACAACTTTATTTCAAAAATGCACATACCACAGTTTGATAGCTACTGTGAGCTCCATGATGAAATCAATTCTTGATTTTAAAGTTTTAATTTCTAGTTTTGCTGGGGTAGTTTTGTCTTGTTACAATTCACCAGTAAAAATTGACCTGTTGGTGGTATACACTTTCTATTTTTCAAGTTTTTGAGATAGAATGTGAACCAAAAAAGTAAGGATTATATTTTATAATTTTAGTCATCCATTACCAGCAGAAAGGATTTTTTAAATAATAAATCATGAAGAAATGTATTTAAAAAACAAGTCTTCTCTACACAAATAAGCTTACCACTTATTAAAGACTTAATTAATCTTGCATGCTAATGAGATAATTTTGTCTCTTTAGGAAAGGATATTAGCATTTCCTATATCCCTACCTATTTCTCTAGAAAGTTAAGATGACACACTTGGTTCCTGTAAGCACTGTGGTGATCCTTCTTTTTACAAACCTAGCTCTGTGCTTCTTGCTCTATGTAGTGAGCCTTGAGTTGCAATAATGCAATCGTCTTATTTGTGTTTGTTCTGCAGACTTTTGGGAACAAAGGTGAGCTTTTATTTGTTATAACCATAAAAGAGAGCTAGTGTGTCAGGTGACAAATAGAATTGGGCTTTCACCCATTCAACACATCTCAGTAAGAGAAAGGGCTTATAAATATCAGCCATAATGATTGAAAGCCACTAACCTGAACTGTGATTTCAATTTCAGCCTTCCACATTCTTTTTTTCCTCTTGAATTTTGTATTTGCTTTTCTCTGGTACAATCAGCTGCTCATCTTCGGTGTTTCACAAAGTTATTCACATATAAGTTGAAACATATAATAGTCTGCTAAAAATTTAAGGAAGGGTATAAAACTGGGAGCTGGAGGATAAAACCATGGTTGCCTTGACGTCTGACATGAATTTCTCCTGGTTCACTTCACTGAGTGGTAGTACTCTCCTGAAAATGTTTACACGGTACTTCTGTGTCTTGTAAAGAATGTAGTTTTTCCTGTTCCTGGCTGGTCATCCCCACAGAACAGATGTTTTCTTTATCAGTTGCAGAAAAAGTAAATGCTATGATGTGGAATGTTTTAATCATGGGTGGTGTATGTCTGCATTCCCACCCCTAAGTTCATTTCCAATCTCTTTATTTTCTAAAATGTGCTCAACTGTTCTGAAACTGAAAAATTGATGCCACACATCCTTATATAATAAAACATTTTAAACTGTTATCACTATATATGCCTGCGTTCAAGGGGTCCTCCCAGAACATTTTCTGGGTACAAACATTAAGCAGCAATGTGTTGCCAGAAGAACAAGGAATCTACTTACATTTGCAGGAAATAATGTCTAAACAAAGTCTTACAAAGGTGAGGTTTCTTATAAAGGGCATGTTCCAATTTCCAAAGATCTTCTGAGCTTCAGTTCACAACAGAAGACAAAAGGAGCCAGGTTCTGATCAGTGAAGCAGCAACAGAGTGGATGCACTTGACACCAAAAATTTAATGCAAGCACGCAGAAGCCATCAAGAGAATCTGCCCACATTTTGGGTAGGTCTTTCCACCTCAAGTTGATCATGACAGTCACTCAATGATATGCTCAGCAGCTTGCTTTAACTCATCCAGTCAAGTTGATCGATGACTATTCATCATATTTGTGGTCCGTTATTTGAAATGACTTTTAGTTGTAATAAAATTGTTACTATATTTATCTAATTACTTACTACTAGAGTTCTGATACTTACTATTTGGTTATTTTACCAATCAATTATATTACTGAACTTTGTTGATATTTGATGTATTAAGACAATTCCATTTTTCTTCAGAAAATTCAAATTTCTCAGTGTCATTGCTCATTTTGACCCAAAATAACTCCTGCTATACTTGTCCTGTTTTTCAGTAGTGAGCTCATTTTCTCTCTTGTATGAAGACTTCCTCATACCCAACACTTTATCTTACCTCATTCAAATATCATCACTCAACAGAAGCCTCTATAGTAACAACTGTATGCCAGCTCTCATGTTAGCCATCAGAAACAGCAATTTGAGAGTCCAGCAATATGGTTTGATGGATAAAGGTATCTGCTTATAAGCCTGTTGAATCCCATTCAATTTCTAGAACCTAGAGGATATCCTCCACACACATTGACTGATGAACGGGTACGTGTATACATCTACAAACCTGTACACAGGCATATTCACAAAACAATTTATTAAATTAATGGAAGGAATGTAAGAAAATACAAGTTCACACAAGAATAAAAAATTCTGAATAAGTTTTCCTATGGCAACCATTCTATAACTGTATTACATATTCATCTTGCATGTACAGACATCTAACTATATGTTAGTATGTGGTACTTAGGGTGTAGCTATTTTAATATGCATATATGCAAATGTAGAATGTAAATATAAAATATATATTTTAGAAGCAACAGAATGTAGGCTTGGTTTATGTTTTTCCCTTTGCTTATCTTTAAAAGCTTGCTAAGCATAATCATTAAATAAAAATCTCATATAGGTATGTGCTACCTCCATACATATTGGTCAGGAAGGCCCCTGAGGCCTCCATTCATCCTGGTTGCCTACCATAACTAGATAGTAAGATCTTACTGAAGATATATAATGCTTTGGGTCAATGACATAAACAAATGTCTCCTCCTTTGAAAACTGGGATAGAAGAAAATTCCCTGCTTCCAATATCTCCTAGTGCTAGATGGTGTGGCAAAGAATGTTGAAAGAGAATTGCAATCAACTGCGGGTTCTGAAGAGCTACTCTACAAACTGGCAATGTAGAAAGTACTCACTGAAGCAATAGTGGCAAGTCAATAATGGGGGTAACCAACCACTCTTTGGATCTGAAGCCTAGTATACAAGAAGCCTAGGACACCACAAGGAAACCCAGAGAAACAACTTACTTGGGCCTATAGAGGCAGACAGAGACTGAACTGCCAGCCAGAAAGCGTCCATGAGACAACACTCTGCCCATACATAACAATTGTGCAACTGTGTCTTCTCAAGAGCTGGGACAGTATCTGATTGCTGTGCCTGCCTTCAGATTCCTTTCCCCTAACTATGCTCCTTGTGTGACCACAATAGGAGAGAATGCACTTAAGTCCTACTGTCACGTTATATGCCAAGGCAAGTTGATATCCATGGGCAGTATCCCCTTTTTTGAGGAGAAAGAGACAAACAGTGAATGGGAGAGGAGGAAGGGAGTGAAGATGTAATTGGGAAGAGGAGAGGGTAGAAGCTGTGATATGGAGATAAAGTAAGTAAATTAATAAATTAGTAATACAAAAATAGAAAGGAAAGTAAAAAAAAAAAAAACATGTTGATGTTCTGAACTGAAATGTCAAGGTTTATATCTAATTTAGTTGGATTCCTAATAAAGTTCTGTTCAGTCACAACTTACCCCTGAGTCTTGGTGACAGATTTAATTTTAATGACTCTCTGTGAATATCCGAAGCTTCCCTAAACTATTATGACTTCGACGTCATGAGCAAAGCTGGGAATTTCGAATCTGAGTTTTCCCAATTGTTGCTGAAATGCAAAGAAACATCATATCAACATTACCCAGCAATAAATTAGGAATTAGGTTTTTTTTTTTTCTCTGTGTCCCTTCCCAAGGGTCTTTACTTGTATTTTATAAATAGGTTTTGCAGTGATTTGTATAGCAAGGACTTTGTGTTAGGCTTTGAGTGAGATGATTCAGCAATTCTTGTGCTCTGTTTGGGTCAATCAGTAGAAGCTGGGAAATTTCTTTGAAACTGTTTGAGCATGAAAGAAATATTGTCTCTCTAGAGAATCTGCACTTGATGCTAAGTGAGAACTTGTTGTGCCAACCTGGTCCTAAGCTATTACTGGCAAACTTAGAGTTCTTACTTTTGATTGTGACTAGCCACGGTCAAACGGGACTGAGATTTGTATGGGTCATCTGCTTACACAGGCAGCAAGGGCAAGCTAACTTTGGTAGCTGGCACATTTCCCAGGTCCAATCAACCCTGGATAATGTTTGAGTGAAGTAACTACAGTGAGCTAGATGGGTGTCAGTCTTTTCCAGGAAGGCCGAACCCATCTTCTCCTTTGGAAAATGAAGGACTATCATCTTGGTGAGCTTTTTCCTCTACTGCAGCACCTACAACTGACATCAAACAATAAATAATATGAGATGGGACACACAGCAAATGGGCTTTGTTCTGAAGACTCAGTTCTATCTAAGGATTCATTGGTAGCTTATAGTCATTGGGAAAAGCAGATTTTCTTCCCACTAGTTTGGTCTTCATGCCTTATTGCATGACCTTATGTCTATATGCATATGATAGCATTAATTGAACTCAGTGGATTAAAATTCAGTTAATAAATAGAGGTGATGAATTTGGAAGGGATATGATAGGACATTGTGGAACCTTTCTACTAAGGTAGCAGGTCCCCATGAGCAGATGACTTTCAGAGACAACACAATATGAAGGACTTGCTTTCTTATTGGGGCTTCCCTGTGTCTGCCTGTTTGTTTAGAGAATGTCCCTGAACAGTGGTAGCAGGCCTTGTCTAAAAACTGTACAGAGTTTGTATAAAGCTCTCTGCAAGGCTACATAACTCAGCACATGCATCCAACTCTGGCTTCCTGACCACATAATAATTAGGTGCTGTATTATAATCCATCAGCCCTTTCTGATCACTTGATACTATGAACAATTAGTCCCTCCCACCCATACACCTAGAAGAGCCCTTATGTATCCTATTCATGAAACAATATAGTAGACTTGCCTCACTGCAGCAGACTCTGGAGGCCATTGTGCCATAATCAAGGCTAGCCAAACCCTGTTATGTGCCTCTGCTACTTTTGTACCCTGAGGTTAAATAGCCTCAGGGGAGAAGGGAGGATACATTATGGGGGCTAGGGACAAATGAAAGGGAACGAAAGATCAATATTACCAAGATTCAAGATATATTGAATATATGCATGAAACTTTCAAATTATAAGTAAAAGCTCTAGTTTAAAGTCTGTGAACTAAAATAGATGATTCTCAATTCTCAAACATGTATCCTTTCTTCCCCTTTACTCACGCAAGGAACCAATAAATTTCTTTCTTTTTTTAATATAATTTAAAGTTTTACTTATTCACTTTATATCCTGCTTGCTGCCCTCTCTAGATCCCAGTCATCCCACTCACATTATTAAGTCCTCCTTCCCCCTCTCCTTCTCCTGAGTGTGTGGAACCCCTGGATACCCCCCACCATGAACATCAAGTCTCTGCAAGGCTAGATGCTTCCTCTCCCACTGAAGCTAGACAAGGCAGCCAGGTAGTAGAACATATCTGACTTATAGGCAACATCTTTTAGGATAGTCCCCACTCCAGTTATGCAGGACCAACATGTATGTCAAGCAGATCTGAGCATAGGTATCTGAACATGCATATGAGCAGGTAGTTCACTGAGACATTGTAATAGATAGAACTTAGATAAGTAAAGAAATGGGACACCATTGCAACAGTACTTGCATTAATGCAGGATACTGACAGCAGGGAGAATTTGTGAGGTTGTATACTATTTTAAAGACATATTTACAAATTCATTGTATATAAGCCAATCAGGAGCCTGGGTCTAATTCCATTTTCCCTGACTATGGTCTGGCCATATGACTTGTCTTTAGAAAAAATGATACATAGGCAAAAGGTGGGTCTCATAGGATGAACAACTTGAAAATGGACATACAAGAACAAAAGGGGAGAGGAAGAGGGAGGAAGACACTGTGTAAACTGAAACATGTGTAGCATGTCTGTCACCAGACCATGCATTCCTGTCCTATTCTTCTCTTACACATGCCTTTAAACCTAGTAAGCACAAATTAGATGCTGAGAGTCATTTGTCCAAAGGAAAAGTATAACATTATAAGAAAATACCATTAAAAGAAAAACTACTTTATCATGTTTTGCTTCAAAAATTAGCTGAATGTATAAAAATTAAGCAAAGTCCTTGTGATTATTGGTGTTCAAGTCTCAGTAATGTGCTTTCAGTCTTGGTAAAGGCATCTCATGTCACTTTTCTGCCACTTGCTAGTAGATAGCATTATTGCCCATGGCTTCTATGGCCTTACATAGGCAGACTCTTCTTATCCAATAGCATTAATTAGTTATATTTTATTACATTGCATTTCTGCCTATGGTTTTTAATAGGCAGATTCTTCCTCACAAATTGCATCATGGTTCATGCTTCTATGGTCTTACACATATGAGTACCTCATAGCCAACTACATTGCTGCCCATGGCCTCCATGGTCTTACAAATACAGCCTCTTCCTAGCCAATTACACTACTGCCTCTGGATTCTATGATCTTACACATATAGCCTCTTCTTAGTCAACGACATTTCTGCCCATGAATTCTATGGTCTTATATACTGTGTATTATTAACCAATTGCATTAATGTTCATGGTCTCTATGATCCCTTGAACTTTGACCAGAATATTCTCGTGGTATCATCTCTATTTTAATAGCCATCAGGAAACACTAAATCTAGAGGTGAGCTGGGTACTATCATCTGGTCCACAGATGTGGACCTCCACCATCTGGTCCACAGCTCTCCCTGCCTTCCACAGCATCCTTCTGAGGCCCCAGCAACATTCAGCTCAGACTCATCTCTAGCTAATCTCCCATCTACTGAGTCCACCTGCGGCACAGCCAGTAGCTAGGGGCAGCATCCTATTTCCTGAGCCTCATTATCAGACTCTCCCTGCCTCACCAGGAAGTAGTCCTATTGAAATCAGGACCATCCAACAAACACCAGAGAAAACCAGATAGAGAACGCAAGAACACAGTCATCAAGAGCCAGGGCAATATGGCCACAACAGAGCTCAGTTATCCAGCTACAAAAAGCCCTAGATACCCTAACATAGCTAGCGCATAAGGCAATATCCTTAAATCTAATCTTATAGAGATGACAGAGGCCTTTAAAGAGGAAGGGAATGAACCCCTTAAAGAAATACCTGGAAATGCAGTCAACCAGGTGAAAGGAAGAACACTTTTCAGAAAACTCTTAAATACCATGTGAACAATGGGAAATTTGGTACCACTCCATTTTCCTTCTGAACCCATAATGACAACAAACAGTTTTAAAATAGTTTTAAGAGCTGAAATTTAATCAGCATAAGAAAAGTATTGACAAAATTGACCCAAGTAAAAACATGAGGAGAAAAACACTGGGCCTGAGAAGCTTCTGTTAGCACTTGTCTTCATCAATATTGTGGCCAGCTCTTCTGTGTAACAGGAGGTCTCCACCTACCAGTAATATCATATACCCTAAATTTGTGTTCATTAAGTATTCATTAATTAGCAAATGGAAAGTCACAACGAAATGTACACACACTTAAAGCAAAGATTGCAAAATCATATATGTACAATCCTATGTATGAGGTCAACCAGAGCTCAGCCACATAATAAATAAACTATGTAATAATCAAGAGATCAATGAAATTATTGGTCTATAGTGCAAAAGTGTAATTTTAATCCCATATTCATTTCCTATATGTTATGAACATTCCTAATTCTTTTTAAACAAATAACCAGTATTTACAATATTTGCATATGACTTTTTAGAACAGTTCACAGTTAACCAGTATACTTTAGAAGAACACCAATTTGTCTTCTCCTTAAGCAAAATGTAGTACATCTTTAAGTTCCAGAGTGCATGAGGGCTCTGAGAAATAAAGCTAAGAAGGCTAAGCTATCATCATTGTACCTTATAATAATGACCTAATGGACCTGAAAAGTGATTCTGGGCCTCCTTTGGAATTTGTGTGCCTTTCTCATTGTGCTACAACTTGTCAAGGAGAACTCTGAGGTACATTTAATCAATCTCAATTAAAATGATAGCCTAGATAAGCACTGGCACTTTAGTGAAAAAAATTACATTTTTATGTGGTATTGTTTTGGTGGTGTTGGGTGACATTTTTTTTTTAAGTTACAAGGAAGGAGAGAGAGGCCAGCATGCTCATGCTGATGATGTGCTATGCACGAAATGCTGAAAGTTTTCCTTAGTGCCACTTGTTTAAAAGCAGACTCAGAGAGTTCAACTTGCAGATATAACAGCCATAGTCAATTGCCCAAGTTTATGGATAATGACTAAGCAAGCTGAGGTAGACAGGAAAACATGGTCAATCAATATCAGCACATCGAAAAGCATGGCATCACCACAGACAGCTATTGGCCATCGAAGACAATTTCTCTCATTCTTTTCATTGTCAGAGTGTAGGTTCTTCCACTGGCATGAAATTTGGAGGAATAAGTTGCAAATGCATTCTATCTAAGGCACTACTGCTGTTCTGTAAAAATAACACACATGAAATTATGTTTTTATTTAAAACAAAACTTGCACTTAATTAGTCTCAGAAAATATGTAAGTGCAAGTGGAAAGAAGTGCAGAAAGCAATAGATTCATTTAATAAACACCTCTGGAGGGTTTCACTCAGTAGAGAAGAAGTATGCATAAGCAACAGGCTTACTTATGCTAAATGAGCAACATACTAGAAATAGTTTGTGTGTAGGGGAGGGTGTTTTTATTTTATGTGTATGAGTGATTTTCATGTCTAGGCTTCATGTGACCATAGGGCAATTAGAGCCCCTGGAACTACAGTTACAGGTGGCCGTGAATTGCCCTGTGTGTTGGTAACAAATCTCCATCCTCTGGTAAAGTAGCTAGTGTTTCTAACCATAAAACTGTCTCTCTAGTCCAACAGTAATATCTTAAAGTACAGCTATTTGGATAAAATAGTGGAAAGATCCAAGAGCTGAGAGAGAGAAAGTCCTCCTACAATAGGAGAAACTGGAAGAGAATCAGTGATTCTGCCTGTCAGTTCCAAAAAAACCTTGCATTATTCTATAGACTCATTTTCAAATTAAATAACAAACAAACAAACAAACAAATAAATAAATAAATAAATAAATAAATAAATAAATAAATAAAACTTTGGAAAAATGAAGCAACCAATCATTGAAGGCTTCCAAAAATAATAAAAATCACATAAAAGTTCAAGAGTGGCCTTTAAAGAATTTTTTGGCTGTGTGTTCTTTATGAGAATGATCACTGGGTAACTTGACATCACTGTCTAAGTAACTTTTGGAACTCATGGATCAAACTGTAGGCTTGTTGGTTTGATGTGTTAGAAAACAGAACTTGAAGCTGACAAAGGGGCCGGAAATAAAATAGCCTTGAAGGAAAGAAAAGCATGGCTCGCTGACCCCAAACTTCACATATAGTTTTACTCATATCCATGGCTGAGCTCTCATTTTCACATGCCTGAATATAAACTAGCAGAAACCAGCAGTTGTCTAGCAGAAAAACTCAAGTGGAAATCTCAGTAGTTCTGTAACACAGAGATATTTAAGAGAGTTTAGAATTCTCAATTCTTCCCCTTACTCTTCCATAAAACTTTCTGAGCACATCTAATGTTTGGCTGTAGTTCTCAACATCTGTTTCCATTGGATGCTACAGAGCAGGATGTTCCTCCTTCTGAAAGCAAAAAAGAAATAGAGACCTAAGGGAGGACTTTTATGATTGGGGACTGGGAGCAGAGGGGGTCTAATATTTGGGTGTAAACTGACTTTATAAATAAATACATAGATAAATACAGAGAGAGGGAGGAGCTTAGAGCATGGATTTTCGTAAATTAGGTAGACATGGTAATCACCATGACAATAGCCCATGCAGATAATCATCCTGGTGTGACCTCCACCTTGATATGACCACCACCCTGCACTGTCCACTGAAACCCACTGAGAGTTAAGGATTCAGATGAAAGGTTAGGACTAAGTAGATATTGTGGTGAAGTCAAGTCTGAAGAAATAGAATTCTAACAAAATATAAAACAAATAGCACACAATTAACCAATGATTCATTTCTTAAATGAAAAAAAAATCATTTTATAAAAAAAGTTAATTGAATCTAGAGTCTGCAACTTACTGTATCTACAAAGTTTCTAGTGTAAAATAAAAATTTACCAGGTATGTAAAGAAATGTTTGTGTGTGCTGTTTTTGTATGTGTGGTCATGTGTGGCGCAGATACACCACATAGGTATGTATCTGTATATGGAATTTAGAGGTCAATTTCTGTGTCCTAATGGATCACTCCCCACCTTATGTTTTGAAGTAGTGTTTCCCATGTGGACCCAGAGCTGATAAATTGGCTATTCTAGATACCTGTCCATCTATCAAATGCTGGTACTGACTTTCATGCTGCCACACCTAATTTGCATTTACATATAGGCTGCAAATCTGAAATCCTGTCTTCATGCTTGTGAATCAAGAGCTTACCGAAGGACCAACTTTGTAGTCCCTACATAGGTTTTCAGTAAGTTAATAAAACCATTCCTCAGCCTTTCTTAGCTACTCTATGTCTATCTGTGAGAAGCTGCGACATCATGGTGATTCTGAAAACACATCTTCCTTCATTTGTAAAGAAAAGATTAAGAAATATTATGGCTATTAAAACAGTGGGGAAACAGACAGAATAACTAAATAATAAAACTTTCAACTAGTAGTGAAAGCAAAGATGTGTCTGATGAACTCTTAGCTTTGACATTAGGATAATTTAGGATTATGTAAGGCAACATCTACGTATCAATATTTTTTATTTTTGAAAGCCAGGCATCTGAGTTTCATTTTGCATCTATATAATATTAGTTTAAAGATCTTTTCACCATGGAGTTTAAAGTAGAGCTAAAGTGGTATGTAAAAAAGGACTTAACATGTTTAGGGCACTCAGCATCAGGAATGTTATTACACACATAAGTTGATAGCCCGCTACATCTTCTCTCCTTTTCTTAAAGGAGACAGTTGCAGTCATGCTGAAACACTTGAAATATTTCCTCATTTGGTTATAGAAAAACTCTTTGTTTCTGTTTATAGGCACTTTTTCTGAATGAATCATTTTATTGGTCTATTTCCATTTTCCCAGACTTTAATATCTTTTCTTATAATTTCCTTGATATCATTTATTTATTCTTCTTAACAAATATTATACCAATTTATTGATTTCTGTGCTGAGATTTTTATCACAGTGACACCATTTCTTTTGAATATTTGTTCAGATTGTCTTCACAAACAACTTCATAGATTTCGTTTCATTCAGATTAATTGATACATGAAAAGATTTAAATGAGAAGTTGGCCAATACAATAGATCAATTTCACTATGTCTGACCCCCACACAGAGATACCAAAAAAAAAAAAAAAAAAAAAAAACCCACAGGGAAATGCAAATCAAAAGAACCCTGAGATTCCACCTCACACCAGTCAGATTGGCCAAGATCAAAACTTTAAATGACAGCAGATACTGGCGAGGATATAGAGAAAGAGGAACACTTCTCTACTGTTGGTGGGGTTGTAAACTGATACAACCACTCTGGAAATCAGTCTGGCGTTTCCTCAGAAAATTGGACATAGTACTACCTGAAGACCCAGCTATTCCATTTCTGGGCATATACCCCAGAGACACTTTAATATACAACAAAGATACATGCACCACAATGTTCATAGCAGCTCTATTTATAATAGCCAGAAGCTGGAAAGAACCCAGATGTCCTTCAGTAGATGAATGGATACAAAAAAATGTGGTACATCTACACAATGGAGTACTACTCAGCTATCAGAAAAAAAAATGACCTTAAGAAATGCTTAAGAAAAATGATGCATCTAGAGAATATCATCCTGAATGATATAACCCAGTCACAAAAGAACAGACATAGCATGCAGTAACTGATAATTGGATACTAACCCCAGAAAGCTCTGAACACCCAAGAAAAAACTCACAGACTGTGTGAAGTTTAAGAAAATAAAAGAAAAAGGAAGAAAAGAAAAAACCATTATGTTTACTCCTTACAAACAAGAAAACCTAGACTAATTCCAGGTTACATCCTGTTTTACATGTACTTTATGCTCATTGTAACTAGTAAGATCTTAACGCACACAATCAAATCTTATTTTTAAAAAAGGGGAAAAAAGCCAAGCAATGGCAAAAGTGTATTCGTATACTTTATGTAAAAATGCTTAAAATTTGTACATTTCTCTTTGTTTTTTTTTAAATAAAGTTCTTCAATTAAAAAAAAAAGAGTGGAAGGGCCCACTATGGGTGGTGCCAGCCCTAGACTGGTGGTCCTGGGTTCTATAAGTAAGTAAGCTGAGCAAGCCCAGGGAAGCAAAATAGTAAGCAACATCCTTCCATGGTCTCTGCATCAGCTCCTGCTCCAAGTTCCTGACCTGTGTCACTTCCCATGCTAACTTCCTTTGGTTCTGAACAGCAACATGGAAGTGTAAGCTGAATAAACAAACCCTTTTCTTCTCCCCCCAAAAAATGCATGTGTAATTTTAATTTTATAATTATTTTGACAAGTATAATTTTTCTGGACAACCTTGTAGGTAGCCTTAACTTCCAGCCAAGTTTGTTTTTATATAAATATATGTATTTATTATTATATATTATATAATTATACATAATATAATGTATGGTTGTAAATTCATACACTATCACATGAATGTGTTGCTATATACAGAACTCTTAATGCTTTATTTTCATATGCTGGGTTGAAAACTGTTTGATAGCCTTTAAATATATATCTTTATAAAGTAATATTCAGGAAGATGATTGAAATTGTTTATGTTGTTATGATAAAAGATGGTTTTATGTTAAAAAATCAATACAATGTAAGTATTAAATAAAGATACATTAAATGAGAAAAAAACAAAAAAAAAAACCCAGCTTCTTAACATATACCAGCATATCACTGACATGTCCTAAGAACGGTACATAAATTTCTGAAGGTAAGGCTTGAATTTTTAATACATATGCAAAAGGGAATGAAATTTAAAGCATATCATTACAAGCATGATGACTTTACAGTACAGGATAGCATCAGCTCATTCGATCTAACATAATTCTCACTCTTTCCTCTGGTGATGAAAGATGGCTGTACGAGTTACAAGAAGGAGCTTAGAAACCACAGAACTGGAGATGCAGGTTTCTGTTACTTCCATGTACACCTTTGTGTCTCAATTTGTAGACAATAGACTTCATGCCTAAGTCACATGCCCTCCTTTGGAGCTGCAGTTAAGGCTCCCGTTCACTCCACAAAGATGAAAGACAAGTCTCTATTGCTGAAGATATCATATGCCTCAAATACTGGTTACAAGAGCTCCCAGCTCAACATGACCTTATAGCTTCATTCCAGGAGATTAGCCTTTACAAACTAGAAAGCTACAATCAGGATTTTCATGCCAACAGAAAGTCCGCCGGACAAACCAAATTCCTCCTTCCCCACAACCCTATTTGGCTAAGGTCTCAGCCAAATTCATTGGTTCCTACAGAGCATTGGGGACATTGTCTGCACCAGCAAACACAGATCCAAAGAGCTGTGAGTTTGTGATACTAACCTGGGTGAAAGAAAAATGAAAAAAAATTGAAATGTTATTTTTCTAGTGTTCCGTGAGTATAAAAGAAAGAACAGGCAGTTAATCTTTTGTTAGGGTTTTCAAGCAATCTGGGGTTGAGTATGAACAATATTAAATGCAATCTGAAACTTTGAGGGAAAATATGACTTTATGTTTTTTAAGTCTTATTTAAAATGAACGAGGCTGCCATTTCCCATCTCAACAACTGTACTTTATAAAGCTCTGCTTTGCAGGTTGATCCCACTGCACACGGGGATTACCAGAGAGGTACTGCTCATCTTTCCGGAGCGGAGGAATGGCCCCTTGAGATCCAGTTAAAGAAATGAGCAGAGATAGGAAAATCTCTGATTTTCAATAAGGTTTTCTCGGTTTCTGTCGCTCTGCTTCTCCCATAGGTTTTCACACTGTTACAAAACCTCATCCTTCTTCAGTGCTCTTTGAACCTGCTTTTGCCCAGGGTGAAGTTCATCCACAGTCTCCAGACCGAAGTCCTCCAAGGAGAGGAATGAGGGCAGGAGGGAAGGAATCTGTTAACAAGTGTAACTGAACCGTTGTGAGAGACTCCTGTGCTCTGTGTGCCCGATCAAGATGTCACCTTTCCAACAAAGCTCAGCAAAGCACATTGGGATTCTGTATCACAGACTTGCATTTCAATTCTTTCAGGAATACCAGTATGAGATTGTACATTCCTATTTCTATTTTCTTTTTTCAGTGCGAGCAATTGAATGCATGGCTTCCCATAGGTTAAGCAAATATAGTAGCACTGAGTTACACTCCCAGTCTTAAATTTTAGTAATTTACAATCCATTCTCTCATCTATCCATCATCCTAAACTCTATGCTTGTTACTATTTCCTATTTACTCATTTTCTTTTCCTAAACTACTGGAAAAAAAAAACTCTTTTCTCTTTCACTTATCCATTAAATACTGAGCTCTTTTTTTAAAACATTTTATATTCTAGAGCCTTTATTCCAAGCTGTCAAATAGTCCACTGTAGATTATTTGGCCCACTATTTATTGAAACCCTGTATTATTTATTATCAGAATTATATATTGTTTTTATCTGGTTCTCATTATTATTACTATAAGTATATTTTCTGTTGTTGTTGCCAAAGGCCTGCACTTTTCTCCCACACATAAAGATTTACAGATACTTTTACTGTCTGCCTCTTACCCCCCACACACTCTCATACATGGGATGTTCCATTTCTCATGCAACCCATTTCTCCATCTTGTAGTTTCAGCTTATGTCTCTGTCACCTATAGTACTTGGGGAAAGAAAGAAGGAGAAGGAGAGAAATAAAAGACAATGCAGCCAAAGTAATACAGTTTAATTAAAATAATCATACCTCATTCAAAGAGATAAAAGACAAGCACGTAATGGTCTTCCAGGTTTGCTTGCCTCTTACTTGTGAAATAAATCTAAGAGTAAGAAGCTTACTTATTAATAAGTTCAACTTTACAAAATATGAAGACTCTTTAAATGGAATGGAGTTTACTTCCTTCTTCATTGTGTAAGTTTAGAAGTAGTTTTAGAAAACAAATAGTTTTCTAAACTATTGATTATCAAATTTGTTGCATTCAGGTACATCTTCTGTAAGAAACTATTGCTTTGGTTAAACCAAGGGATTTGAAGAGGACGCTTGCAAGCTAACCATTGGACTGAGCGTGGGGACCCCAATGGAAGAGCTAGCAACAGGACTGAAAGAGGTGAAGGGGTTTGCAACCCTATTGGAAAAACAACAATATTAACAACCACCCCTAGAGCTCCCAGGGATTAAAATGCCAACCAAAGAATACACATGGAGAGATGCATAGCTCTAGCTCAATGTGTAGCATAGTCTGGCATCAATAGAAAGAGAAGCCCTTAGTCCTGTGAAGGCTCATTCCCCAGTGTAGGATGATGCCAAGGTGTTGAGGTAGGAGTAGGTGGGTAGAAGTGGAGCATCTTTATAGAAACAAGGGGAGGGGGAAGGGAGAAACCAAAAAGGGGGAAAAGGGATAACGTT
Source organism: Micromys minutus (assembly GCF_963924665.1). NCBI lineage: Eukaryota > Metazoa > Chordata > Mammalia > Rodentia > Muridae > Micromys > Micromys minutus. The sequence goes on from NC_137971.1 coordinate 9,880,460, forward strand.
TGAAATGTAAATACATAAAACATCTAATAAAAATAAAAGAGTTGGAGGAACAAATGTTGTGGGTTGCCTGGGTAACAAAGCTCTGCAATCCCAGCTCCTCTCTGAAAGTAGAGACAAAAGAATTACAATTTTGAAGTCAGGTTGGGCTACAAGGTAGGCTCAAAGCCAACCTGATGAACTTTTGAGAATCATTTTTAATAAATAAAGATTTTTAAAGAGTAGAGGGTTGTAAGGATAATCCTTAGTCAGAAAACTTCTCCTAGCATGTATGAATCCCTAGGCTCAATCATCAATATACAAAATAAATGGGTGGCACTATTGAATGAAGGATTAAAAGGTAGTATATGTGATATATTGGTAATTAGTCTTACTTCTCTCCAGAATCAATTAACAGTGTTTCTAAATTTGACAATGCTGGAATCTGATTCACTAGGACATTAGCGGAGGCTGAAAACTTGTAAATGAGACTGATAACTTGCAATTATTCTGGAAAAGCATATGTCACCAGAACTTTAGAAGGTCTGTTGAATGCCTCTGTTATGCTGAAGAGCCTGTCAAATGGATTCTAAGGAACTTATCTTTCACTGAACACACATATGATGACATATGATGAGCTATGCCGTTGATAGTTCATTCATTTATTCATCCAATATACATTCATATGCTTCAGTCAACCCATGGGACTGGATTTCCTTTATAAATGAGGAAAAAATGGGCTTGTTTCAGTTACTTATAGAAAAGGTAAAAAAATAAATAAATAAATAAAAATAAATTTACCCTTTAGGGTTTGATTACTGTGACTACTAACAGCTTGTTAATTCCAAGTATACAAAGGGCTAGTATAGGAAAAATTGATATGTCCCCAGAAAGTCAGTAGTTCTTGTGATCAATGGCTCTTGTAGTTTTTTTAACAAACCATGAATACAAACAACTTGTGAAATATGAAGGAGGGTAAAATGAAAATAAGAAAATAATCAAGTAAAAAGACTCTCTTAAGGACTGAAGGAGCTGAAGGGGGTTCAACCCATAAGAAGAGCAACAATATCAACAAACCAGATCCCCCAAAGCTCCCAGGGACTAAACTACCAACCAAAGAGGGACCCATGGCTCCTGCACATATGTAGCAGAGGATGGCCCTGTCAGGCACCAATGGGAGGAGAGGCCCTTGATCCTGTGAAGGTTCGATGCCCAGTGTAGGAGGGAGAAGAGAGATGCATGGAAGGAGCACCCTCACTGAAGCAGGGGGAGGCAGGATGGAATAGGGGGTTATAGAAGGGAAACCAGGGAGGAAAGCAATAACATTTGAAATGTAAATAGAAAAATATCCCATTAGAAAAGGGTTTTCTTCAGACAAACTGATGTTTATCTGATTAGTGCATTGGCTCCCTGCCCACATTTAATATAAAATGTCACTAAGAACCACATAGAATTTTCTGAAAGAGAGTAGTTTGAGGAAGGAAAGGCAATGGCTGTATCAAGCAGGTCCATTAATAATATCAATGCAATTGTTTACTGATGAGACACAGAGCCTATGATACTGGGAATTTGCATTTCTGATGCCCTATTTGTTGCAAAAAGGCACCACTAATATTTTTAATATTAGTAGGCAAATCAAGTCAATGAAACATTTTACATTATTTGTCTCTTCAAGACTTCACAACAGATATAAAAACTGTGACTTTCCATCTACAGAATATTAGCCTTTGCTAAATTAAAATTATACATGAATAAGTTCAGGTCAATTTTTGTATTAGTCACTCCATTAATAACAAAGCAACACCTTGTGCTGTAACTTCCAAATTTATTTTAAACAAACCTACACCTGCAGAGAGCAGAAGAAACTCTGTAGGACATATTTGTATTACAAAAATCTTACACAGCTGGAACAAGAACCAAATGTTTCAGTATCTGTATATGCGTGTGTGTGTGTGTGTGTGTGTGTGTGTGTGTGTGTGTTGTGTGATAAAAAGATGACATAGTAGATTTATGTCTATGTTTCACTCTTTTGCCTCAGTGCCAGCAATAACAGAGATAAAGAGTTTTCTTGGAAAAAAGGGAGGGGGACTTTTTTATTTTACAATTATTACTTACTTGTGAGTTTTGTATTCTTTAGGAAAAAACAACATAAATCATGTTTCTTTAAGATATTGTTTGGTAGATCTATTTATAAGTACAAAATGAGCAATGCTCACACACTCTTTATTGTCCAAAGTAAATATAAACTGAGCTATTTAGAAAACTGTGAAAGGAAAGAGCACATAGTAGACTCTCTGTGCTGAGACATGGCACGTTTGCAGTTACAGCTGTATAACCTGAGAGACAAGACTATGCCTTCCTCCATGTTGAATAAAGGACACATGGTAGCTGATATAAAGTCGAGAATTTAATTGGGCATAGAAGTAGAGAACCATTATCCAAGATAGGACTCATATCAAAAATAGGCAAAGTGTTTTCCAAGAGTCTGTATATGTTTTTTTTTAATGAAGTTACACTGGGACACAGCTATGTCCTTTTTTAGACATATTGTTGAAAGTTAGTTTATTCTATGATGATAGAGCTTCAGTTGTCTTAACAGAGATGTTATGACTTGTTGGCCACCAAGCATGAAGCATTGTCTCTTCAACAGATCTTTGAAAGATCATTAATGGCCTTCAAAAGACCATTAATGGTTGTTGTTCTACATGACTAGACTGCGCTAATAGGAAAATCAAGCAGAGATGTCTAAGAGGTAAATAAAATTGTGGAATTGATTTGACAAGCTGGCGTTGCCCATGACTACTACAACAGCAAGAACAAAATATATTACAGAAGAAAGACAAGTTTAAGTAAGATGCTATCAATATTACATGAGAAAAACATCTATATTTAAAAACTATAGAAGATTTTAATTTTATAGAAATTCTATTTTTAAAAGATAATCTCAAAATATTAAAATATTGTCTAGAATTTATGAATAAAGAATACCTAGAAATTATGGAGAAGCTGTGAATAGGTTGTTGTTTTCACTCTCTGGTGGAAATGGTGCATTTGTTCCATCCTTTGAAAATTTATTTTATTTATTTGTTTGTTTGTTTGTTTTACTGATTTTATGTCAGTGTTAAAAATTTCTGGTACAGTGATGCATATAAGAGAAAAATGGGCCTGACCAAGTGTCATCAGTGTGATGGGAAAAACAATTCACCACTAACTCCTCATGCAATGGCCACTGTAGACACATTCAGTTATTTTTTCATTTTCTTGTAGATACATCTTAAGGTGGCAAATGCTCTTAACAGAAAAAAAATTGTTAACATTTCAACTGTGTTTGTGCAAGTATTAAAAATAATCATTAGACTGTAGAAAGTTCTAAAATATTTCTTTTCAGACTTGGTGAAAATTGGCTGCTGTAGGCTAGAATCTTTTAAAATGTATCTTGACTTGTTTTTTAAATGTACTACTTATATAAAAGTTTACTTAGAGCACTTTCTGTTCCTTGCTTTTTCTCCCTTTCAATATTTTAGATGTTTCTTTGATTTTCCTTTGACTGGGTTTTGAGGGAGATATGTTGTAATGGCCCCATTTGTCCCTTTATATTTGACCTTTAATTGTACTCAGAATTTATTCAGGAGTTTTTCTTTATTGTTCATGAGAGTGCCTAAGAGGTACCTGTCTGAAAAAACAAACAAACAAGCAAACAAACAAAAACAAAACAAACAAAAACATGGTTCCATAGAACTTACTTATCTTTATTCCTTATTATTGTTCTTTTTTGTTAGATCCTGAATCAGGGGGACTTCCAAGCTGCTGGTTTAGTTCTCAGTCAGTGAAGAACTTGGCTCACAGGATTTCAAATATTACCTGAGTGACTTCTTTTCTGAGAATATACGGATTCACAGTGTATTATCCAAGTTCTTTTGAGATGCATCCTCAATATTTGATAATAACTCACCTGTTTTCAAATGTTCCAATCCTTCTTTTACTTTGGTAAGATCATTTAAAGTTTCTTAGCACATCTTGTGAATGACAAAATTATAAAATTAGAGATGATAGATTAAAGTTACATAGCTATCTACATAGAACATATGTGGAAGGTAGGTAGATAGAATCCAGGGTGCACCTTTAACATCTCTGTAAAATTCTTGTTTCATTTAAGGATAGAATAATGCTCCTTGTAAAATGTTTCCAAACACTTTTCCTCCTGGCTACTGTGAATGTTATATTTCTTGAAAAAAGTACTTTGTAGGCATGATTTACTTAAAGATCTGAGATTTAAAAGCTATCCTGGTCAGTTGAGATAGGCATACTATAACCATACCATAAGAAAAGAGTGATTTCTGTGTTTGGAGGCAGATGTGATGAGTCACAGAGAAAGTCAAATGGGGTTTAGGAACCAGAAGGTAAACAAAGAATATCAGCTATGCAACTGCAAAGCCGAATTATGGCAAAAGCTCAAAAGTCCAAAGATATTTCCTTTATTAGATCTTACTATTTTTAGCACCCAGGTCCTTGTAAAGGTTTTGTTGAAGTAAAAGTTTATATTTAAATACTACTATAAATGACATTGTGGGATAACAAGATTTAAAATATTATATAGAGGTTTATTTAGACTTGACACACGGAGCATAATTTACCAATTCAGTGCATATTAATTTTGCTACTGTTTTCAAAGACATTAAGATATGCTTTAATTATTACGCTAGATCAGTTTTTTAAAACAAAAATGGGGGGAAATGGCATTGAACCTTGGAGAATTTTTGTTGTACATTTTATGACTCGCTTCAATATTCTCTCTTTATTTTTGTTTCCATGGGCTGAAACATAACTGTAGATAGTAGTCTTGGTACTCTGATGTTCTGAGGTCTCCAGGTCTGCCACCTGAGCCTGTTGGGAACTTATTTCTTCAAACAACCCATTTTCCATTTCTCCATTCACAATCTCAATCACAGATGTAGTCTGCCATTTGACATTTCTTTGTTTCACTTTGGTCTCTTCAGCTTCATGAGATCCTCCTTCCCATGTTCAGCCTCCTACTAATTCTGCTAAAGGTCTTGCTCATTGCAATTTCTTATCATACCCAGTAATTCCTTTGAATGTATCATATAGATCCCACTTTTCTACGGTGTCTGTTATTATATGTTGCCCCGTGCTATTCATTCTTTCCTATAGATAAAAACATACTTTAAACACAGCTTGCTAGTTATTGTCAGATTATCCCAACTTCTGTGGTTCTCTATGCAATTCTAATGTGTAGTTTTATTCTTGGTAGTATTAGATTTTTATTCTTTTTGTTTACTGGTTTGTCTTCTTCTTCTTGCTGCTGTTTTATATACTTTATCTAATTTGATGTTGCTAGTTGCAACATAGTCACAAATAATATAAAATATATTGGTGTGACACTAACCATGCAAGGGAAAGATGGGTATGACAAGAACTTCAAGTATCTTAAGAAAAAAAAAAACCTGAAGAAGACCTCAGTAGATGGAAAGATCTCCCATGCTCATGGATCAGCAGGATTAATGTATTAATAATGACCATCATACCAAAAGCTAGCTACAGATTCAATGCAGTCCCCAACAAAATTACGTCTCAATTCTTCACAGAGATAGAAATAACAATTCTCAAATGTATCTGAAGTAACAAAAAAAAAAAAAAAACCCATTCTCACCAAGAAAAAAAGAAACTTCTGATGTTGCTAATTGAAGATCTTACTCAAATACTAGATAAATAGCTCTTAGATCTGAAAATGGGTGTTTCTTTTTCTTGCTGCTGTCTTTAATATTTGGTCTTGATGTGAGTTATATAGTTATCAATTTGACTGACATTGGTATTTTTTGTTACCACAGTTACTGTCAGTACATTATACTCTTTAGATCTAGGTAGGTCCATTCCCATAGACGGAGATATGTTTCTGGGGTCTTTTACTTTTGTTTTCCTGCTCTTTCTCGCCTCCCTACTCTTGACTTATTGACACTGCAGCTTGGTTCTTGCAGACTTGGTTCTCACTATGGTTTTGCTTCTATCTATTCACATACTTTTACAAAGAAGCCATCAAAAAAGGACAAGAATATTTTTTCTTATGTATACCTACCATCATATCTTAGGATAACTAAAGGTTGTCAATTAGAAATATAATAACCTGGAGAAAGAGTTATTGTAATAATTGGTCATATTTTATATACATTTCTAAAAGAAATAAATTCAAGGTCAGCTAAGAGAAATTCACAGGTTATAGTTATTCCTAGACAATAGAAAGGAAACACAATTAATATAATTGTATATAATATCTATGTGATATATTGAGTATATATCACTATGGTTTTTTACATTTATTATTCTTGTTAATGAAAACCCATGTATATGAGTACATGGGAAGTGCTAGATATATGTACGCATGTATATCTCTTCATTTTTAATCCACTCATTTGAGTTTAAATCATAAATATACTCTTAAATTGAATCAATTTTTAGTATTGTATGATAAAGCTGTAAGTCAAAGCAACAATGAACATTTGCAGAGATAGATAATTTTCTATCGCATATAATATCATAATAGTTGATACATGAAGACATGCTGAAGTAACTTATAAGGTATTTTTAAGTGAATGGTTCATAATTCATAATAAAATAATACATAGGTAGTCAAATTCATGAAACAACTTGTATAGTAAATCTATATATCCAAAACATCCATTCTGTGCCTGATTGTTTTTCAAGGACAGAACACTAAACTTCCTGAAGAAAGCAAAAGATTATTGGCTTCTAGAAAAGGAACAATTTTAGCTGGTAATCATTAAATGTATATGCAAAGCATGTTTTCTGGTATAAAAGGCAACAGGAAAAACAGAAGACTGTGGCTTTAAAAGGAAAAATAAGAATGTAACAAAAGACTTGGTTTTGCTAAACAAATTAAAAATTGGCAGATGTAAACTCTGAATTATTCTCAAGCTTTGTTCCTACAAATAATTACACTTCTATTTGCCATATTACCAAGAGCAAGCAGGAAGACATGCCATGAAATAATTTAGGATCAAGTGGAAAAATTTAAGAAAGCTTACAGAAAATCCTTCTGGAAAGAAAGGAACTCAAGTGTCTTGTGAGAAACTGGGACCTATTTCATTCCCTAATGGAAGACCAACATTTGGGGATATGGATTTTCTTTGTTTAACTACAAAAACAGTCTTCACAGGTGGCAGATGCCACCTCAAGTGTAAGAAGCTCATTTTTATGATAACAGAAGCATGATTTGGGTGTGTCATTCATTCAGTCAGTCAGTCAGTCTGTCTGTCTGTCTGTCTGTCAGAAAAAAATTGTGAACTTAAAGAGCTAGTGTGAAATCATGCACACTATGTGAGATTGGTCCCACACGAGTATTGGTAACGCTTTGTGAATTCCAGATGAAATATAGCCATCTCCTTTTTGGATGTTGATACTTACAGCTTTTCAACATTTGGATTTCCCATTCATCATACTTTTCATAGCAGGTGTACCTCCGCATGCTTTCTGAAGTAATACTGGCTTTGAGTTCAATCCATGGATTAAAATCAAAGATTGTTTGTTCTTCTTTTGAGCCAGCATGGTTGGCCAGATCACAAGTATTTTCATCCAGATATTTTGATCCATTTATGGAGGGATGCCTACATTGCAGCTTTTCTGTTAGTTACTTCCCAGTTGCTGGGACCAAATCTGAAAAAGAGTTGCATAAATAACTTCACCTGATCCATACAGTTTCAAATTCTTTAACGGCTGCCTCTTTCAGTCTAGATATACTCATTTCTGAAAATCCTGGACCCTGAAAATAAACACATTCACAGTGAAATTGAACATTGCTTGATAGACCATACAAAGGTTCAAAGATTCCAAAATTGTAGAAGGCCTAGCTTCTGCATTTTTTAAAATTTTGTGTTGACATGTATTTGCCTGAATGTATGTATGTGTACCATATGCAGGCAGAACCTCCAAGGGTCAGAAAAGATCATGGGTCCTCTAGGACTGGAGTTCCAGACAGTGTGGGCTAACAGGTGGTTTCTAGGAACTACATTCTGGTCCCTGCAAGAATAGTACTTGCTTTTAGGCCATCCAGCTCCCCATTCTCATTTCCACCTTTAAGATGCTTACAGTCTTCTAAAGGAACAAAGAAATGTAGAACCAGTCTAAAAGTTCCATACAGTGTAATTAATGCTGCAATGACATATACCCAATTCTTAACAGAACTTCCCTAGAAGTATGTGAAAATTTCATTTCAAGTTGGTTCTCAAAGATACTGGAAATTTTACAATTCAGGAAAAATAAATGAAATGAACTTTTATCAAGATAATCACTATGTGATTATCTTCAATTTTGCCTCCACTTCTTCCCTGCTCATTATTCTTTAAAGGGTTCTGATAAAGGATCATCATACTGGGCCTTGGATGACCAAGATCCCATGATAGTTGAATTGTGGATAATAGTCCTTGTGTATCTTCCACATGTTCATTCTGATTTTTATCCACTTGTAAATATAAATTCGTCTGAATAGAAAAGATTTGGGATACATTATTTGCAGAATTAAGCCAGCGTACAAAGGCATGTAGTGTTAATCTAGTACTCTACTGCATGTATTTGAAGTAGACTAGACCAGCTGTATTACTGTATTACTGACATCTCATAAGACAGGCACTTTTTTTTTTTTTTTGGTATTTGATAGCCCAAAGTTCAGAGGGTTTTCTCTATAATCACAGAACCTTTCATTCAGGTCATCTCTGATGAGTTTCATTATTCCTTTTTGGAAGACATAGTGGACACTTCCCTGTGCTCATATGGCTCTGCTATCTTTACCTAAACTCCTCTGATTTCTTTGTCTCTTACACTGCTAATATAAGTCTGTATTATATTATTATACAGATTATATTAATCAAACTAATCCTGTCCTCTTCAGCCATGGATTCTCTGTGTGTAAGGTTAAAATCAACTTCCCTGCATAACTTTCAGCATCTCTTCAATATTAGTCTTAAGGAGATGCCATTCACCATGCAAACATGTGAGCAAAAACTTAAAATTATACTTAGACATTTTATTTTCATCCTAGGAGAAGGTATATCTTATTAACAGGCAATTCCATTATATCCTTACTCTGCTGGGACATCTATACCTGTGTAAGATCCTCAAATGGTTTTGATGCCATTAATCTTCAGAATTCAAAATTATGTTGTAAAGAGAGAATCACAATTGTTAATTAATAATAGTGTAGAGATATCATACACTATACAGGAATATGCAATTACATATCTTCTTCAGTGCACCTTGAACTTTCTTTTAATTCTTAAAGTGAAGGAATTGTATATTTTCTCAGTTATGATTAGCTATTTACTCTAAAGAAACAGTACATTAGTCCTTATATAGAATATACAAATGAATCTTCATAATTTGATTCTCACCTAGAATTATCATCATCTATTAGCTAATGAAGAATAAATAAAATTTAATATATTTATGAAATATAATATTCTGCAACAATAAAAACACATGACAAACCTATACGTGCTAAACTATTGATGAAACTTGCACACACCTAAGTAACGACATATCTTAGCACCACATTTAAATAGGATGAACTAGACTAGACACATCTATAGTCACAGAAATTTGTTACCTGGAACTTCTAGTGAAAACTGGAACATATGTTTAATGGTCAAAAAAATACAGTGTATGTTTTTGGTACAATGGATACGTTCTAAAACTAAAAGCAGTGATGGAGACTGAAGTGTATGAAAGCTGCTGAGTTAAACACTTTAAAAGGTAAATTGTATAGTGCATGAATTATGCCTTAATAAAGCTGTTTAAAAATAAATAAAATAAAAGAGATCTTTAAATTTTCAGGATATTCACTGCAGGTTTCTCTCCAGTATTGAATTGCCCAAGTGAATTACGCTGATGGATATAAAGAGATTAACTTTATATGGCTTATTACTCTAGTACAAAGCAAAGTCCTGCAGTGTGAGAACTGAGTGAACTAAATGGCCACCTGTGGTCTGGTGAGGGCTCTTTTCTAAGACAGAAGTTCCATAAAGCTGTCAGCTTTTCTTGTTCCCCATAGGTTGTTCTTGAGACTGAGGCTAATATATAGCCCCAGAAAGGTTTCTTACAATTACCTCACACAGAGTCAGCTTTTCATGGCTGCTGATCTACCCTAAATGGCTTTCGACACTGGAAAAATTGGAGAACACAGAAAATATAATCCAATATGGCACTAGTGTCTACAGGACCTCAACTAACAACAATGCTGTGATGGCTAAGGTTTTGAGTACATTTTGGTGTGTGTGTGTGTGTGTGTGTGTGTGTGTGTGTGTGTTAGAGAATGTTACAACATGAAGAACGGTAGCTCTCTCTCCTCATGAAATATTACTTAACCTTGAATACCAGGGCATTTCTCTTCAATAAAGATGGTGTGACCCTAATTGGGCGCCAGATAAAAAACAGAATTAGGTGAGGACTTACTGTCACAATCCAGCTTACCTGTAGAGAGTGTTAGCTTGTGTCTGCTTCTGCCAACCCATCATTTGTTTCCTGTAAGGATAAAGGGATTTTATATATAAATGTGTCCAAGGAAAGTTTGGCTTCAGCTAATGCTGAGTTTTAAATAGAATTCTTGGCTATGATGCTTCTTTGGAAGCATCTCAATTACTTCAAATCATGTTTATTTCAGGCTGTCATATACATTGGTACTATAGAGGAATACAGAACATGCAGACCTTTAGTATCACTGATATGTCTGCCTTTATCACAGTTCCAGGTAAAGCTGTGTCTCCAGGTCAAATTAACTACCTGGAAGAACATCTCCACCCTATAATTTGAGACAATTGAATCACCTTAAATAACTCTACTGGTAGTTTCCCACTAACAATGGGTACTTATATTACATACCTCTCTTTCTAGCAAAAGAGAACTGATCTTGTTCTGCTATCCAACCTCAAAGCTGGGAAAAGATACTAAGGAAAATATTAGAGGCATAATGATAAAACTCAGTGACTTTAGAGTCAGAAAGCTGGTCATTTGTTAAAAGAGGGAGGATATAAAACCATACCACTTACTTCACATATTAGTTACAATGCGTTGCTGTGATAAAATACCTTAACAAATCATCTTAAAGAAGGAAGACGTTATTTTGATATGTGGTTGAAATGAACAGAGTCATTTTGGTATGTGGTTGAAATGAACAGAGTCATTCCATCAGAGTGGGAATGTATGTTGCTATGACAGTGAGGATAAAGTAGCTGATAACAATAGACTTACATTCAAGAAAAAAGAAAGGAAGACTTCTCAGACTCAGTCGAATTTCTTCCCATCATTTTGCTTGTTATTGATTTTTTTTTATCTGAGATCTGAACCCAGTGGATGTTACTGCTTCCATTCACAATGGGTCTTCTATCAGCTGACCTGTCTGGAAAGGCCTTCCCTTCATATAAATGTCCAGAAATATGTCATCCAAGTGATTCTAATCCTGTCAAGTTGACAAATGAAAATTGGCCATTACATTCCTTTTTATTTTCAGTACTCTCATCTGAGAATTATTACAAATACTGTGCCAATTATGGTTGTGTTCTGAAGAATACTAAAGGAAGTAAGGCATGAGAAACTGAATACAGATCTCAATAATAACCATAACTGAAGTGCTCCTTCGATAATTTTTTTGTTCATGCTAATCTGTGAGTACTTTTCTTCCTCACACGTATCGTTATTTTCTAAATTTTCCTATGTGGAATGTGTCATTTTACCCCTTTTAAAGAAGAAAGCAACCAGAACAAACTTTGAGATTGTGAACCAGCCTTTTATCAGTTATCCTCCTCCCATTTTCAATGGGATTATGGTGCCCAACCATCTCCATACAAACTCCAATTGGCCAGTCATGTGAAGTATCCATTTTTGGGCATAAGTTGTACCAGTAGAAAGATTAAACTGGACAGAGGTCATTAAATGCTTTCAATTTGTATTTTTCAAGCTTCAAGAGAATAAGACAACTGATTTCCATATTAATACATACAATAAATATATTGATATTGATGTATTACTAAATACATTTGTAACCATCCTCTTGGAAATATGCATGATTTGATTTATTTACAAATATATATATATACATACATATATATATATATATATATATATATATATATTTACATATACATACCATGTCCTACTAAGGAAAACATATGGTATAAAAATAATGTAAAGAGAGAAATCTACCATACAATCAAACCAGAGTTGTCTAACCTTGGCAATATATCTGGGTCTACATTTGCCGAGAATCTTCTGTAGAAAAATTCTCCGAAGCACAACATGGTGATGTCTGAATCCAGCCTTAAAATAAAACAATAGTTTTCTTATAGAAATACCCCATTATGTTACAAAATGAGAAGATGGCATTTTTAAAAACCACAGGCATAACTTTCAGATATATTCTCCCTTAATAGCAATAATGTTCTACCTATCAGTCAGAAAACAATTTCTTTTTTCCACCAGGATTTTTATTCTCACTGAATGAACCTCCCTCTCCTGCCAAAATGAAATTCTATTAATAAACATGTCCTGAACATTCTCTTTTAACAGTAATTTTTGGTTTAAAATGAAGTACTCACTGCAACTAACAGACATCATTAAGAAGGTCTGGTGTTAAATATTAGTAGTGTTATATATAAAAATTGAAAACAGCAATGAAGGTAGATTACACAATTATCAACCACTACTGTCTTAGAATTTGTTGTTTCCTCCTAAGTCAGGTGGTGAGAAATGCCTCATCATTCCTTCAAATGGCACATGGTAAAGGGCTCTTCTGAAACCAACTGTAAAACAGTTCTGCTCAAAGAAAGCCCCTCTTGGTCCCAACAATGTTGGGAATCTTAGCACAAATTCTTTTCTCGGTGTATAAAATTAACTTGATTGTCTTTGTCTTTCTCTATGATTAGATAATTTCCATAATTAATTCTGAAGAAAGAATCTCCATGTAGGAGCTAGAGGATGTTAACCCAGAACTCAACAGATTAACGCTTCCAGAAGTACAGCCAGAGAACTGATCTTCCTTTATATTCTCAGTTTGTCTGCCTATTACTTTTATACATTTTGTGTATTTATTTTTTGATAATATACTTATTTTTAATGATACTTTTTCTTAGCCTATATTATATACTATGACTTTTAATCATATAGTTTCTAAACAGTGTTTTCATTGTTTCTCCATACTTAATTATTTTACTGTTCATTTTTGATCAAGTTTATTTTCCATACACATATGAATTTCATATCTAGATTTCATCTATTTTGACTTTACCACCATCATGGAAAATTTGGGCTTCAGAGAGACTTGTTTCATGACAAGAAGTACATTTAGATTCTGTGTGTGTTTGTGGGCATTGAGGGTGAATAAGGAGAGTAAGTGTGTTTTATACAAACATCATTCTCTCTGTAATATATAGATGATTTTTGTGAATATATTACTTATGCTAGATGTTTAAGCTCTATCTGTGAAAAACAACTGTGTGTGTGGGAATTGAGTGTGTATAAGGAGAGTAAGTGTGTTTTATACAAACATCATTCTCTCTGTAATATATAGATGATTTTTGTGAATATATTACTTATGCTAGATGATTAAGCTCTATCTGTGAAAAACAACTGTATATGTAATATGTTTAAATATATTTAGTAGGCTATTTATGGAGACACAATGGGGAAAATAATTGGGTACGTTTTTCTTAATGAGTTTTTTTCTTTGAGGGATGGATATAAAAGGTAATTTTAAATGCTGGTCACGTAATGAAAAATAATTATCTTTGAGAAAGCAATAATATAAATGATGGACATTGTTAGAAAGATAACTGCAAATATTCCCAAAGTAATAACGTGATCTGGGATTAAGCAAGTGGACAATAAGGAGAAAGTTACTGGCATAGAGAAGAGCTTCCCAGAGAGGTGAATGTGCCTGAAGGGAGGGCACATGGTTGAATTTAAAAAGGCACAGAGTAGAGTAGAGCTCTTCACCGTGACAGAAGATGACAGAAGCCAGAGCTAGGAAATGGCAGGTCTTTCCATAAAGAACTGACTATCCAACGTGATTCTGAAGAATGAAAATTTTACATTGCTGCATCTCAAAAAGAGAACACTGTGACCTTATTTTTGGATAAGTTTGCAGGAACTTGTAGAACTCATCTAGTAGGGACCAACTTAGAATCACATGCTGTAGGCCAAGCCTTTATTTCAATGGTCCAATGGTGTAGTTTCATCCGATATTCCATTTGCTTTCACACAGATAATCCCAAGCATATTCTCCGTAACCACTTTTACAACTTCTTTTTGGTAGTTGCACACCTTCACCTAATCCACTATTTTTCATAGATGAAATAAATATATGAATATATTACATGTGTGGTTATATTATCTACAGATTCTTGGACACAAAAATTAAAGGAAAACATTAACTTTTGCTTTTGTGAGTATGATTCATTTTACTTAGTGTGAGCATCTGCAAGTGTGTCGGTTTTCCAGTAAATTATATAATTTAATTCTCTATGGTTGAATTTGAGTATAGTGCCATATTTTCATTATTCATTCACCTGTTGAAAGACAGTTGAAAGACTGTTATGAATTGTGCTATTATAAACAATTATTCAAAGATCTTTGCAGTATGTTTGCTTGAAGTCGTTACATGCCTGAACATGGAATAGTTGGGTGATATGAAACTTTGTTCTTCTGTGTTTCTGATAGACCGCTATACTTTACTTATTTTCATAGTAGGGAACTAATTTACATTCCCACTACCAATGTATGAGAGTTTCCTTTTCCCATACATTTGAAACCATTTGTCTTTGTTTGTGTAATTGCTGATAGGAATTCTGCTGGAGGTGAGAAGGAACTTTTTATGAACTTTCATTTTCATTCTTCTCTTGATGATTATGAAGTTTGGACAATTGTTCACATTTATTAATTCAGTTTTTCATGTAATGATAATGGAGAGCTGGTCACTTACTATTTCCTTTTTTCATTCACGTTATATGCTCATTTCTTTAAAAAAGGTGGAAATGAAGTGTTAGAAAGGCATGAACAATATTTAAGAGGTAAAATGCTCGATATATGAGCTGTAACATATTTTAACAGATGTGTTAAAATATGACTCAAACTTTTGGTTGTACTCTTGGAAGAAGCTCAGAGATTTAGTAGAAATTCTAATGTTGTTATTGGATATTTGGGGAACTTTTGAAGGCTTGAGATAACTCTGGAAAGTGTGAAAATTCAACTGCTGAGTAAGTCCAAAGTTTGGATGAGGTGTGTGAGTCACAGACATGGGGCATTGGGTGAATCAACTGTAAGCAGGGGGACTCAAAAGTGTAGATGTGTGGTCTTCAAAGAGTAGGAAGTTATGAGAGAAAAGAACATACTTCATACATAGGCTTGGGGGATCCTAGGGTTTAATCCACTTTTGAAGGGAATAAATTCTGAAGACAAACAGAAAATATAATGCTTAGAGTCATGTGAACTATCTGGCTTGAGTTTTAATGAACCAGTAGTCTAAAGTAGTCACAATACGGCAAATGAAAAGACCAGAACATGTTGTGAGTTGGTCTTGTGCTGCTACATATTCAAATGCTGAACTGTGTATCCCAAAAGTTGTTTGCTCTTTTTCATGTACACCAGACTTTGTTGCACAAAATTTGCCTCCCCAACTTAAAACTATTTGTTAAATAAAAATGGCTACAACCAATTACTGGGGAGAATAGAGGGAGGTGGGTTTGAGTGACCTGCGTTGGGGGAAGGGTCTTAGATCTGGACCAGGAAGGAGAAAGGAGAGAGGGAGGGAACATGTAGAAAAAGGAGAAAAGACGTGACGGAGTAAGAAAATGAAGGAAAAGGAAGGAACACGAGGTCTCCATTAAACAAGAGGTCTTCATCCAACAAGAGATGATGGATGAAGATCACATGGTCATTACTTCTAGAACAGCTCCAAAGAAGCAACCCACAGATGCTACAGCCTTATCTCGCAGACACAGGCACTTCTACTGGAACTGTTCCTTCTGACCAATCCTCAGATGGTTTGATGGATCCTTAACAACAAGAAAACAACCAACTTTAAGACTGGACAATCATCCCTACCGCCACTTTTCTAGGCTCTCTAGAAACATCACCCCCAAACAAGCATAAAGCAATTGGAGATCACAACAACCTTATTCCTGGTCCACCATCACCCCCTTTAATTAAACCAAAATGGGGGAATACTGGACTTCTGTAAACCCCACCCCTCAGTTACCTAGCAACAGCCAGGTATACCCCTTCCCTCAGTTACCTGGCAATAGCCAGGTATGCTCCACCCCAGTGACCTGACACTATAAAAGAAGCTGTTTGTCCCCTCCTCTCTCTCTTGCTCTTGCACTCTTGCTCTCTCTCTCTCTTGCTCTCCCCCCCCCCACACCTCCTCTTCCCCTCCTCTTCCCTTCCCTCTTCTGCTTCCACGTGCTCATGGCAGCCCTCTACTCCTCTACTTCTCTATTCCTCTCTTCTCTCTCTCTCTCTCTCTCTCTCTCTCTCTCTCTCTCTCTCTCTCTCTCTCTGCCTCTACTACCCTCTTAACTCCCCTATGACCTAAAAAAACTCTATTCTACACTATATCATCATGTGGCTGGTCCATCAATGGTAAGGGAATCCCAACATAAATCCCCAGAGGCATCCTCCTCACCTTCAGGTCTTGCTGCACCTACATGAGCCATCCTCTCCCTCCCCCACTCTCTTCATCCTTTTCGTAACACCCATAAAATATGAAAATTATAAGAAAACCTCTGTGGGGGAGAAAGGGTGGGAAGTGATCACAGTGTTTCTGAAGATAGCTCTGCTAGGCAGGCACACCTCCCCCACTGAGAACGGCAGGTCTGGTCATCAAGAATGGCAAGGTATTTTTCCACTGTCTGCTGCCCAGGCTAACACTAACTGTGTCTGTGCTATGCAGTCTGGGGCCCACCACGAGGCCCTGCAAAGGCTGGTGGATGTCTTGCTGGAAGACACAAGGACACACAGGTGTCCATGGAACCCTTTGACCCTTCTTGTCTGCTGCCTGCCTACCGGGATTATTGGACTACCCTGACTGTTTCACCATCGACCACTGACTGAGTCAGTCACCTGGATCATGAAGAAAATGTCCAATTAGATGTCCCCAAGCCAGCTGTCGACATTCTTGTTCTTGGTACACTCTTGTTCTCTGAGCTTGGTAAGGATGAGGAGGTGATGGTGTACAAATCCTGCCTGCTCCAATCCCTCAGGGACCACAACATTGGCTCTTCATTACAGGTCAATATAGTGGGAATGAGGTCTTAATCTAAGGATGAAGTCTGTAAGGGTAGGCAGAGCATACTGAAAATGGGGTGCACATTTCCAGGGTATCACATGGCATGACACCTGGATTATAAAAGAAAACGAGATCATTGCTCCAGTCAACCTGCTTTGGTGTTGTTGCAAATAAGAGATATACTTTAATGAAACCCAAGCAGAGTTGGAGAGACAGAATGGCCCACACAGTGCTTGTCTCATGCTGTAAGGACCTGAGTCCAGATCTCCAGTATCTGTACAAAAAGCCAACAGCAGTGGCATGAACATTTTAACTTCAGTGAGGACAGCATGAAAAGTGGAGATGGGTGGATTCCTTTCAGCCTGCAGGCCAGTTGGCTGGGTCTGTGTCATAAGTTTCCAGACCGGTGAGAAGTCCTGTCTCAGGCAAAATGAGGGAGGTGTCTGAGGACTGATATGTAACATTACCTTGTGACAACCAAATGCAAAGAATTTGCCTCTATACATACATGTGCAGCAAAATGCTCAAATCATAGACACACACACACACACAGAGAGAGAGAGAAAGGGAGAGAGAGAGAGAGAGGGAGAGAGAGAGAGAGAGAGAGAGAGAGAGAGAGAGAGTGAGAGAGAGAGAGAGGAACTTAAGTTTATAGAGTAAAAAAACTCTGGGCAGAAGACCAAGATAGGTACAATGTAGCCTTCAAGACATAGCAAAATGTGGAATGTGGTGATACATGCCTTTAATTGCAGTACTGGGAAGGCAGAATGGGTGAATCTCTGGGAGTTCAGTGCCAGCCTGGTTTACATAGTGAGTTCCAGGACAGCCAGGGCTATGTAGTGAGACTCTGTCTCAATAAAATAAAAACAAAAAAAGAAAGTTAGACTAGGTGTAATTGCCCCAGTAATTAAGTTAGAGTTAACTTTAAAAAAAATCATAGGAATCTGACTTGATTATTGAGGAGGTCAAATTAATGTCAAATAGAGTTGATTAAACTCCATTTACAACTGATATCCAATGTGATATGTCAAAGACTCCGGAGCCTTTGTATCCCGGAGTCCCCTCCCAAAGAGACACTGAGGCAGCAATCAATGCAAAATCAAGAGGTGTATTTTTCCAGAGCACTGGGGTAGCCTACATCTAGAGGAGAGGCAACCCTGAAAGGCTGTTACAACAGCAGTTTTATACTTTTATAGGTGTGCAGGTTATATCAGCCAGGTTATCATTTAAATGCACTGGCTAAGCATATTGACATTTAAAACTGTTGGTTAGTGAGCATGTGTCAGGACCCTAACTGGGACTTTCCAGAGGGGTCAGGTGGCTATCAGTCAGCACATTTTACCATGCTCCTGAGAACTATTTACTCAAGGAAGTCCCTTAGGCCAAGGTAGGGTGGGACTCTGGGCCATTGTTTTCAAATGAGCAGGGAGAAAAAGGAGAACTTAAGGAATTGTAGAGCGGGGAAGCCAAGGGTAGAGAATTTCATTCTGAGACTTCTTGAATATGGGGTTCAGAATTGAAATCAGTGACTATTTGGGGTAGAAGATCATATCTGTAAGTATAAGGGAAGGGCTGGGAGTGAAAGAGAGAAGCGAGAGCAAGGCACTTCTGGGGATTTCTGACTATAATGTAAGGCACAGAAAGCTGGATAATGTGTGAGAAAATAAAGCTTACCCTAAACTTAGTGTCCTCCTCCTCAGGGGAGAGCCTTTTGGGACCACCTGCTTCTATTACTTGGTTGGAATTTGGCAGGCTAGGACAAAGAAGTAAACTCAAGGTGGGAATTTGATTTTGGGCCAGGATTAAGAAAATAGGCACAGACAAAGAACATTTACATTTGAGTTAATGCAAAACTCAGAGCAAGCTCAGCAGAGGCACTTGTGGCAGTCCTTTTGTCTTGGTCATCCTGACAAAGAAATGTGTTTACAGGATTTTGTTTACTACCTTCTTTGTTCCTTGACCCAGAACTGATCTTATTATTCTGCATGTTCTTAAAGTGGTAAAAAGGAAGATTGGAAAATAATAAAGCAGCTTCAGCCTCAGAACTGACTGGGGTCATGCTACAGTGCTGGCTAATTGTCTTTTTACTTTTTAATCCTCACTGCTGCCCTGGTGGACCTGATGATTGACTGAGCTGGCTTGGTCACTCCTCCCTTATACCCTTACTCCTCTGTTCATACCCCAAGTTTCTGGTGTGGTAAGTACTTCAGCTGTCACAGCAGCAAATGAGGTTAATCCATCCTGGTTCTGGGAGATTATTCAAGAAGCAAGTCAACTCAGTGTGCCTAGTTTGCTATTGGGCAGGTTCCAAGGAAAGAAGAGACCATCTGAGAGCCATAATAATAGTTTTCTATTTATTAAACAAAGTGCAGCTCTGGGAAACTATCAATATGAACAAATGATGTACTGTTTAATGGAACTGCCTTTAGAAGTAACACTTATCCCAAGATGCATCAGTCAGGAGTGCCAATTATATTTTTTCAATAATATATCCCTTTTAATAAAGGCAATCTCCATCTGAATATTAAAGCTACCACTCAAATAAACACACACTGGTTGAAACATTCTCCCCCTTTCCCCCATATTGACCCGTCCAGCAGGTCCGGTTATTCAGGGTCCCGAAAAGGCCTTTGTCCTGAAAGTCATGGGGGTGAGAGACAAAGGAAGACAAGCGCATAAAGAACGACAAGAGTCAGTCTAGATGGTGTCAAGGCTTCATTGAGGGTTTGGTGCTTACAGCTTATATGGGCTGGGCAAAAGGGGGAAGCAGGGTGCAGCAGAATTTTTACAGCATCTTAGTGATAAGGAAAAGGGTGGTGCTGCAGTTACAGATTAACAGTCAGGTATGTGTTTCAGGATATCTTATCTTGCCACCTGGCAGCTAATCTCGGCAAAACTTCATTGTGGTGTTTTTTTTGGAAAGTTCAGGCTCTCACGGGTGGGGGTGTAGGTACAACTTGTACAGCATTGACCAGTTCTAAGGTGGCTGCTGTGCAGCCATTTTCTTAAGCATGGTTCTCAGGCATAGCTCCGTAAATCTTCCCTTTCCTTTTATTTTAGTGAACGAACGCTCTCAGCGGGGGGACGGGGGAGACCAATGGCCATCCTGACTTGGGGGGCCGTCACCCCTGGCTTGGGGTCATCTCATGTTCAGAGCTCTTACCTGTCCTCGACTAGTCTGGCCCCCCTCGGAACCCCATGGCTTGGGTTGGCTGGAGCAGCAGGGAAGGTGCTCGTCATAGGGGACGACGGCAGCTAGGGCCAAAGGGTGGCTTGGGGGTGAGCAGGGGCTCATCCCGGCCGAGGGACTAGGTCAAGCCAGTATAGAGCTACCTTTATGTCTATAAGGATCTGCCGAGATATAGCCTGCAGAACCACGGTAATCTGGTCTCAGCAGCCAAGGTGGAGAAATTAAGACCAGCGGGTCTTGTGCCTTGTCTAGCAGAAGTGGTGTCTTCTTCTGTAGTAAGTTGATGGTAGTAGACTGAGATAGGTCTACTCACGGCAGAATCTACTTGTGATTTAACAAAGTTGGTTAGTTTATTAAAAGCCCAAGGCCCAAATGATAAAAGCAGCAACATGCCCACCAAAGGGCCCAGCAGGCTAGGGAGCAGTGTGGAAAGCCAGGGGGAGGTAGAAAACCAATTTTGATACCAGGATTCTTGTTTTTCTCTGTTGTGCTTTCTTTCTTCTAGGCTGTTTTTTATCTTTTCTATGCTATCTAGAACAACTCCTGTCTTATCCAAGTAAAAACAGCATTCCTCCTTGAGGGCAGTGCATAGCCCTCCTTCTTGTAAAAATATCAAATCAAGGCCCCTTCTATTTTGTAACAGAACTTCAGATAGGGACACTAGAGAATTTTTTAAATTCTCTATACCTCTCTGTAGCTCTTGGAGGTCTCTATCTACTGCAATGATGAGCTGGGTATATTGTTGTTGGGAGGTGACCAGGGAGGCAATGCCTGTCCTTGCACCAGCGGCTATGAGGCTGAGGACCAATGCTAGAGAAATTTCAGAAATGGGCTCTCTCTTTTCTCTGGGTATGTTGACCCCTTTTTCCTAAAACCTGAGGAAGTTATCAGCAGGATGCACCGTCAGCCTGGGTAGGAGTCGCAAGGACATAGTAATCCTTATGCCCGAGGAACACTTGGGAGCTAATATAGGTGGTAAGTCTGGTGGAGCAAGCCAAATGGAACCCTGGGGGGACAGCAATATATTGTGAGGTATTATTAACAATGAGGGATTGGTTGCATATTTCTATCAGGGTTAAAGGGGGAAGCATAGATGGCCCCAGGTGACACATACCTATACCAGATACCTGGCTCAGGGTCAACCCTTGGTTTTCAGGGGGACTCCAGCAAAGGTGACTGGAGTCATTGGTCACAGACAGTGACCCAAACACTAATATACCTTCATAAAATTGTGGCCGTGGTGAAAAACATACCCAGCATTTCTCATAAAGGGAAATATTGGCCTCATGTATACCAGCAACAGAAGCATTTACCATGGCTAAAATCAATTCAGCAGATGTGGGTGCCCCAACAGGCACAGTGGGTTGGAAAAGGGTAGTTCTAGTGGGGGAGAGCTCTGGGGTTACTGTTGGGCATGGGGTAGTCTTACTCTTAGGGGCAGGTTCTGGGCGCAACATGGGGTTGGGCTCTAAAGAAGCCTTACGGGCATTAGGAACCTCTTTAAGTAGCTTTATCTGGAAGGAGAGGCCAGGATCGTTGCAGCCCAGCGTCCAACCATCAGAATATCTCTCTCTTATGCCCCATTCGGCCCCCGTATTCCACTGGGTATATTTCTTTCCCGAGGCTGTGAACTGGATGAGGAGCGGAGCACACCAGTCATTTTTACATTTTTGTTTAAGGGGTTGTTCTGTCTTTATTCCCAATTTATTTTGTAAATATGTGGGAAGGTTCTTGCGCCTAACTGTAATGAGGTCCCAAGAGGAGGTGGGCATCCAGTATGCATCGCCAGTAGTTTCACACCCCCATGATGCGCAATAATACACATTGCAGTGCCCACATTTATGATTTAGGGCCTTGTCACGATGTTTTCCAGGGCATACATAAAAGCCAGATTGGTGCTTTGCTAAGGATACCAGATTTATCTCTGAATTACATCTTGGTAAGTATCCTTCATAATCAGGATTGGGGGCATCAATGGGCTTAGATTGGGGAAAGTAATGTGAGGGTATGCCCCAGATTGGGTCTGCACCCAGTGCTAAAATACAGAAGTCCACTGCTAAATCTGGCTAGTGGGGTGTTATGCCCAGGTGTGAGCTGGAATTAACTATATCTCCTGCCTGATTTACAATAACCCAGGTAAAATTAAATATCTGATATGGGGTATTTCCTTGTAAGTTCCCTGTTCTTGTTTCTATCCCTAACATGAGTATACTTATCCAGATCCAGAGGGCTGGAAGGTTCTGGGAGGATTTTTTCGGTGATATCATCTAATTCCCTGTAAAAAAGCACATATAGGGCTATTCTCAGGGGCTTTCTTCCTGGTGGGGTTAAATGGTTTTATCAGCCTTTCTGGGACCATCTAGCTCCTCCCTCTTTAGTATTGTAAATGCAGGCAGACCCTCTGCCCCAAATAATAATAGGATCTGGGCCATTCCAGTGCCCCGTTAAGGGGTCTTTCCAGAGGGCAGTGGCGTAGTTATGAGTCTGAAGATGCCAGAGGTGGTCCACCGCTGACTTGCCATTAGCATCAAGAGTCGAGAAGTTAATAATAAAGAGAGCGTGGGAGAGCAAAACCTTAGAATTGCCCTTAAATGAATAGAGTGTTTCTTGAGTATTAAGCTTAAGGAGTGTATTCTTTAGGGTATGATGAGCCCTTTCAACAATTCCCTGTCCCTGGGGATTAGAGGGGATACCAGTGTTGTGTCTAATATTGAGCTGATTGCAAAAGGTTTTAAATTTTTAACTAACATATGCAGGATCATTATCTGTCTTAATAACCTTTGGGGATCCCATAACAGAAAAAGCTTGATATAAATGAGCAATGACATCTTTAGTGGCTTCTCCAGTGTGTGCGGAGGCAAAAATAAATCCACTGAAGGTATCTATAGACACATGGACAAACTTCAAAAGCTCGAAAGAGGGGATGTGTGTGACATCCATCTGCCAAAGTTCTAGTGGAATAAGACCCCTAGGGTTAACTCCAAAATGGGGCTCGGGAAGTAGGGTCACACAATTTTTGCAAGCCTTGACAATCTGTCTCGCCTGTTCTCTGGTAATTTTGTACCTTAGGCGGAGTGATTGTGCATTAAGATGGTGGAGGGCGTGAGCTGCCTGGGCTTCTTGGATGGGATCTTTGAGGGCCATGGCTGTTAATTTAGTGGCCTCATCAGCCAACTGATTTCCCAGCCTTAAGGGGCCAGGCAAATCAGTATGTGCTCGAATATGTCCAATGAAAAAGGGGGAAGAGTGTTTTTTGATAAGTAATTGAAGCTGGGACAAAAGATAAAAGGTCGGTGTCCAGGCTGGATGGCCGGTACCTTCTCCAGCATCTGTAATGAGCGGACTACATAGTGGCTATCAGAGTAAAGATTGAAGGGCTGGGGAAAATTTGAAAAAACTGTAGCTACTGCTTGCAACTCTACCAGCTGAGTGGAGGTGAACTTTGTTTTTCAGCAGAAGGTCTGACCATCAACTACATAAGCAGCCAGGCCATTTTTAAAGCCATCTGCGAAAATGGTAATAGCCCCAATCATTTTGGTAATTTTATGGTCTATGGGGTCAACATCATTACATAGCCGGATCATGCCTGATATATCTAAATCTCTGGTCTTTCCTCTGAGGGCTGCTTTACATGCCGAGTTGGCGTTTTCTATGGCCAATTGTCTTAGAATTGGGCTGTCAGTTTTTTCCGACCCCATAATTTTTTTCGGCTCCGTCTAGCAGATGGCCTATGAACTGAGAGTGTGGTTCTTGGAGTCCTTGGAGAATTTTAGTTGAGGGTGTTGTTAGGGCCCTAGCAGCAGGAACTGCCCGCCAAGCAGCTAGGGCAGCCTGTTCTGTCTGAGACAGCAAGCCTGGGGGTAATTTTAATTGTTTGTTTTCAGGCTCATAAGCTCCTCGGCCACAGATTTTATCTGATGTCCACGAGGCCGTTTCACCCCGTGGGTCTTTTCGATTTTGGGCAGCTGCTCGTTCTGCCCTGTCAAAAAACTCAGCCTTCCAGGTAAGGAACTATCCTTTGGAGAGGACTGACTGATTGTACCACTTTTTTCCATTCTCCTGGAATTAGATACCCTGATCCGGCCAACCCTTCTAATACTGTTAACGTGAAGGATGCATTAATGCCCATAATTTTTAACAGCTGACTGAAGTTCTTTTATTTGTTTAATTTTAAGTCTCTTAAAGCGAGGATTAAGGGCCTCAGCATCGCCATCTGCTCCTTCTCCCGATCCACTAGCTGCCTCATCATAATTTTGGTCTCCCTCTTCTCCTCCGTCCTCAGTGCTGTGGCCGGGATTGTCTGTCCCTGTGGTATCAGGTCTTGTGGCTATTTCTTCTCTTTCTCCCTCTGTCTGTTCATCTGTCACCCGTCTAGTTTTTAGTTGGGTCATGATGGGGAAGGTGAATTTCTGTGGGACAGACCTAATAGCTTTATTTCTGGGGGTTTTATCTCTAGGAGCCAAGCCAATGGCCATCAAAATCAAGGGCCTGGATCTCATGAGTTAGTTGATGAAGCTCTTGGTTCATTTGTCTGACTCCTTTTAAGCCCTCTAGATGGGTCTTAAGTGCGGCCCTGATTAGTTGAAAGTTTTGGGACATTTCAGCGGCTAAGGATGGGTAGAAGCCAGTGGCCGACACAAGACGGCCGACGGGCGCCAGAGGTGGGACCTGCCAATGGGGGGGGGGGGTGCTAGGTTCCGGCATCCTTCTTTGTTAAGACAGGAAAACTTGTCTCCCAGGTCTTGGCCCGTACCTCTCTGATTCCTAATGAGCTACTTCCTCCTCTAACTCAGCCTCGGAGGAAGGGTCAAGAGATGTGGCTCTGGATCACAATAATGGTGTCTCTATTTAGCTTCTACAAGAGAGGGGTAAATCTTGGGGTGGTCTTTTAACTGGTCTTTGGGCAGCAAAAGGACGACTTGACAGGGCTGAGGAATTACGGGCTCATTGATTAGTGAGGCCGCTCTACTTTCAGTTTGGGCTGCTTCACTTTCATTTTGGACCGGTCACTGCGCCACAATCGCGGCGGCTGCCTGACCCATTTTGGAACCCGGCGAGAGAGTGGATAAATCGTGAGGATCCTTGGGAGGGTCTAATTTATGGCTCCTTTCAAAATAGTCCTCGGCAATAATCACTAATTTAGAATTTGTTCCTCCCTCATCTGCTTCTTTTAAAATGTCTCTAATAAGTCCCCAATACGTATGAAAAATTTGGGGGATAATTTTACCAACTCCTATCAACTCATTAATTGATCGGCCGACCTTATCCCAACTTCGGGAGTGAATATCAGGTCCAGTCAAAACTAGCCACGGACAAGCATCATCTAAAAAAGAAAAAAAATTTTCAAGTTCTTTTTTCTTAACTCCAATTCCTCTCTCCCTGAGTGTCTGCTTTATTTCCTTAATAAAAGCGGCCTCTTTAGACAGACTTTTGCCCATGACTGATGGGACTGAAAAAACAGAGTGCTCAATCTTACTTTCCTTCGCCCACGGGGCACAAGCTATGCGACCAGGAGCGGATCTTTTCTTTCCTCTGGGTCCGGACTCCAACTGTTCTTTGGGTCCCTGTTCGGGCGCCACTTGACCTGTCCAGCAGGTCAGGTTATTCAGGGTCCCGAAGAGGCCTTCGTCCTGAAAATCATGGGGGTGAGAGAGAAAGGAAGCCAAGCACGCAAAGAACGACAAGAGTCAGTCTAGATGGTGTCAAAGCTTCATTGAGGGTTTGGTGCTTACAGCTTATATGGGCTGGGCACCATACCTTCAAAACTAATAGTTATTTCTTTAGTTTTTACTGAGTGGGTTTATGTTAGTCAAAATATGGAGGATGCATACTGTAACTTGTCAACTTCTAGTATCAGCAAATTAACACTAAATAAGCAAAACCTTAAAGGTAGAAAGTGCAAATGGCCCAGGGCTGAAGCCTGGGGCACATCTGGGTTTGGATGTAAAAGGAGCTGAATATGACTGAGTCGTGGAAATTGGGCTTAGAAAGCCTCATCCAGTGCTTGTGGCAGGAATGAATGAGAACATTGGTGTCATATTCCTGACAAATGCTAAGTCAGCTGAAGAAGCCTGTGACCTGTTGGTTTGTCATGTCTTAGAACACCCTTACTCTAACACACTGTACTAAGGGCTTTGTAACCCAGGCACATTGCGTCATTATGTGACTTGTACTAATATGTTTTCCAAACTTCAGTTAATAAATCAGAAAAGTCAAAGTAAGAACCATGGCTAAAGCTTCAGTTCAAGTACCCATCATGGGGATTAGTCTTAAGGGAAGGGCGATTTTCTGACCTCTTTACTGGGTGTTTGCCCATCATTCCACTAGTAATGAGGATGCTTCAACTGTGGCTCCAAGACAAACTTGTGACTGTGCAAGGAGTTTGTAGTTCCCCTCTGAGTTTTCACATTTGCAAAGTATGAAAATTGCTCAACTGAGTCTACACTGTATGCCATTAACATACATCATTTATTGCTCAAGACCCCTTCAGAGAGGATCTTTCTTAGATCTTGCTCTTACCACTCTGGAAAACAAATTTGAGTGACCTTCATAGTAAACTTCGCAATGTAAAGACCACAGACCAAGAATCAAATAAATGAGTTTTGGAAGTATATTTATCACATCGTGCACCATTTATATAATGATTTATGAAATTAACAATACTACTTACCAGTCAAGTCCTTAGTCTGCCTGGACATTCTCAATGTAGACATGTTCAGATGTCATCTAAATCTATCTCTGACATTCTTGAGCCAATAATGTTTTATTTTCCCTTCTTAATTTCCAATATGTATATACTCTAAAAGGCACAGAGTATTTTCTCATGAAAGGAAGCAATGAGTTAGTGGTAGATTGTTGTTATATGACTATTAATGAGCATGAGTTGGTTGATATATTTAGTCTAATCTTACTTTGTGCCTAAAGTTTCATTTGAAAATTGAAAACACAAAATGATAAAACCATACTCTTATTTAAAAATAGAAATGTCCATAGTCAGTTGGTTTGTTCTGATACTCATTTTGCAGAATTGTTATCTAATTCATTTAATAATCTTCTTTTATTAGATTTTTCATTTTATCAGTACATAAGAATGTTTCCTAAACTTTCATCTTGCTTGTCTGTACACATA
The DNA here is from genome assembly GCF_963924665.1 of Micromys minutus. NCBI lineage: Eukaryota > Metazoa > Chordata > Mammalia > Rodentia > Muridae > Micromys > Micromys minutus. The sequence goes on from NC_137971.1 coordinate 9,908,054, forward strand.
TATAATCAATTTACTACATTATTAAAAGAGTTAAACTTTAATATATTGGGTCACTTTTCAGTTTTGCCCCTGCATATATTCTGTAATAATTATATTATTATCTTACTATAGCAGATGAATTAGTTTTTTTCCAATTTATTTAAAATATTATCCTATTAATTACTGGCCAGTTTACTTCTCTTAAGCTTTCAATGAGCTTTCTAACTGGTTATTTTGTTGCAGTAAATATTAAAGGAATGGGTTATCCCTTTTATCGGCCCCCATGTTCTCACTGACACTTCTTTAGTTTAGAACCAAGCACAGGGACTCTGTCACATGGTCCACAAGCTGCCCTCTCCTGGGGATTCCTTTCCCAGGCAAATCATTCTGCTTCCTTGCTGTTTCTGTCCCAGGTGGATACGACCGCCCCTGCATGTTCCTTTCCACTACCGCCCAGCACAAACATTACTCCAAAACCCAATTGCTTTTTATGGTAGGTTTATATATTAAATTCTCAATCCATAAACCCTATACACAATACTATTATATCCAATGGACAAAGATACAAACTGCCCTTATATGTGAGATAAAAGACCTATAGACTCCCTTAAAATATTTATATCTACCTAGATCCCATTAAGTTTACCTGGGTTCAGATCACCCTTCTGGAGCTCCACCTTCGTTTTCTCCCCCAATCTCTGTTTCTCTTCCATTTTCCTGCCTATCTCTCCACTGTCCAATCATGTATCACCTTAACATCAACCAACATTATTCAAACAACCTGCAAACAATAGACATAGATTCGTGTGTATGTGTGTGTGTGTGTGTGTGTGTGTGTGTGTGAAAGTGAAAATCAATCACAATTAGAGAAATGGGCTATATATTTGAAGGGGAGTCAGATCCTTGAAAGGAGATGAAGAAAGAAAATGAAAGGGGGAAATATGTGATTATATTTTAACTAAACCTTAAATATTTAAAAAATAAGCATTTAAATAGTAATCATTTTTTATATTTTGTTTTCTTTTCATTTTGATTACCAAATAATTGATCATAGTCCATAAATTTTGTCTTAACTTTTTAAATTTTAATGGGTTTGTTTCTTCTTAGGTAATTTAATATTCTATGTTTTTCTATTGATAAATGTTACCATTTCTTTTATTAGAGATTTAGGGTTATCTGTGTTTTGTGTTTGTGTTTGTATGGGATTTTAAGCCAGATCATTCACCAGAAGATATATGTCAGATGTAAAACAATTAGAGCTATTTGCAATTTGATTTAAATTACTTATGACAGATATTCCATGTTTTTAACTATTTATATTTAAATTCATGTCATCAGTTGTCTTAGAAGTTGATAAAGAATAAAAATTAAAATAGTCCAGTTTATATATGTTGTATATGTTTTATGAAATAAGTATACCTTATGCAATTTAACACTATTATTAGAGATTATAGAAAGATACAAAGGTAAAAATATAATTGTGTTTACCCAGAATTACTTATAAATTTGAAAATATGTCAACTATTATAAGTATATATTAATAATTGTTTAAAAATATGGCAAACCAGAAGAATATGATAAAATATAAATGATGTAAAATAAATATATTTAATAAAGTTTATGAATGCTTATATTTAATTTTTCTAAAAATTTTTAGATATTATGTTATTCTACTGCAAAAGAAGAAAACTCTCAGTTGAGAAAAATGATTACTTGTATATAAAGCAACATAAAACTTATTTTCTAAAAGATTTATAAAAAAATGTTTTCTTCTATGTTGTTACTTTTTCTCAGTGTACCTGATAATGTTGATACATAAGAATCAAGCATATACAATGCCTTAACAATCAAAATATGTTTCTGAGTCCAATATTACTTGCATTGTTGCTTATAGCTTGCTAGAAAACATAAAACCTACCCCATCATAATTTCTTTATGTGCCACTGTGAGCCAGTTAAGTAGAATTAGTATTTGTCTTTTAGAATTAAGCTATGATCATCTGAATAATTTATATTTTTTATATGTATTTTCTTGATAAAACCCTGGCTGCATTCCTGGAAAAGTCAAATTCTGAAGAAACAATGCTTTCTTTTGAATGGGCTTCCATTATACTTATGATCATGTCTCATCCAGTGCCCAGTCAACTCCCTTTCTTGATACATTAGAGGTCCTTTAATGGGGCTCTTTTTTTTGTTTTTTTTTTTTGATTTTTAACATTTTCATGTGTGAAATGTTTCAAACATGCATCAGGAATAACACAACAGACATCCAGGCCCTGACCACCCACACTTAACAGATGTTAACTTGTTTTTTTTTTTTTTTTTTTTTTTTGCATAAAAGTATACAAATACATTTTTGTCAGTGCTTGGCTTTTTTTTTTCAAAGGTTTGATAATGTGCATTAAGGTCTTACTAGTTACAATGAGCATAAAGTACATGTAAAAGAGGATGTAACCCAGAATTAGTCAAAGTTTTCTTGGTGTATTAGGATTGAGCATAATGTTTTTTTCTTTTCTTTTTCGTCTTGAACCTCACACAGTCTGTGACTTGATTCTGGGGTGTTCAGAGCTTTCTGGGGTTAGTATCCCATTATCAGTGACTGCATATTATGTCTGTTCTTTTGTTCCTGGGTTATCTCACTCAGGATGATATTCTTTAGATGCATCCATTTTCTTTAGATTTTCATAAGGTCATTTTTTCTGATACCTGAGTAGTACTCCATTGTGTAAATATACCCCAATTTTTGTATCCATTCATCTACTAAAGGACATCTGGGTTCTTTCCAGCTTCTGGCTACTATACATAGAACTGCTATGAACATTATAGTGCATGCATCTTTGTTGTATATTGGAGTGTCTCTGGGATATATGCCCAGAAGTGGAATAGCTGGATCTTCAGGTATTACTATGTCCGATTTTCTGAGGAACCACCAGACTGATTTCCAGAGTGGTTGTATTAGGGTTGTTTTGATTTGCATTTCCCTGATGGCTAAGGATGTCGGAAACTTGCTTAGATTTTTCTAAGCCATTTGATATTCCTCAATTGGAACTTTTTGCTTAGCTCTGTACTCCATTTTTAATAGGGTAGTTTGATTCTCTGGTGTCTAGATTCTTGAGTTCTTGTGTCTATCTGATCTGGGGTTGGTAAAGAACTTTTTCCACTATGTTGTCTGCCGTTTTATTTTCCTGACAATGTCCTTGGCCTTACAGAAACTTTGCAATCTTATTAAGTCCCATGTGTCAATATTTTACCTTAGAGTACAAGCCATTGCTGTTTTGTTCAGGAAATTTTTTTTCTGTGCCTATGTGTTCTGAGGTTTTCCCTAATTACTCATCTAATAGTTTCAGTGAACCTGGTTGAATGTGGAGATCTTTGATACACTTACACTTGAGCTGTGTACAAGGAGATAAGAAAGGCTCTATTTTCTTTCTTCTGCATGCTGAGTGCCAGTTGGACCAGCACCATTTGTTGAATAGGCATTCCTTTTTCCATCTAATATTTACAGCTCCTTTGTCAAAAATCAGGAGACCATATATGTGAGGGCTCATTTCTGGATCTTCTATTCCATTGATCCACATGCCTATTTCTGTACCAGTACCATGCAGTTTTCAGCACAATTGCCTTGTAATATAGCTTGAGGTCAGGGATAGTGATTTCCACAGATGTTTTCTTGTTGTTGAGGATGGATTTCGCTATTCTAGGTATTTTGTTATTCTAGATGAAATTGCACATTGCTCTTTCCAACTCAATGAAGAATTGGGTTGGAATTTTGATGGAGATTGCAGTGAATCTGTAGATTGCTTTTTGTAAGTTGGTGATTTTTAAAATGTTGATCCTTACAATCCATGAGCATTGGAGATCTTTCCATTTTCTGAGATCTTCCTCGATTTCCTTCTTTAGAGGATTGAAGTACTTGTCATACATGTCCTTCACTTGCAAATTTAGAGTCACATCAAGATATTTCATAGTTTTTGTGACTATTGTGAAGGTATATTTTCCCTAATTTCTTTCTCCACCTGTTTGTCCTTTGAATATAGGAAGGCTACTGATTTTTTTTGAGTTAATTTTAGATCCAGCCCCATGGCTGAACTTGTTTATCAGCTGTAGTAGTTTTCTGGTGGAATTTGTGTGGTCACTTAAGTATACTCCCATGTCATCTGCAAATAGTGATGCTTTTACTTCTTCCTTTCCAATTTATATCCCTTTGCTTTCCTTTTGCTGTCTAATTGTTCCAGCCAGGACTTCCAGTACTATGTTGAATAGGTAGGGGGAGAGTGGGCAGCCATGTCGAGTCCCTGATTTTAATGGGATTGCTTCAAGTTTCCCACCATTGAGTTTGATGTTGGCTATTGGTTTGCTGTATATTGCTTTTAATATGTTTAGGTATGGGCCTTGGATTTTTGTTCTTTCCAAGACTTTTAACATAAAAGGGTGTTGAATTTTGTCAAATGTTTTCTCAGCTTCTAGTGAGATTACCATGTGATTTTGTTCTTTGAGTTTGTTTATATTATGGATTACATTGATAAATTTCCTTATATTGAACAATCCCTGCATCCTAGGGATGAAGCCTACTTGATCATGGTGAATGATCATTTTGATGTGTTCTTCGATTTGGTTTGCAAGGATTCTATTGAGTATTTTTGCATCATTGTTCATAAGTGAGATTGGTCTGAAGTTTTCTTTCCTTGTAGGGTCTTGGTGTGGTTTAGGAATGAGGGTTTTAGTAGCGTTGAAAAATGAGTTAGGTAGTATTCGATCTTACTCAATTTTGTGGAAGAGTTTGGAAAGTATTGGTATAAGGTGTTCAATAAATGTCTGATAAAATTCAGCACTGAACCCATTTAGACCTGGGATTTTTTTTTTTTTTTTTTTTTTTTTTTTTTTGGTTGGGAGGCTTTTGATGACTGCCTCTATTTCTTTAGGTGTTATGGGATTATTTAGATGGTTTACCTAGTACTGGTTTAACTTTAGTATCTTTCATATGACTAGGAATTCATCCATTTCCTCCAGATTTTCCAGCTTTGTTAAGTATAGGCTTTTGTAGTAGGATTTGATGATTTCTTGAATTTCCTCAGTTTCAGTTGTTATTTCTCCACTTTCCTTTCTGATTTTTTTAATTTGGATACTCTCTCTTTGCCCTCTAGTTAGTCTGGCTAAGGGTTTATCAATCTTGTTAATTTTCTCAAAGAACCAGCTCTTGGTTTTGTTGATTCTTTGAATGATTCTTTTTGTTTCTATTTTGTCTATTTCAGCTCTAAGTTTGATTATTTCTTGCCGTCTACTCCTTTTTGGTGTATCTGCTTCCTTTTGTTCTAGGACTTTCACCTGTGCTGTCAGGTTTCTAGTGTATTCTCTCTCCAGTATCTTTTTGGAAGCACTCAGAGCTATGAGATAGATTCCCTCAGTACTGCTTTCATTGCATTCCATATGTTTGGGTATTTTGTGTTTTTATTTTCATTGAATTCTATGAAATCCTTAATTTCTTTCATTATTTCTTCTTTGACCCTGCTATTGTTTAATAAAGCATTGTTTAGTTTTCATGTGTATATGGGATTTTGTTGTCTTTTTTGTTATTAAAGACCAGCCTTTCACCATGGTGATCTGAAAGGATGCATGGGAGTATTTCAATCTTCTTATATCGACTGAGGCTTGTTCTGTGTCCAATTATGTGGTCAATTTTCGAGAAGGTACTGTGAGGTACTGAAAAGATGATGTATTCTTTTGTTTTAGGATGATATGTTGTGTAGATATCTATTGATTCCAGTTGGTTCATAGTCTCTGCAAGTTTTACCTTGTTCATTTTCTGTTTCCATAATCTGTCCATTGGTGAGAGTAGAGTATTAAAGACTCCCACTATTATTGTGTGGGGTGAAATGTAATTTCTGAACTTTAGTAGGGTTTCTTTTATGAATATGTGTGCTTTTGTATTTGGAGCATATATGTTAAGGATTGAGAGTTCCTCATGACAGATTTTCCTTGTGATGTGTAAAAAGTGTCCTTCCTTATCTTTTTTGATAACTTTTGGTTGGAAATCTACTTTATTCGATATTAGAATAGCCACTCCAGCCTGCTTCTTGGGGCCATTTGCTTGGAATTTTTTACCCCAAACTTTTACTCTGAGATAGTGTCTGTCTTTGTCTCTGAGATGAGTTTCCTCTATGCAGCAAAATGCTGGGTTTTGTTCATGTATCCAGTCTGATAGCCTATATTTTTTTTATTGGGGAGTTGAGTCCATTTATGTTAATAGCTCTCAAGGAATAGTGGTTGCTGTTTCCTGCTCTTATTGCTTTTGTAGGTTGAATTGTGCCTGTGTGTCTTTCTCCTTTCAGTTTTATTGCTTAGGAATTATCTTGTTTTTACTAGTATGTAGTTTGCCTCATTGTATTGGGTTTTTGACCTATAATTCGTTGTAGTGCTGGGTTTGTGGTCAGATATTGTGTAAATATAGTTTTGTTTTGGAATATCTTTGTCTCTTCATCTATGGTGATTGATAGTTTTGCTGGGTATAGCAGCTTGTGCTGGCACCCATGCTCTCTTAGGGTCTGCATGATGTCTGTCCAGGCTCTTCTGGCTTTCATAGTCTCTGTTGAGAAATCGGGTGTATTTCTGATTGGTCTCCCTTTATATGTTACCTGACCTTTCCCCCTTACTGCTTTTAGTATTCTTTGTTTGCTTTAGGCACTTGGTGTTTTGACTATTATGTGTCAGGAAGAATTTTTTCTCGTCCAACCTATTTGGAGTTCTGTAGGCTTCTTTTATGCTTGTGGTCATCTCATTCTTAAGGTTAGGGAAATTTTCTTCTACAATTTAGTTGAAGATATTTACTGTGCCTCTTAGTTGATATTCTTTGCCTTCTTCTATTCCTATTAACTTTAGTTTTGGTCTTCTAATTGTGTCCTAAATCTCCTGAACATTTTGGGTTAGGAGCTTTTTGTTTTTTGCATCTTCTCTGACTGTTTTGTCTCTGTTTTCAATGTTGGCTTTGGCCCCGAGTTTCTCTCTTCCATCTCTTGTAGTCTGTTGGAAGTGCTTGCATCTGTGACTCCTGATTTATTTTTTAGGTTTTCTACCTCAACGGTTGTCTTTTTTAGTGTTTTTTTTTTTTTTTTTATTGTGTCTATTTACATTTTAAATTCCTTCTTTCATTCCTTTATCTCTTTGGTTCTGTTTTCTTCTAGTTCTTTGAGTTCTTTGAGTATTTTTCTTTTTTCGCCTTTAAAAGCTTCTAATTCTTTATGCTTTTCCTCCCATTCTTGTTTAAGGATCTCTATCATCATCTTGAGGTAGGATTTCAGGTCTGAGTCTTCTTTCTCTGGGGTGTTTGGCATTCAGCTGTTTGCTGTGATGGGAGAGCTGGGTTCTAGTGTTGCCAGATTGTCTTTGTTTACCTGTTTCATGTTCTTTTGCTTTCCTCTTGACATCTTGTTATCAGTGATTGGTTCTCACCTTTCCCTTGTACCTGGCCTGTGTCCCTGGATCTCCGCTGTTCCTGTTGGAGGATGTTCCTAGTGCATGTTCTGCATTCAAAAGCTGCCAGCTGGGAACAGAGGGCCCAATGCTGGTTTCCTGGTCCCTGGGTCAAGCAGCTCAGGTGCCCACTTTTTCTGCACTTGGCAGAGATCTCTCTGCCCCCGGCTATTCAGAACCCCTTCTCACAATTCCTGTGTCCCTATTAATGATGCTTTTATTGCGATTTTTACATGTTTACTCCTCTATCAAATATATCGAGGTAACATGGAATAAAGAAGGCTCACTGAGTAACTAACTGACCAGAGAACAACTTCTTGTTAGAATGGAGACTGATGTGCTTAGCGCCAGTTCCTTGTGAACACCTGTTTCACATACTGTGCCACTGGGAATTAGGCACTGACAGTCATAAACTGAATTGACAGATATCAAGGAAGATAAATACTAAATGGTAAATTAATGGTGTATAACATGCAATACTACAAGTTAATCTATTCATATATAAAATATCACATGTAATCATTTTATATTAAATTATATTGTGTTGTATTTAGTTGAGTTTATATAAGAACATTAAATTCCATGAATAAACACATTGATTAGCTTTAAAATTGACCATTTATAATGACTAAAATATAGGGATTCTAGGGATGTATTTTATTCCAGATATCCATTTCTTTACTTTCTGCTTTATAATTTTCTGACATATAAAGCATTCAACGTGCATATTAGGATGCATGTGCATCCTACCCTGACACTAATGTCAATTATTTTAAATGTTCTATCAATTTGCTTATTTAGCTCCTGTTCTATCAAATGTCATGCCTTAGATTGATTGCTTTGATACCATGTCTCCAACATGCAAGCAAGAACTCTTCCTTTATATAGAATGCTGTTTGACTTAGTGTTGAGACAAATATGCAAAAGGAAGTGGAACCTAATAGGTTCAGAATTCATTAATTAAATCATGGGTTCAACATAATATGTATGTCATAATGTATTTATAAAACAAATTTCAATTTGTTTCTGTTTGTTAACTACCCTCAATTTCCTCAAATCTCATATATGATTATTTGAAACCATGTTTGGTATTATTGATATATCTCTACTTTAGACTTTGATTTTTATCTAATACTTCTGTTGTCAAAAGTTTTTAAACAGAAATTAAGAATTTAGGTATAAATTTAATAAAGGCAAGTCGAGTTTCTGCTATGACACCTTCTCAATACTGCCCATATGATAATATTCTCATGGTGTAATCTAAAGTTTCCAAGTGTCTTTATTAAACATTAAATCAACTGAGGAAATAAATTAAAATGTATCTTAGAGTATAGTATAGTCATTCATTTAGTGATTCTTTATTCTTCTCAATTAGGAAACTTTGTCACATATTAATTTATTCACTGTGTGGGTAGCCGAATGCGAACGCCATTACAAGATGGCGCTGGCTCGCTCACGGTTTGAGGTAAACAACTTTATATATAGTATGCTCTCCTCAGCTAAGGTGCTACACCCTGCTCATGCACAGTACATAACCTATCTCCGGCCAATCTCGAGGCCTCTGGTGTCAACAGACTGTGACAACCAATCATGGCAAGCCCGTATGCGCTTCTCCCTATATAAGTGGACAGCTAGGGTAGTTCGGGGCCCCTCGCTTCCTGCTCTCCCCTTCAACCAAGAGGCTCCCACAATAAAGCATGATCTGAAAAGAATCTTCTGGTGGTGGTTGTCTTTCCTCGCTGGTTGAGGAGCCCACCGCATCACTGTGCATGCAAAAAAATTCCTCTAACACTGTTAAGACTCAGTGTTTATGTGTGTTTGTGTGTGTGTGTGTGTGTGTGTGTGTGTGTGTGTGTGTGAGAGAGAGAGAGAGAGAGAGAGAGAGAGAGAGAGAGAGAGAGAGAGAGAGAGAGAGAGAGACTTGTCATTTATCTGTTCATGAGAGATGACAGATAATATTCTACCTTCCTTTCATGATGATTAGTACTAATGTGGAAAACAGTATAATTATAGCTGAGAGTCCAGCAACTCTCAGAGTGTGGATTGCTCTGAACCTAGTGACTAAAGTGTTAAGCACTGAGAATACACTCAGATGAAGAGACTCAACCTTAAGATCTAGAAAAGGTAGAAAAACAAAAGACATGAGGTCATAAATTTAACAGGTTATTTACTTTAAAATTAGCTGCAGATATGACAAGTGGTAGTACTCAGCATCAGTAACAAGGCAGGACTGGGAAAGAGACGTGACTAAAAGGGACAGAGTGAAGGAGCAGAAAGATTGAATAAATGAGCAAAGGGTGGGCTTTTTATGGCATGACAATTAGCATTTATTTAATCAGATGAAGAAAGAAAAGAAGTGGCTTCTTTTATGGCAATAATAGAAGTATGCTCTCTGTCAAGATTTACCAACAAGAAAATGACAGCAAAGTCAATTTCAAGATTAAATAAGGAACCATCATTTCAGATTTTATAGATATTAAACATAAAAAAAAATACTCAGAACAAACACCAGCATCAGCAGTGAACTATTAAAACATTTTTTGTTAAGTTGGGCAAAATAAAAAAAAAGAATGACATCTGTAGCCAGAATCCTTTTATATTAAAGTACCTGTGAGGTACTTTAATCATACCAATGAGGTAAATAAAAAATATACAAATAACATGAGTTGGAAAATTATTTTTATTTGTTTGTTTATTTATTTTCACACTCCAGATTTTATTCCCTTCCCTGTCCACTCTCCAAGAGTTCCAAATTCCAAATCTCCTTCCTGTCCTCCTAGTCTCCCACTGAATATCCCCACCCAATCCACCCCACCAGACATCTAAACTCCCTGTTCCTAGAGCGTTAAGTGCATCTTTTCTGACTGAAGACCTCTGCTGTATATGTGTTGGGGACCTCATATAAGCTGGTATGTACTGCTTGGTTGGTGATTTAGTCTCTGAGAAATCCAGGGGGGTCCAAGTTAATTGAGACTGTTGGTTCTACAGGGTCATCTTCCTCCTCAGCTTCCTCCAGCTTTTCCCTAATTCAGTCACAGGGGTCAGCAGCTTCTGTTTATTGGTTGGGTGCAAACATCTGAATCTGACTCTTTCAGCTGCTTGTTGGGTTTTTCTGATGGCAGTCATGATAGGTCCCTTACTGTGAGCACTCTATAGCCTCAGTAATGGTGTCGGGCATTGGGCTCTCCCTTGAGCTGGATCTCACTTTGGTCCTAGTACTAGACCTACTTTTTCTCAGACTTTTCTCCATTTTCATCCCTGAAGTTACTTCAGATAAAAACAATTGTGGTTCAGAGTTTTGACTGTTGAATAACAACCCAGTCCCTCACTCGATACCCTGTCTTTCTCCTGGAGGTGGGCTCTAAAGTTCCCTTTCTCCATTGTAGGGCATATTATCTAGGGTCCCTCCCTTTGAGTCCTTAGGGAGGACTTTCACCTCCCAGGTCTCTGGTACATTCTACAAGGTTCTCCCAACCTTCTACATCCTGAGGTTGGCTGTTTAATTCTTTCTGCTGGCCCTAAGGACTTCAGTCTGTTTCACCCACCAGAGGCCAGATTATGTTCTCCTCTTCCCCCCTCCTCTTTCTCTCCTAGGACCCTCCTTCTTTCTCCTTTTGTGATAGCTTTCTTTTCCTTCCCAAGTTGGTGGGACCAAGGCATCCTCACTTGAACCTTTCAGCTTTCTGACCTTTTTGAGTTCTACAGACTGTATCTTGGGTATTTTGTACTTTATTTGTTTTTGTGTTTTGGCTAATATCCACTATTAGTGAGTACATACTGTGCATATCCTTTTGGGTCTGAGTTTCCTTGCTGAGGATGATATTTTCTAGTTTCATCAATTTCCTTCAAAACTCAGGATGTCCTCATTCATAATAGCTAAGTAATATTCCATTGTATAAATGAACCACATTTTCTGTATTCATTCTTCTATCATGGGACATCTGGGTTGTTTCCAGCTTCTGGATATCACAAATAAGGCTGCTACAAACATAGTGAAACACATTTCCCTGTGTCATGGTGGGACATCTCTTGAATACAGGTCCATGAGTGGTAAAGCTGGGTCCACAGGTAGTATTATGTCCAATTTCCTGAGAAACGGTCAAACTGATTTCCAGAGTAGTTGTAAAAGTTTGCATTCTCACCAACAATAGAGGAGTGCCTCTCTTTCTACACATCTCTATCAACACCTGCTGTCAACTCAGTTTTTAATCTTTGCCATTTTGACTGTTGTGAGGTAGAATATCAGGGTTATTTTGATTTGAATTTCCCTGATTACTAAGGATGCTGAACATTTCTTTAAGTGCTTCTCGGCCATTTGAGATACCTCTGTTGTGAATTCTCGATTTAGTTCTATGCCCTGGGTCTTTGGATTTGGTTGTTTGTTTTTTCACTGGTTAGCTTCTTGAGTTTTTTATATATTTTGGAAATTAACCCTCCATTTGATGTGGAGTAAGTAAAGATTTTTTTCACAAACTGTAGGTTTCTGATTTATCTCGTTAAGTATGTTTTTCACATTACAGAAGCCATCCAGTTTCATGAGGGCCTGTTTATCAATTGTTGATCTTAAAGAGAGACGTTGGAGTTCTGTTTGTCAAAGTTGAAGTGTGAATAAGTGTGTGCTTTTACTTCTGGGTCTTTAATTCCATTCCACTGATCAACCGGTCTGTATCTCTACAAATATCTGCTAGTTTTTAGATGACAGATTCACCATAAAATCAACTAAAAACAGTGTACAGGAAATATTGAATCAATATGCAACTTTACTAAATCAATAAATAATAACAAACAAAAACAAAGATAGAAATAAGTTTTAAAATATATTCCATTTAAATGACACAAAATCATCTCAAATATATTGGAATAAATCTTTAAAATATCCAAATTGCAAATAAAGTTACAAATACTATGATATTAAATAGGAAAGGGTATATATTATTCTAACTTTTATTTTTTACATATAATACAAACTCAATTTGTTAAAATACTTGATTATCATCAAATTTTCTATAAGATAAATACAAAAACATTGAACATCTCTTAGAGTATTTGAGAAATCAGAGCATGAGTTGTATATAAAATTTAAACTGAGTACAATAACAACCATGACATGTATAGAAATAGTAAAGTCTAAGAACTAAGACTCCATTCATTGTATCTTCAATAGATGCAGTGTGATATCGTCAGAAAGATTGAGAAATACCCATCCAAACGCAAAAGTTCAATAAACATCCTATCAATGGGTATATCCTCTTTTGATCAGACAGAAGATAATGCTGTAATATAATTTGGAAATCTTATTTTAAAATCAGCCTCCTTCATATTTCCGAGCTATAATTGGATAGACTTTGAAATATACACACAATTGCAGTGATACTGGCCTTGATGCCAGCCAAATTCAAATGCTCAAAGACAAAAGAATACAGGAGTAAAATTAAATTCTAATGAACATAAGACCAACCAAATAAATAGTAAATAATGCCACATTCATGGACAGGAAACTCAATAATGTCAAAATGTCAATTTTTCCAGACTTGATTTAAAGAATCAGTTTAACATTAATAAAACTCCAATCTAGTAAGGTTACTATTAATGTTTTAAAGCTTCATATGGAAAAGTAAAAGCTCCGAAATAGCAAACATAATGTCAGAGAAATTACATCGTCCAAAGTTGAAATTCATTATAAACCTGCAGTTAACAAGAACATATGATCTTGATAAAGAAAAGACACTCAGTAATGTAGAAGATGCCCCAGATGCCCCCGATTGCACAGAAATAGATCGCTATATGTAAAATAAACCAAGTTATGGTAAAACCATAAAGAAAATGCTGGAAAGCAGTTGACTTTACAATAAGTACTCTAGAAATATCAAATGTAAAATACAAACCCAGGCAAATTCTTACAACTGCCACACAAAATGATTTTTATACCTAAATGTAAAATTCACAATTAAACCTTGAGTGACATGAGTACAAATATGAAAGTGTGGGTATAAATTATGAAACTGAGGATTGACAAGCAGCATGTTCCTAAAATTATATAATATTATGTGAAAGATGGCATGCCAGAAAAATTGGCTGAGCCACAGATATCGAAGTAAATTTTGTAAACAATATAATAACCTATCATCCAAAATATGAAAAGGACTCAATCTACAATGTTAATATTGTCTTAAATATATCAACTGACATTTTATCAAACATTATATGCAGATGGTATATAAGCACAGGAAAATGTACTATGTGTCACCAGGGAAATGGTTATTTAAGAAGAAAGCTACAATAGCGCATTATTAAATGGGAAAGCTTCAAAACTCCAATATCACTGAAGGATAAGGGAATGAGGGTCCTAGAACTACATGAAGGTTCATTTGCTGCTGGTAGGAACATAACAATGATACAGACAGTTTGAAAGACACTTAGACAGTTTCCCTTATCTTACATGGAAACAATGATGCTTTAAGCTCTATTCATAAATTACCATAACACATAAGGAGTCAAATCGGTTTTAGGTAATGAAGGGGTAACCTATAACTTATAATATCATGAAATATTATTCTGTAGTGAAGCGAAATGAGCTATCAATGTGTCAAAAAACATGGAAGACAAGTAATTCAATACGACTAAACATAGTAACCAAATATTAAATGTCTATATGCATTATTTAGTCATCATTTACAAATTATGAGAATTAAGAATTACCTAGAAGAAAATTTCTCAGTTTATCTGTGTTTCATTTTTAAAAAGATTACCTTAGGAGCAAAAGCTATTCCTAAATATGGGCACCATCATCCCATTGGCAATGGTCCTGTGTGAGGCCAAAGAAATCAGGATCTAAGCACAGGTTTTTCTCTTCTTGCTTCCTGAAACTGGATTGAATGTGACTATCTCCTACCCCTACATCTTCCCTTTCCATGTATTTTCAAACCATGGCCATAGATAAATTCTTCATTTCTTAAGTCGTTTTTGTCAAATGTTGTGTTTTAGTAGCAAAAAAAAAAAAAAAAAAAAATTCCAACAAACGAGCAAAAAACCAATGACAAAGAAACCACAGTAGATACAGAAAATCTATTCTGAAAATGAAAACTATACAGACAATAAATATATCAGAGGATTTTTAGAAATTAAAGAAAGAAGGAGGGATGAATATATGAAACATAAGAACTTTTAAGGTATTGGAAATACTGCTTAAGTCTATAACTGTGAATATGTGCCATCAGAGGTTTGTCCACATCTGTAGAATATATAAACCACAGAGAATGAATAATGATGTATTCAAGTAGGGTCAACACTTTGAACAAATGTGCCTCTCTTGTCAAGGTCTTTGATAATGACTCAAGGGAATATGGAAAATATACTTCTCTCTAAACTTTGCTCAATTTTCTTACAATAATAGAGAGAGGCCTTCTGTCTATATTTACTGAATTTATTTTTTGCTATTTATGGATATTAATATGCAATGACTCCACTCCTAGTGAATAAACATTCAACATAAACAAAATATCTTCACAAGATTCCTTCACACTATTTGTTGACATGTTACACATTCTTACCTTGACAGACTATGAGTAAACTCTACAACAATCCTATAGTTTTATGTCAACAAAAGCAAGTCAGACATAAGCAAATGACTATTATATAACTACATGAATTCAAGTTATTACGTAGACAACAGTGGATTTTGATTTTGAGAGCTCGTGAACAATTACCCCTTGTGGAGAAATTAGGGTGCTGTATACCATGACACCAGATAAAGAAAATGGTGCTTTTGTAACTTAAAAGCTGGCCATGCATGTACACTTACTTTATAAAAATGTAAGTTTTTTTTTCATATGTTACAATATTGTTGCCTTTTGTAGGAACATAAAAACTTATTTCAGTCATTCTGAGAATTACCTAGTATGAAAGGGTTAAAATAAAAATAATAGTGGGAATTTTATTAGTTCATTGAGCCCTCTGTAATGAAGTACTAGAAATGGGGTGGATAAACACTAAAATATATGCCCAGACTTTTCTTGAGGCTGGAAGACTGAGATCAGGGTGTCAGGAATTGTGGTATCTTTTGAGAACTTCCTCCATGGGCTACAGCTGGCAGCTCTCTTGCTGAATCCTTTTCTGCTCTTGTCCCTTTGGGTTTGCATCTGGTATCTTTTGGTGAGTGTGTAGATTTTGGTTTGGGGTTGGCTCTTAGAGCACAGGTGAACAAGACATACCTCACTATGTGTTCTCGATTTTCCTCAACTTCTCTCTGGGATTGCAAGTATGCTACACCATACCCAAGACAAATCTCTTTTTCCAGTCAGATCAGAGTCCATGTTAATGACCACTAATTGTTATAATCATCTCTTCATATTTCTCATATCCAATTGTCATTAAGCTCTGAGAAGGTGGGAAGGTTTTAAGTTTTCAGATGTATTTGATGCTATATAAGCAAATAATATACCTATACCCATACCCATACATATACATACACATATATCTCTGTGTATGTGTATACATATATGTATATATATATATATATATATATATATATATATATATATATATATATATATATATATATATATATATCTTTGCTGTCTGCAAGAGGTAGCAAGATGGACAGTTTAGAAAATTCCATACCAGGATGTATGAATATTCTGGAAATATAAGTGAAAGACCCTCCAAAAGGAAAAAGTTGTTGTTATCCTAACTTTTAATCTTGACACAGTTCCCAAATGTGACTTACTTTTTGTTTTATATCTGTAAACCTGAAAATCAATGATAAATATAAAAATTCTCAATGGGCTTTATAGCCAAAGTTTTCTCATGGAAAAGTTTGGTAACGGTGTGTATCTACATTATCCTAATTCCCATTTTGCCCTTAAGCAAATGAGAAGGTCTCCCTTGTTTCCACTTACTACTAGATGAATGCAACTATGAGCTATCAGGGGAAAGGATAAAGCATTAATGCTGTGGGAGATCAAACGTTATAAGTAGGTCTCTTGAAACTGTAGATGTTCAGATACAACCCCTGAGCTGCTAAGCTTAAAATGTCAAACAAACAGAAATCCATTATCTGTAAAACATCATTTTAAAAAAATCACGTATATCTGAGAGACATAACTGAGTTATATGTATTTGGTTATAGAATTTCCATGCACTATAATTAGTCTCTGCCTTTACAGGGATGAATAAATTAAACCCAGAAGAAAAAGTAGAGAGGAAAATGGAGGAAGATATAATTGAGAGATTTTCTAACAGGGCAAGCAGCCTGAATCCTAGGTAAGGAATCCAAGGGAGAGAATAAAGCAGGGCTATTTCACACAAGACTATAATTCTGAGGTCAGTGATGGATGAAGAAAGAATGTACCCACATGTGTATACTATAGAAAGGCTAGGATTACAGAAAACATCAGGGAACTCAACTCTAAGATAGAGAATTTGATGACTATGACAGCTGACATATCAAATGAACCTTAACAATATTAACTGATGGATGAAGTGTATTGGAAATAATTAAGCTACAACCCATCACCAAGTTTTACACAATTGTATTTAAAATAATGAAAATGTAGTATAAATTTTAATTTGATTTCCAGGTGGATCCAATTTTGTTAAAGGCTATAAGTTTCTGTGAGAGAAAACCAGTGATTGAATCCCTTCTTCCCTGAGCACACAAGCCTTCATTTCCCAATGATATTTTTCTCTTCTTTTTTTTAAAATGATAAATTTTATTTGGATTATCAAAGCTACAGTCAAAATATTTTACTGGCACCATCTATGTTTTATGATATTTCAGTTTTGCAATCTTTAAAATTAAAACATATTTGCCTCATTTCCCCTTCTCCTTCCTCCCTCAAATCCTGCTTTTTGTCATATTTCGTGTGCCTTACAAGTTCCCCTATCACACCCATTGAACTTCATTTATTCAACTATTTATTCTCTCTCTCTCTCTCTCTCTCTCTCTCTCTCTCTTTCTCTCTCTCTCTCTCTCTCTCTCTCTCTCTCTCTCCCCCTCTGTCTGTCTGTCTGTCTCTCTGTCTCTCTCTCACACACACAGACACACACACTGCAGAGAAAGAGACAGAGACAGAGACAGAGAGACAGAGAATGTTACTGCTATGCATACTTTATGCTCTCCCTAGTGTATATGCTTTTCTCCCCCTCTTTGTAGTCCTTAGAAGTCTATAGCTTTGTCCACAGATAGGACCCTGTGAGATTTCCCCCACCACATTAGCATGTCTACTGTGCTTGCTCAGGTTTTGTTTAGGCACCTCTGGTTTCTTGAGGTAACTTGGGTAAAAAGTACCTGTCATTTTTACACGGTACAATTTCACACACTTCCAGGTTCTATGGCTGTTTCTATCTCTCCATCCATTTTCGCCATATGCTTTCTGCATTTTTTCACCTTTTTTTATTAGAATAGTCTCTCAAGGAAGCTCCTTCCACAGGGGTAAGCTGAATAAAGAGTGTGTAAGGAGAAACCCGGAGATGGCAGCTAGGAATTTTACTGACTTAGGAAAGTGTGAGTAGTCAGTTCTCTTCTAAAGTCCATAGACTTACTAGCCATGGGAGTTGACTACTTTTACAGTGACAATCATCATGTCCCTCCTGTTCTATTGGCCTTAAGTTCAGTTAGACAATGATTGCTTGCAAGCAAGGCGTGTATGTAACTCCTGACCCTTCAGGGATTTCTTGCCATTTTAGTCATTGTTGTAGTTCATGGTCATCACAGCTGGGGTAGGACTACTGACCCACCTCCTTCCCTTGACAATTGACTGTACTTACAGATATTATGGAAGCTAGGCCTCCTGGAGAAGGCTTTATGTCAGATCTAGCTTCAATATTTCACACCTTCTGTCCAAAGTTTATGGTATTTTGAGCAATAAATTGTTCTTCCTTTCAGTCTCAGAGGAGCAACTGAGAATAATAGAAATCTCCATTATTCTGGAAGACTTTCTGATTCCCCTGACCAACAACTTGAAATAGGCAAACTCAATATCCTGGAAGTAGTATTGTTAAGTCCAAGTGGTACAGCTTTGTTAGCACCTTGTGTGTCTCTCTGTGTGTAAATGTAAACAGTTATATGTATGACATGTGATTTTAGATTAATATTTAAAACAATGTTTTCTTATGGATTTTTCAAACTCCCTAGTATTATTGACATTCTTGTTCTTTCTTTTGGGTTGGTAACCATTGCACTTATGCATGGCTTTTCCTGTATTGCACCCCAAACCCTTTCTGTACACATTTTCTCTCTCAGTTGAAGCTGGCCCATTGTTTCCCCTTAGCTGTCCTTCTTTATCTTACGCCAATCTTGTCTTACACTTTTTAAAATCTTCTGACGGGCGGTCACATGCAGTTTACCAAACTCATTCTTTGAAATATCTCCGAGCCTTTCCAGCTTTTTCCGACCCTTTGCTTTCACCTCCTCTTTTTTATCTTTCCCTTCTCATTACCCACCCACGCCCTCAGAATAATTCAAGTTTTATTTAGAATGAGTAAAAATGAATGTGCTTCGGGCCCTAGACCATGTAGGCCAAGCTTTGCCTAGAGACAATATTTACAGCTGAGTGATAAATTGGGATTGTTATCAAGGGGTTGACAGCCTGTTAACTGGAGCAGGGGTGGAAATATTGTCATAAAATTGCTGAACTCAGGAAAGTAAATATTTAATGGGTCTTGCAGTAAAAACAAGTTGATAAATAGAAACCTCCAACGTAAGAGAGACTATAGTCGGTTTGAAGAGGAATTCTGATAAAGCTAGGTTTGGTAGAATTGAATCTCACTGTCCAAGAGACATTAATTTAGGATGTTTTTGTGTTGAAGAACTATGACTGTGATTAAGCCTGAGGCTCAGACATAGAGAACAAATAAACAGCTTGTTTCTTGATACATAGATGCAAATGACACACAAAGAGACCGGGCAAGTTCAGAGTTAAATTGCATTTCTCAGTCAGTCTCAAAGTTTTTTCAAACATATGTCTAAGTTCTGATGCATGGGCGGTAGGTAAAAGTGTTGTATTCACAACATTCTGTAAGTTATTTGTAAAGCCAGTCCCATGGCCTTATTCAATCTATACTCTATGACATTTTAGAGAAGATCATAGAATGGACAAGGTCAAGACAGAGCAACCATGCTAACCTGATTTTCTGTGTGAAAGCATATCAAGAAGAAAGTGAACAAGAAAGGATTTCACAGACATTTACTCCATCCTAGGGAGTGGGTGAATGTATGCAACCTGCAGGTAAACACATAAGCAATTACTTTAGAAGAAACTAAATTGTTGTAGTAAATATTAAAAATGGATTGCTTAAGTCTTTATCGGCCCCGCGGTCTCACTCCACGGGCGCCAATTCTAGTATGGAGCCGGATGCACAGACACTATCACTCGGTCTGCAAGTCATATTCTCCACACAGCTCTCTTCCCAGACAGTTTACTCTGCCTGTCCTGGTGCTTCTGCCCCCATCCCAGGTGGAATTACTGCCCTGGCATCTTCTTTCCTCCACTGTCCATCACAAACCGATTTTCATACAGATAGATATATTCAATTATCAACCCACAAACCCTCTATACAATAAGATTACATTCAATAGACAAAGATACAGACTGCCTTTCCATATGAGATTAAAAAAAAAAAACCTCTAAAAATCCACAACATTTCCTGCAACACTAAATAATACCAAAAATTAAGTACACAGATGCTTGGCCAAGATGTACAGGAGTTGTTTTCTTCACATTCTTCATCCTCGGCAGGCAGAGTTGGCTGAAACTCACTCACATTTCCTTTCGGAGCTAATCAGTGTATACACTCCTAATCTCACATCTTCTTTATATTCAGTCCTACAGCTAATGGAGACAAAATGAACCTTCAGACATATTACCAGAAATACAAGACATCTCCTCCCTAATGGATGAATAGCTACCGACTTTCCAGCTTGGACCATAAGTGGCCTTTGTGAGGAGAGAACACTCATGGTAATAGAGCCAACATCTACTGGAAAGCAAAACTGGGAATAAGAGACGTGGTCCTTGATGGCTTTACTCAAGCCTAACTCCCACCATTCCATTATTCTTATTTTTATATGTTTTTTGAAATTTTTGTTTGGTATTTTGGTTCACATTCACTTACCCACTTCTAATATCTCCCAGATCCATTTCCTTTCTTTAACAAATGAATTTCTTGTCTCCTTTAATTTTTTCCCTTAACCTATCATATCCACGTTTTGATGTCTATATACTCATGGGTATATGGCCTTCTACTATAACATGGTTATCTCACCAGGGGTCACACACACTCTTGAAGGAAATTAACTCTCTCACTTCTAGCAATTGCAAATACTTCTTCAGGGAAGGTTGGGTCTACATGCCCACCTCTTCTCTCACCGTTTCAATTTTGTCCTACTTCAGCCTGTACATACTGTCATTAATTACCACTGTAAGTCTGTATGTGCCGCTAATTGCTGTGTCTAAAAAGCAGTAATTTCTTTGTAGTCATCATAAAAAAAACCAAAAATCTGAACCACTGTGTTTCAACAGGTCATGAGCCCTGTGGGAGAACCTGTTGCTACTATTCTAAATGAGCTTAGTATTGAATAAACTCCTAATAACTTAGAACCATAGATTAGTACATCTTTCAGCAATTGTCAGAGAAGATTCTTTACTCGGATGATAATTAACATGAAGACATGCTGATAGTCAAGGTACAGAACACAATAGACTACAGAAAATCCCAACAATGCTTAAAGAAGGGTAACACCGAAGTTTTTATTTATGAAGGCAAAGTAGTCCTTTTCTTCATAAGTAAATTCAAGATATTGTTCTAAGAATTAAATCCAGGTTTGGTTTTTAATTCTTTTCAGGGATCCTTTAGCCTAAATCCTGCAGGTTGATTAAAACTTCTTCAGGTAAAGATCAAAAGGAGACAGAAGAAAAGGTATGTGGGACTGGGTGTTTCTAGTCATCTCAGTATGAATCAACAACACAGATTCTAGTGCATACTTGACACACAGTAAATGTTTCTGACAGATCATCTACATAGCAAGCTCTGTAAATAACTGTTCTGTGTATCTCTTCATTTCTTCATTTCTTATACAACCTCAGTTGTAAATCTTCTTTAAAATACCATGACAATATGATTTACCATAAAAACTGAGATACTTTTGAGAATAAAATAGTAGGCGATTAATAATTAAATTAAAAATACAAATGTCCACTGGGTTTTAGGTAGGCAAAACTGTAAATATATTTTTCTTAAATATAAATAAAACTTTTATAAATTCTTTCCTAAACCTATTGATTCAAATCCCAGGAAAAATATCCAATTCATATTTCTGTTCTGGAAAAAAACAAACAAGAATTGAGAAAATATGAGTATATAAAAATATGAACAAGTATTACCAAGTGTTATTTTTACTCTTTCTAAGAAAAAAAACATATATATCACATTGGATTTCCATGAGGACAGTGACCCTGATATCATCTTAAGTAAGGGGAAATCATATGTTGGAAGAAATTTTTTCTCAATGCATAAAATCTTAAAATGTGTAAATCTAATCTTTTCCTTTCTATCTTTTCCTCCTTTTCTCTCTTCACCTTTACCCTCCTTTCTTTCTTCTCTATCTTTTTTCATTCATTAGTGTTGATATTTTATTTATTTTGTATTCAAATGTGTTGATATTTTATTAAGTCACTGTGCTGAGCTATAAATTAATGATAGAGATTTAAAGGCAAACGGACGAAAACTGGAAGAAAGAAATAAGACAAACAGAGTTTAAACAGTGGGGGAATCGCTGCCTACATGCTGATTAAAGAGGGGAAACTTATTAACTGTGAGTTATTATGCATGAAGACATGAAAGATATTAAATTGTATAATGAGTGCAGAGATGGAAGGATATTACTTTCACTTAGTCTTTGTATATGTAGCGAATTCTTAGGGAGGCATCCAAGCATGTGAAAAATCTGGTTCTATGGTTGCTGGGCTTGGTGATATTAAAACCATGATGACTAGAAGTCATGCTGTTATGTAGGAGATTACTATAGGTCATACGTGCCAGACCAGCCTGAGTGAGAAAGTCGGTCAGAGCCGTGAACCATAGTGTCTCCTAATTGAAATGACATCATGTCAGTCAAGATAGAAACAAAACCTGTACCTTTTCAAGGAAATACAATAGACCTAATATGTCGAAGAATGAATTGAGTTTTAGAAACTGTTAGGATATCTAAGGAGCCATAACATAGAAATTACCAATAAATAAATTCACTGCTAATAAAAAATTAAATAAACATTTTAAAATAATTAGTTAAACATTTGAGGGGTTAATTTGGCCTACTTTATCTTCTCTGTGTATTCATTAGTTATCACATAATGGCAAAGTTAGACATGTTTTCTAGAAGATGATAGAATAATATCAGTTAATGTTAGTGATTATCTCACTTACTGGCAGATAAACAATGTATTATTTTCTGTGGAAAACCTCCCAAGATCAGTTCATAACCTTGAATCAATTCCTGACTCACTTTCCAACTGTTCATTGGCCTTATACATATTTAATGCTTGACTACTTATTTTGTTCTTGCCTTTGCAGTTCTAGTTTGAAAGGTAACTAGAGACAAGAATACGAAGTTAATTTAGGTGTATTCCCCATGGTTTTCAGCAAATTGTCTTTCTCCAGATGAACAAAAATAAAGTCCTTTATTTGGATACCATCAAGAAAATCCACCACACATATTTTACATTTATGTCCATATTCTCAAAAAATAAGTAAGATGTATGTAATGACTTTCATATTTGAATATTGACAGTTACCTCCTGTCACAACACTCCCCTTATTATATACATTATCTTCTTTAGCAATATGTAATTATAATTGTCTACAAAGTCTGGCATCTTAGTATCCTTTAGATAGACAATGCGACAGACATATAAAGGTAATATTTAAATGCTTATTAATATATATTGCAAGTAACAAAGCTGCTATCTGCAGTCCCATTTCTAGAAAACTCAGTTGCATACAACAGTAGTGCGTTTACCATTCTCTTCCAACATTTTTCCCCTTTAGGGGAGCCACATCCTAGCTCCAGTCTCTAGGCTAATGGCCAACAAGACCAGAGTTTCTAGGTTACATCCTCAACAAGACTAGTGTCTCCAGGTTATTCCAGCAACAAACCTGCACACCAGGTTTTACAAGTCCGCTCCTTGCCTAATGACCACCAATGCAGAGGGAAGCAGAAGTTAAATTTATAATATGACTCCCAGCACCAGACAATCATGTTAAAGGCCACAGTAGATTTCTTATTGGATGCTTGTACACATATTCCCTGCTTGCTGCTTACTATACAGTCTTGCCCCATCAACATCCGGACTTGTACCACCACCAAAACTGTCCTGTGTGATGGTGGTACGTTGGCTGTCAGGGAAAGCTAGCTCAAATAGAATAAAGACCCTTCTGTGAGTTGCACAAAAAAAGGAAAGCCACATGATTTACAATAGACACTTCATGGAACTTGAGTTTCCAAGTAAAACTATATCATAGTAGGACAGCAAGTTTTGAGGGATTGGCCACTGAATGAGCCTCTATTACAGACAAAATTTAAGGAAGCCGCTACAATAAAGAGGGAGATACGCTTGATCCTGTTGAAAGTGCCAAACTAACCAGTCACACCAAGATGAGGCTTTCTCTTTCCTAGCAGGGAAGAAGAGGCTAGAGCACACAGAAGCCATCTTTCTGGTTCTCACTTCTGTTGAGAGTGGAAACCATGGAGTCTAGTATAGCTTGTTCTCCTTCAAGACTGCACTGTTAGTAGAGACAAGCATTCTCCTGACATCAGGACTTCTGGACCCCAACCCTGGGAGAAAGTTTTTATAGCAGGCTGTTGTCTTGCAACGCCAAACTGCGGTAAAAGTGGCATGTAGGTGTGATGCCCCTTATATAGAGGTGCTCTGGAAGCCTCTACCAAACCACTGGTAGACTGAAATCCATTCAAAAACCCTCCTACTCTATAATATCTGTGTGTATTTGACAGCATTGTATAAATGTCTTGAGTTCTATTACCTACCCGTTAGCAATTGTGACCAAAATTACAATAATTAATAAACCAATATTAGCAAGTCCCAATTAATGTTCATAAAACCCCTCAAGAAACTGTGATTTCAATTTTTAGATAGAAAGACAGAAACACAGAGACTTTGAGAATGACATACAAATTCACTCTGATAGCAAAGCTGTCACTAGCATGCCTACTCAGTTGTTCATTTGACTTTTTTTTTTCATTTAATTTTATTTTTACACACAAGACCTTTTTCCCCTCCTGGTCCAATCTCCTACTGTTCCAAATCCCATACCTCCTCCCTGCCCTTCCCTGTCACCATGAGAATGTCCACACCCCACCTACCCCACCAGAACTCTAAACTCCCTGGGGCCTCCAGTCTCTTGAGGGTTAGGTACATCTTCTCTGACGGAACCCAGACCCGAGAGTCCTCTGCTGTGTATGTGTTGGGGACCTCATATCAGCAAGTGTACGCTGCCTGGTTGGTGATTCAGTGTCTGAGAGATACAGGGGTCCAGGTTAATTGAGACTGCTGGTCATTCTACAGGGTCAACTTCCTCCTCAGCTTCCTCCATCTTTTCTCTAATGCAACCACAAGGGTCAGCAGCTTCTGTGCACTGGTTGGGAGCAAATCTGCATCTTACTCTTTCAACTGCTTGTTGCGTCTTTCTGAGGGCAGTCATGTTAGGTCCCTTGTAGTGAGCGCTCCATAGCCTCAGTAATGGTGTCAGGCCTTGGATCCTCCCCTTGAGCTGGATCCCCTTTGGGGCCTGTCACTGGATCTTTTTTTCCTCAGGTTCTTCTCCATTTCCATCCCTGCAGTTTTTTTCAGACAGGAACAATTATGGGTCAGAGTTTTGACTGTGGAATGGCAACACCATCTCTCACTTGATGCCCTGTATTTCTTTCCTTTTCCTTCCTTTCATCCTTTCTTTCTTCCTTAACAATCACATTATTGATGAGAATAAGCATGCTGAGAGGAACAGATTTTCTGGTAATGGTGTCCAGAAATGTTCCAGGTTTTTGTGGTCCAAACAAAGACTTGTACTTGTACAGACATAAGAGTAGGAGCAGAGATAGAGAATGTTTATAAAAGGAGGAGACGGAGGAGGAGGAGAAGAAGGAGAAGGAGGAGAAGAAGAAGAAGAAGAAGAAGAAGAAGGAGGAGGAGGAGGAAGAGGAGGAGGAGGAGGAGGAGGAGGACGAGGAGAAGGAGAAGGAGAAGGAGAAGGAGAAAGGAGAAGGAGAAGGAGAAGGAGAAGGAGAAGGAGAAGGAGAAGGAGAAGGAGAAGGAGAAGGAGAAGAAGAAGAAGAAGAAGAAGAAGAAGAAGAAGAAGAAGAAGAAGAAGAAGAAGAAGAAGAAGAAGAAGAAGAAGAAGAAGAAGAAGAAGAAGAAGAAGAAGATGGTGATGATGATGATGACAATGAAGAAGAAGACTCCTAAGACTCCTCTAGGGAGGTCGCTGGATAAAAGAAAAAAAAATTAGAAGCTCAACAGGTCATGTTCTACAGAATAAGGGATTTTTTATACTGCAGAGCACAGATTTTTAATGCCGTTTAATCAGAGTGTGGACCTTTCCTCTCATGTAAGTTCTGATACTTATAGTTCCAAATGTAGCTTCATAACTGTTAGCATCTTAAAGTCAATACAGGGATGCCAGGAATGTGCATTTTTTCTGTTATACCAACTTCTGTACTACCTCCAGGCAGTCTGGAGAATCTCTGTGCATGAGGCAATAGCCAGATTTAGCTGTGGGGTTTTTAGCTTTAGTCTTTGCCAAGTGGTTTCATATACATTCTAAGTTAGAAGCATGGGCACATGCTTTCTGAACCTCATTCTCTTTACTATTTGCCTGCCTCATCTCCGTGGTCATTATCTCCAGAAGCTTTTTGCTTTATAGCTTTTTTGTCAAAAATAAAATACGATTTCAAAAATGTTAAATGATTGGCTGCAAAGAGTATGAAAAGAGCATTTAAGGCACAGCAACAAACCCGGCAGAAAGCGTGTTGCTCTGTGGGACTCTGGGTACCCTGTGTCCCAAAGATAAAGGTGCAACAAGTAGATATCTAGTCCTTGTAGTTTCTGAAACCCAGTGTACCTTCTCCACAAAGGTCTAAAACTAAAGCTTCGTAGCCAAACTAAAACAAAACTTTGTGGTCCACATCTTGGTTAGTAAAAAGCAAAAATTACTACATGTAAAACCAAAAATGAAAGAAAGATAGACAGACAGACAGACAGAAAGAAAGAAGAAAGAAAGAAAGAAAGAAAGAAAGAAAGAAAGAAAGAAAGAAAGAAGTAGGGGGGCATTTATCACATTGGACTCACTTATCACATAAGACAACAGAAGTTATTGGGAGCAATGTCTGCTTTAACAAAGGAAGCACTGAGAGCCTGTGCACACTTCTGCAGGGGTTGACTCATTCCTGGGCATTCTCCTTTAAAGGCACGAAGCACGGGTTAAATGATTATAGAGGTAGGCAGGGATACCTGTAAGATGTGCAGCTTGCATCACAGCTTCAGCTGAAAATAAAGCATCCGCACCAGACACTCCACAGAAACATAAGCACAGGAGTCTGACTGCAGATAGCCGCTTCACCTAGTGTCTAATCAAAACTTTGATATTCAGCAGTGACAGATGAACTGTTCACTTTGCTGACTAAGTTCCTGTAAGAATGTGCAACGTACCTGTTTTAGCACTGGTTGTTTTTTTTTTTTCATGTGTAATATGGGGAGCAAGGGGACCAAGCTTTATGTAACGCATACATGATTCTAGACATAACATTTTGTGAGGAAGACCAAGAAAATGATGTGAAAGCACGTGTTGTAGTGAAGTGTAAGGTTGATTTGTAAAAGACGAACAATGGAAGTCAAGATGTAGTTGTGATTTCTGCCTTTATCCCACAGCTAACCAAGCTAAAAATACCAAATTCACTTTAAACTTTTACATGCTCACATTGATGTGATGATTGAAAAACATTTTCAAAGCAATCTGATCATTGAGTTACCATGGCACTGCAACAGTAAGGACAGGTGTGGTGCATGCTCCACCCGTGACGTAGGTATAGGGCTGTGCCTGGGGGTGTTTGGTAATGAGTGAAGGAAAGACTCCGGAGTAGCCTCACGAAGCTTCTTTCCTCTGAACTGGCCTCAGCAGAACAGGAGCTTGGGATGCACGCGCTCCATCCACGTTTATTTTCCTGTGATGAAATTTTTTGTTGAGCATCTCCCCGAAGTCTCAGGTGTCATTTTCTTTGAAGGGGAAGCCTTAAAACCTGTGCAAATTTCCCTTCCGGTGTGATTTCTAGCACTGAACCTGTTACACCAATGCTATTCTTTTTTCTGTTCATCCACGCAAGAGGCATCTGCTTCAGCTAACAGGATCTGCTTGCTGCCAGGTAGATAAATATACTTGTAAATATTTTAACCTGCTTACTTTATCTGCAGGCATGCTATGTTCTGTCGTTCATTGAGTCCAAGAACCTTGTCTTTATCCTGTATAATTTAGCAAGATTTTGAGATTTTTCTCCCACATATTTAATTTAACCCTTCCCTATTTAATTTTTTCTCTTTCTTCTTTTATTTATAATTATATCTTGGTAATGTGATATGCTGGATAGCTGGATTTAGGCAGAATATTTATATGTAGTAAATATACATCCATTCATCACTGTTGCCTGCTGATTGACGCAGGGATGTGCAAGAGAGGATGGACTTCTCTAGCATCAGTGGGAAGGGAGGCCCTTGGCCCTATGAAGCATTGATACCCCAGCATAGTGAGCAGACAGTGAGGGGAGGAGCACCATCATAGAGGCAAAGGGGAGGGGGAGGAGATAGCAGGTTTGGGGAGGAGAGACCAGGAAGGGGGACAGCATTGGAATTGTAAATCGATAAAATAACAAATAAAAAATAAAAGTTTTAAGCTAAGCAATAGTTGATAAATAATGTGCTTTTTTTTATATATATAAAGCAGGACTATGATTTCCTTGGCATCATGACTTAGCACCATATCCACATTGCAGTTAGTAATAGTGCCTGTTGATGATACCATCATAATTTGACAGGCATTGCTCTTGAAAGGATCATCAATATTCAGAAAGAAGGACAATAGCAATTTGTTCCAAAGCCCCACATCAGAATAAAATATTTATTGGTGAGGTGGTAGAACCCCATAGGTTTACACACAAGGTTTGAGGTTACAACCCACAGTGCTAGCTACCACCACCATGAATGTCTTCATGTTTGCATGACCCTATGACTTTTTTGAATGCAGTATTTTTTTAAGTGAATACTATTGGGCACAGTATTGCCGATACAATGGTTCAAACATAAGCTGTTCTCCCTTTGTATTCTCAGAACATAAATACATCTAAATAAGGATTTTGGCACAATACAGGTTCTGTCATATCCATAGAGAAAGAAAAATGATGCTTGTTCCATGATTTTGTACAGAAATTATTGGTTTATTTCAAAATCTCGTTTAAATAATTCTACTTGTGGGGTTTGATTGTTGTTGTTGCTGCTGCTGATGTTGCTGCAAACCATGCAGATATCCAAATAGCTTGAGTGAATTTAACTTCCTTTGGTAGCTCCTATATATATGTGTGTGTGTGTGTGTGTGTATGTGTATGTGTATGTGTGTGTGTGTGTGTGTGTGTGTATGTATGTATGTATATATTATATATATTCTGTATGCTTATCTTATGCATAAAGCAGACTGCTATTTTTAAAATATCAATAATCAGCAATAACAAAAGTTTACTTTTGACATGCTTTCGTTCGAAGGTTAAATGTTATTCCTGTTGTAACTGTGAGAATTCTCCTAGACCTCAGTGGGGTAGCCTCATGGCATAGCCCTATGAATGGGATGCTATCAGGGAAACACACTGATTGTAGAAAAGACAACAAAGCTCCAGAAAAGAAACTATCTCATAATCTGGAGTAATTGATGGGGCATTATGAAAGGAAGATATTTTTATACTATTCATGATACTACTTGGCTTATGAGGCAAGGTTAGTGTTAGTGATTTTAAACCCTATAGCCTGAGATGACTAAGAACAGAGGGTTCCCACTTACCTACACCCTCAGAAAAGAAAGATCATCAGAAGATAGGATTCCAGAAAAAAAGAATCAACATTTTAGATTTGAAATTAAGACATCAATCATAGACCTCAGTAGAAATCACCCTGGGTTATCTGGTAATATGCTAATCTTTACTATTAAATATTTTCATGCAACAAAAACCATGGTATGTATTCATCATCCTCAGGTGGGGTTATCTGCTCCAGAACTTTCTAAAAAATGGCTGGAAAGACACAGCAGGAAAAACTTTTATACTTTGCTGGTAACCCTTTGATC
This sequence comes from Micromys minutus, assembly GCF_963924665.1. NCBI lineage: Eukaryota > Metazoa > Chordata > Mammalia > Rodentia > Muridae > Micromys > Micromys minutus. The sequence continues at coordinate 9,937,888 of NC_137971.1, forward strand.
ACCATTGCGTCGTCATTTCTGACACAACTTGCTCCAAAGGCTACTCACATGTGCGGTGTTTGTGAGGGAATTCAAAGGTGTAGTGTCTGATTTTCACTGTGGTCAAGTTGATTGAAATGATTCAAACAGAATTCACAGCTGGGGGGGGGGAGAGCAAGTCAGATGATCATTTAGGGCAGAGGACTGCTAATTTAAATCACGCTGAGCTCATCACAGCCTGTCAGACACCATCTAGAAAAGACCAAAAACAGTGGTTTTGAATGGCTGCAATGTACATACTCTAATTCGCAAGGCCTTTAGCCATTTCCTCTCAGAACAAATTCCTGTTATTGTTATGTGTTTCCAGTCTTCATTCAAATGATACCTGGGCATTAACCCACCCTATTGGGCAGATTCACTGCAGATCAACAAAGATGTCCTCTCTTATAGTAATGCTATGTAAATACATGAATGATTTCTTGATTCTTATTAGCAATTCTATAGTCTTCCTAAATTTATACAAGTAATTATGAGTCCGTATGGGTATAAAAGCTGCAATCAGAGCTCTGGAAACAGTCCTGTATCACGGGCCAATTGCATTTGGATAGAAGGCAGGCTTGGAACCTATTTGTGATGAGGGAAGGCATTTCTTCTGGGCTAGCTGTAAACCATGGTCTGATAATTAAGGACTGTAAGCTGGGAGTGGACAGATTGTTGTGGGTGCAAGGACCAAAGATGACTGGATTGATCAAAACAATACTTCAATACTAGTGAGACACAAGGCAGATGAATTGCTTTGTGACAAAACTGTGCTAACTTAAGACATGAGAATTATTCTTTTAAACTCTTAATAAACCAGTGGAACTAGTGATAGACAATGAATGTTTAGTTAGATAACTGCTCTTAATAGAATCTCATGCAAACATCCTTACTGAAACTTCTTATTCCATCTATGAATTGAATTTTTGTTGTAAACTTGCTGTGAGGTTTTGAGAAAAAAAAATTTTTTTTGAAGTACTATGTAATGTAATCTCCTTAGAAAGCAAAAGAACTAAGAACAACATTAAGCAAGGGGCCTTTTCTTACTCAAAAGGCTTCTTTCATTCAGCACTAAAATAGTGGACCTTTTTCTTTCTCTGAGCAATAAATGTAGGAACTTCTTTTTCAACCAAAATGAGTGACTTCTTTTTGCTCTTGCTTTATGGAACTTGCTAGTGGGAGCTTTTGCTCCATCCACAAAATATATAAATATGCATATATATGAGTATATGAATATGTTTGTATAGTTGTGTGTATGTATGTATGCATGAATACTTGTGGAGTGGATGAGACAGGTAGTCGGGCCCTGACAAAAATATAAGTGTTTCTCACTGATAAATGGATATTAGCTCAAAAGCTCAGAATTCCCAAGATACAATTCACAGACCACATGAAGCTCAAGAAGAAGGAAGACTGAAGTTTGTGTGCTTAAGTCCTTCTAGAAAGGGGAACAAAAATATTCTCAGGAGACAGAGTTTGGAGCAAAGACTGAAGGAAAGGCCATGCAGAGACTGGCTTATCTGGGGATCCAGCCCATATACAGCCACCAAACCCAGACAATATTGCTGATGCCAAGAAGTGCCTGCTGACAGAAGCCTGATATAGCTGTCTCCTCAGAGGCTCTGCCAGTGCCTGACAAATACAGAGGCAGATGCTCACAGCCAACCATTGAACTGAGAATGTCTTCCTTAATGACTTAGGACTTAGAGAAAGAATTGAAGAACTTGAAGAGATTTGCAACCCCATAAGGACAACCATATCAATCAACCAGACTTCCCAGGACCTAATCCACTACCCATGGATCCAGCTGCACATGTAGCAGAGGATGGATGGCCCTGGTCCTGCCAAGGCTTGATGCCCCAATGTAGGGAAATATCAGGTCAGGGAGGCAGGAATGAGTGTGTGGGTGGGTCAGTGTACACCCTCATAGAATCAGGGAAAAGGGAATGGATGGGGGTATGGAAGGGAAACAGGGAAAGGAGATAACATTCGAAATGTAAATGAAATATATCCAATTTTAAAAAAGGGGGGTTATGTGTGTATGAATGTGTATGTATGTGTGTGTCCGTGCCTATTTCTTGTGTAAGAGTTTTTATTTCTGTGAGCCTGACTTTTTTTTCCTGACTCACTAAAAGTTCATGGAAACTCTGAGCTTCTATGGCTGGAACAGTAAGAGCTTCTTGGCTAGCCATAAGGGATTTCTGGATGACTCACCAGAGAAAGAAACTCTAGCAATTAATCCTTTATATAACCCCCCACTGCTAAACAGTATGTGTTAATTCACCAGACGTTCATGTGATTATTGAAGCACAGAGCAATAAGCGTTAAGTTTTCCAGCACTTATTCAAGCACAGAGAACTATAAAGTAAGTAAGAGTTAAGTTTCTTATAATTTAAAAAATCATCGGTCTTTTGACCTTGCTGAGTCCAACTTGGCAGGTCCTGGAAACATCCCAATTCACATGAAAACACACACAAACACACAAACAAACAAACTCATCATCCCTTTAAGAGAAAACCATATAAGAAATCTTCCGTCAGTAGATAACCATGTGCCTACCAACATCACTCTGTTCCTGTATCTATAAAGAAACAGGAGAAGTATGAGAGACTCTCCAATATTCTATTCATCTCTAAAATTCTTTGATCTATGCCAGAAAAAGAAGGAAAAAAAGGAAGGGCACAGGCCTTAGTCAATGAGTGTCCTCACTTCCATAGTGAAATCTTTGAAATCTCCCATTAGATCCTATGTTCTCCCCTCTGAAGCTTTGTGGGCCTTTGATGAAGCACGGTGATGATACAGACAAGCAAAGCCCATCTTTCACTCATTTCCTCTGTACAAAACTGTCACAAGTGACAAGTCAACTTATCACTGAAGGAAGAAATGTATTGGTTTTGTGAGAATGAAAGTAGGAGGTTAAACTTAAGGAGCCACAAGTCTCTTTGGAGGATGTTCAAAGATGGTTCTTCACTAAGAAAACATTACTGAGTTTCCTTAGATTTCTTTATCATATTTCCAGTCCATCATCTGCTCTGACTGAATTTTACACCAAGATAAAATAAGAAGCTAAGCTTTAAGTTCTCTCATAGAATGAAGAGATCTTAAAAACAGGATCTCTCATTAGAGGTGTCACATGGTTTGACTCGTTTGATGTCCCTTAGACTATAAATGGCAGATCAAGAAAAGCAATCATATTTCTTGTCACATGTCCTTCCATAGAAAATGTTGCTTCTTTGAAAATTATCACTCTCTACATGCTACTGCCTCAGATTTCTGCCCTTTCCGCTGATCCCCGAATTTTGTCTCATGTTCTGTATTTCTGATTACCACATAACATCCCTATCATAGAGGAATTCCTCCTGAATTCATTCTCATCACCAACCTACTTTTTGGCTGTTCTTTATAGTCATTTTTTTCCACAAGATTTTCTTAATCATAGTAGAATTACAAAATATCCACAGATTTGATCTAGAATCATCTTCAAAATGGACATTTTTTATAATTGTTCTCAAGAAAACACTTTACATCTAGTATATTACTAGCTCCAGGTAAGTCAATTCAGTTCAGCTACATTCATCTTTCCTCAGCTACATCCATCATTTTTAGCTCTTGTTATCCCTTGTTTCTGTAGAATCATATTCATCCATTGTTTCTTAGTACTTACTGAGCATTCTACTTAATTATATATGTATTAGCCTTTTCAGCTCTCTGACAAAATACTAAATAGAAACTCTTTTGGATGAAGTTTATTTTGGCTCATGGTTTTAGAGAGATTATAGTCTATCATAATGAAGAAGTCATGACATTGGAGACGTCGTCGTTGTCCTTGTCATTGAAAGTGACATCCAGGGAGTATTCATGTGGTATAGACCAGATGCAGAACACTCAGGCAGCCAACAAGGATGAGCAATGCATCTGTTTCTGCCAAACCAGTTCCATCCCCGAAAGCATGGAAAGCATCCAAAATAGCAACATGAGTTGAAAACTGCAAAACCAGAACATGAGTTCCTAGGCAACATCTCAAATTCAAACTATAGCAAATATGTTTGTATGCACCTGTATAGAGAGATGTTCCACGTCCCGCTATACAGTAATAGTCATTTTCCCCCATTACTTTATTTGTTTACATTTCAAATGTTATCCCCCATTCCAGGTCTCCCCTCAACAATCCTCCCCACTCTACCCTCTCCCCTTTGCCTATAAAAGGGTGCTCCCCCACCGACCCACTCCTGCCTCACCCCTTTAGTATCCCCCTTCTTTGGGGCACAATGCCTCCACAGAATTAAGCACCCCCTCTTTACCACTAGTGCCAGATAAGGCTACACATGTACTGGGTGCCGTGGACCAGTCTGGTTGGTAGTTTAATCCCTGAGAGCTTGGGGGGGTCATGATACTTGATACTATTATTCTTCCTCTGGGGTTGAAATCCCCTTCAGCTCCTTCAAACCTTTTTTTAAGTTGATTGTCTAAAAGGCATAAAAATGCATCAAAATCATGCATTATATCATTCAAAACTAAAAATATGGTCGGAAAAATAGGACAAAGAAGTGAAATGGAAACATTCATCATCATTCTTTATTTTCTATTGGTTGTCTTATTTCTGTACATTTCAAATGTCATCACCCTTTCCAATTTTCCCTCTGCAAACCCCCTATTTCATCTTCTCCCCCCTGCTTCTATGAGGGTGCTCTCCCACCCACTCACTCATTCCTGCTTCATTGCCCTATACTAAACAGCTGCCTTCTCAGGACCAGGGGCCTCCCCTCTCATTGATGATAATAATGCAATCCTCTGCTACATATGTAGCTGGAGCCCCATGTCCCTCCATGTGTATGCCCTGGTCGGTGCTTTAGTCCCTGGGAGTGCTCATGGGTCCTGCTAGTTGATACTTTTGTTCTTCCTATGGAGCTGCATTTCCCTTCATTTCATTCAAGCATTTTAGCTTTTATAAACAGATAGTGTATGGCTCCCTAGATAAAAAGCATTGCGCAGTGATAGAGCTCACTATTTGTAAACAAAACATGTTGTTATCTAATTGGCCAAATACAGCAGGTTTATATTTAAAGAGTCTAGAAGAAAATGCCACTTCTGGATGTAGGGACAGAAACACCGTGTTAAAATGGAGTATAACCAAGGAAATCTAATATGTAAGGTGAAAATTATTCTTTAACTCTCTAAGTTCTAGGCCAAGAAGTGACCTGAGTCCCCCTGTCCTCCTAAATCCCATTATTGTTTTGTTAGTCTTGCTTTTTTTTGCTGAGAATAAAAATTTCCAATATTTTTCTTTTTTTATTCCATGCAGCAGTTATGATAATAAAAAGCTCATATTTAACAAGTAATTGCCATATGTCAGGCACTATAATAAATGGTTTGTTGCATTGTATTTATATACAATAATAATGTTGTTAATATTCTCATCATATGTAAGAAACCGAGACTCAGAATAGATTAACCAATCGTATTCAGAATATGTAAGAAAACATGTTACAGACTTGAGACCTCAATGCAGATACTGATACTGGTGATCCTTAAGTTCTTGCCTTCCTGGCTTTCATGAATATATACTTGAAATTTTTTTCTCTTACGTTATTCTTGTTTTTGTTATATTTTAAAATTTACATGTTTGTTTTGTTTTTTGTTCTTAATCCTGGTGATTACACCCAGGGCTTCACACACAGAAATCAAAATGCTTAATAATAAGTTACATTCTTGACTCCTTAAAAATACTGTGGAATTCACTGACAAAATTATCTTTGGATGGTTCACAACTTTCAATGCCATCTAGCTGAGCAGATCAAGTCTGGTACGTCTCTCCAAATACAGTTGGCAAGCATTCACCTAGTTACAGCTTAATCCTCCTCTTAATGAGGAGATAAGAGCCATAGGAGAAAGCCAAGAATTGCTGCTTCCTGCATAGAAAGGGGGAAATAGAAAAGAGAGACAGAGACGCAGATAGAGATACAGAAAGAGAGCCAGTTCCTGTACCGCATCAGAACATTTTAACACTCCTGTCTGCATCAGCACAGCACAGTACAGGCCATGGGTCCTCATTACACTGGCAAATCAGAAAGCGATTGAAATGCCCAAATGAACGAAATATAAGCGATACAAAGTACTAGGAGGTCTCGGGCATCTGCGCATAGCTGAGCGGATGGGAGAGACGAAGGAAAAGCCATGAGGATTCAGGAAGCACTAGAGGCAGTGGTCCTCTTCCCGACTCAGTGTTCACACACGTCACCAGAGCACAGATACAAGATTCCCCGTTTAAGAAAGCTGAGGTGAAGAGTACTTTTTAAAACATGGAAAGTGGCACATTTTATCTTTAGACGGGAAAAAGTGTTGCCAGGACCTGTTTCATAGATCATTTCCTTACAATCTTCTACTAAAGATATGGTTTTATATTTACCCCAAGGGGAGGGACAACTGGAGAAGTCCTGATAGGAAATCTATAAAATCCATTAGCCTGTTAAAGGTTATGGCAATGTAACAATAGAAGTAAAGCAGATACTAGTTAAACATAATTTTCAATGATCTGTTTGCCTATGTAACACTTCGTTAATTAACAATGGAACCAGTGACTGAGAGATCACAGGCCAATATTGACAACTGCTCAAGTTGTGCTCTGAATAAATCCAGTAACTAAGGTTTCCTTACCACAGTGTGGCATTTATTCCCAGTTTCCAGCAGGTGGCAATACAGTTTCTCATCCTTTGAGGATGGTAGAAAAAAAAACATGTGACTCAGAAGCCTTGCCCTTAACTGCCACTAGGGGAAGTCCTGCAAACCAGAGTCACTTTTCTGAGGTGATAAGCCCAGTTGCATTCTTGCAAGGCTCTTAAATCACATAAAATTGGTGTTCCAAGAAGCATTAAATCCAATTGCCCTTGAATAGCTCAATACTTTCAACTGGAGGCACATTTCCCCTCCGCTTTGGCACATCATAAAATCACTTAGCAAATAAATGGTTTTGTTTCCTTTCTTGTCATTTTGTTTTGAGTTTTTGTTCTCTAACCAGGAACAATGAATAATGCCAAACACCAGAGATTTCTCCCCGATACAGTTTTGTATTGGGGACCTTATTCATTTTAGGCGTTACCTGTAGATTCATAGAAGTATCTTGATACAATGGTTGGAAAAGAAACCAATGTCTTGATTCTAATTCTGACACTGAGAGACTTGGGTCTTTGCATATTAATGACACTCTATTCACTAATCTGAGCAGTTCAGGTGACTATATCTATCATTCCTGCTATATATAATGAAGAAACTTAAATGCACTAAGTGGACACAAAGTAATTGTGAAAGTATGTATAGACCACGTGTTGTATAGAAATACAAAGTTTTGTCTTTCCACATGTTGTATAGAAATATAAAGTTTTTTCTTTCCACAAACCATTTTGGTTTCATTGTTAGTTCCTAAGTCACCCTCTCTAGTCTGTGAGTGCTAGATTATATATTAGCTATTGAGCTATACGCAGGAAGGTCCAACCTTTGATTCTAATGCCTTTTATAGTGGTAGCAATAAGAATCTGAGAAACTCATTTTGACTGAAGCAGGACCTGCCTGCCCACAGATGGCACTAATGGGAGATTTGAAGGTTGGCATAGGGAAACTTTCCTTACCTATTTGCCTCGCTTCCTGCTTTATTTGGGACCTATCGTTGCCTCTAATCCATCCACTTTTTTTTTTCTTGCTATTTCATTTTTGGCTTAATAGTTCTTTCCTATGCCCTTCTCAAACACCACACATTTACATCTTCCTCCCCCCCCATCTTATTTTTGTTTGTTTGTTTGTTTTATTGGTATTTTGTTTGTTCATTTTTTGTGACTCTCCAATTATGGGCTCCAACCTGATTCATAATTCAGGAATATAGAAACATGCTTAATATTCCCTTACGTGTTCTTTTGACTTTAATATCTATACATGGATCTCTTTGATTGTACAATTTGCTTTGCTTACCCTAAATTTTCCCACACATCTGTGTGTGACTAGTACAGTGAGCATGATACCACTGCCTCAAATTCTTAAATCCCTTCCCTCCTGCGTCTTTTTATTCTTTACCGAACTATTCTAATTTATTGCGCTAGACTGGTTTGTTTGCTTCTAATAAATACCTATATTCAAAGAATAGTTCACTACTTTCTTTTGATAAGAAAAAACTCAGCTTTCTGCAGAACTCTGGATTAAGAAGAAATAGGGAGAAGTTGTACATGTGCCACTCAACCATGCAAAACCTGGCTTAGTCTTGCTAATGGGTACATGGAATTCTTATGACCTTAGTGGTGGCAGATCCCCAAACTTTTTACAAGAAGACAGAAATCCAGATTCCTATGTATTGAATTTAAATGTTCATATTGAATTGGAAGAGAATATTAAATATTGAGCTGGCATATTTTGTGCTAACCAAACACTATCCATCTGTGAATCTCATTTTACCAAGTGCCTGCCAAAGTGCTTTATGTCGTCCAACTCCTCAATTATCAGCCAAATTTTCATGTGTGATCACGTTACAGCCTAGGGAGGGCAAATAATGTTGCCATCAAGGAGAAAACCCCCATCTATAAGCAGGAGCCATGGATCACATCTCAAACTGTGATATGAGAAAGAGCTTTATTGAGGAGTACTTTCTATTACTAAAACCATTTAAGAAAAGTTGGATCTTGAATGTTTTGGAGAAATGAAGGCATAATTGAAAGAATATCCTCCAATTTACTATTTCAAAGTCACTTGAAAATAAAGGGCTTTGCTTATCATATATAAACTTCCACATAGACAGAGCAGGTCCTAGACCCAGGAAAGACAGAGAAGTTACCTGTGAAGAGATGCTGTTGCTTACTGAGGAACTTCAACTCACTTCTGGGGAATTGATAGTGGGATATCATTTCCAAGAGCATACAACTTCACAGCATGTTATAGCCATGAAATGAGAGAAATGGAGGGAGAGAAGGAAAATACATAGAAATAAAATAACAAAGCAAAACAGTAAGAAAAAAATTAATAAAGGAAAGAAAAGCCATAACAGTGCTTCTCAACCTTCCCAACACTGTGACTTTTTAATACAGTTCCTCATGCTGTGCTATCCCCAACCATAAAAGAAAGTCTGCAACATCATAACTGTAATGTTGGTACTGTTATGACCACAATGTAAATATCTGATATGCAAGGTAACGGATATAAGACCCCAAAATGGGTCACACTCACTGGTTGAGAACCACTGACCAAACACAACATTGTGAAACCAAATACCTCCAAAGATTCCACAGAGTGTGTTTGCATTGGCCATGAACAGTCCCTAATGTAGCCTGCCCTTAGAGGAGTTTCCTTTTCCACTTGGTCTCACTTGGAAAAAGCAAAATTTTCATTTGCAATTGGCTATCAAATGAAGACAGCTCTTGGCTTAGGGGTGGAGGCATATGTTCACTTCTCCTCCCAGCTCTAGGACCCCCTTTGATGCAGGCCAATGCAGGCTTTCTGCATACTACCTCAGCTTATGTGCCTTCATGTCTGTGATGAACATGTTGGTTTAGAGGATCTCAGTTTGGCTTTGTTTGGTTTTGGTGTCCTTCATTGTCTCTGGTTCTTACACTCTTTCCATATATTCATTCCCAAGTTTATTGAGCCTTGAAAGAGAGATTTGAAACACATGTCCCATTTAGGACTGAATGTAAGGACCCTTCTCACTCTGCATACTGTCTGGCTGTCTCTCTCTTTTTTGTTCCTTTCAACTATAGAAAAGAGCTTCTCTTCTAATGATGGGACAGGACACGCATCTATTAGTCTACAACATAGCAGAAGGTATTCTGTGCTAGTATACATCTTCTAAAAATGTAGCCTTTGGTTTAAGTCAGAGAATACCTGGGCTATTTAGTATCAGGTTCTTAGTCTCCCAAGCAGTGCAGACAGAGGTTCCATTTCATGGAGTGGGCTTTAGTCAAGTCAGATATTGTTTGGTTATGACACCACTGATGTAGCTTATCTTTCAGATAGGACACCGTTCTAGATCAAAGAGTTTGTAGTTGGCTTGACATTTACATTTTTTTTCTTTAGAAGCATGACCAGTACCAAGAAAGCTAGCTTACAGAAGTATAGGCTCTATGTAGGCACCAGCTCAACTTCTAGTTGTTTAACAAATTCTCTGTAGACAATGTCTTTTGCAATAGGGTCCTGTCTTATGGAGAACAGCCTATAGTCTTGGCAATAGACTGTGTCGTCTGAGTGTTCTCATGGGACGCTTTGGTCAACAACTGTTTTGGATTGAACTCCACCCTTTGGTGACAGGAGACGAGTAGCTGAGGTTCTGCCTTCTCAACGATTTGGTGATTTTCTTTACATCACATTCATAATGTATACATTTTTAAAGCTATACTTTATTAGGCTTCCCTATTCAAATGGCCCTTAATTTTTGTTCGCCACTGATCCTCTTGTTCAAACCCATCCTGCAATTCCTTCATAATATCTATTCTATTTTCTTTTCCAAGAGAGTTCTATCTGTTTCCCCCACACTTAATGTCTGGTTCTACTGATTGTAGCTTGGTTATCTTTGGTTTAACAGCTAATATCCACATACAAGCAAATATGTACCATATTTGTCTTTATGGGCCTGGGTCACCTCCCTCACTCAGGTTTCATACATTTACCTGAGAATTTCATGATTTCATTTTTTAATGCTTGAGTAAAATTCTATTATATAAGTGTCCCACATATTTTCTTTACTCCTTCATCTGCTGAGGGACATGTAGGTTGTTTTCAGTGTCTACCTGTTATGAATAGAGAATGAATGAACATGTTCGAGCAAGAGTATCTGAGGCAGGATGAAGCATCATTTGAGTAGATGCCCAAGCATGGTTCAGCTAGATCTTGAGGTAGATCAATTCCTCCCGTGCCCCTGAGGAACCATTCAATTGATTTCCATAGTGGGTGTTAAGTTTGTGCTCCCACCAATAAAGGATAAGTATTTTCCTTACTCTTTATTCTCACTAACAGGAGCTGATATTTGTTGTTTAGTTTCTGTTTGATCTTACCTTAGACATTCTGGCTGTCCTGAATAAAATCTCAGAATAGTTTTGTTCTGCATTTCCCTGATGACTGAGCATGTTGAACATCTTTTTAAATGTTTTTTTCACTCACTTGAGTTTCTGATTTCGAGAACTGTCTGTTTAGATCTATACCTTTTTTAAAAAATTCAGGTCATTTGTTTTATTTTTTTTATTTTATGTTCATTTTTTTAACTTTATTTTTAAAAACAAAGATAAATGTACTGATTTTTAAGAATTTTTTCATAAAAGTATACAAAAACATTTTTATAAGGTTGTAATTAAGTATTTGTGGGTACCTATACATACACATATGTATATATGTAACCATAATATAGGAAAAGAGGTTATTAATTTGAGGAGATAGGAGAGAGACTAGAAGGGGCTTTACGAAAAAAAGGGGGATGTGATGCAGTTCTATTTTAATTAAAATATATTCTTTTTTTCTTTTTTTCTTGATCTTCACACAGTCTGTGGGTTGTTTCTGGGGTGTTCAGGGCTTTCTGGGGTTAGTATCCCATGATCAATGACGGCATGTTATGTCTGTTCTTTTGTGACTGGGTTATCTCACTCAGGATGATATTCTCTAGATGCATCCATTTTCTTGAGAATTTCGTTAGGCCATTGTTTCTGATAGGTGAGTAGTCCTCCATTGTGTAAATGTACCACAATTATTGTATCCATTCATCTACTGAAGGACATCTGGGTTCTTTCCAGCTTCTGGTTATTATAAATAGAGCTGCAATGAACATTGTGGGGCATGTATCTTTATTGTATGTTGGAGTATCTCTGGGGTAAATGCCCAGAAGTGGAATAGCTGGGTCTTCTGATAGTACTATGTCCAATTTTCTGAGGAACCGCCAGACTGATTTCCAGAGTGGTTATATCAGTTTACAACCCCACCAGCAGTGGAGAAGTGTTCCTTTTTCTCCACATCCTCACCAGCATCTATTGTCATCTGAGTTTTGGATCTTGGCCAATCTGTCTGGTGTGAGGTGGAATCTAAGGGTTGTTTGGATTTGCAATTCCCTGATGGCTAAGGATGTTGAGCACTTCCTTAAATGTTTCTCAGCCATTCGATATTCCTCAATTCAGAACTTTTTGTTTAAGTCTGTACCCCATTTTTAATAGGGTTGTTTGATTCTCTGGTATCTCGCTTTTTGAGTTCTTTGTATACCTTGGATATTAGGCCTCTATCTGAAGTGGGGTTGGTAAAGATCTTTTCCCACTCTGTTCGCTGCCATTTTGTTTTCATGATAGTGTCTTCAACCTTACAGAAGCTTTGCAATCTGATTAAATCCCATTTGTCATTCTTTGACCTAAGAGCTTGAGCTATTGGTATTCTGTTCAGGAAATTTTCTCCTGTGCCTATGAAATCTAAGGTTTTCCCAACATTCATATCTAATAGTTTCAGAGTACCTGGTTTAATGTGGAGATCGTTGATCTACTTGCACTTGAGATTTGTACAAGGAGCTAAGAAAGGGTCTATTTTCATTCTTCTGCATGCTGAGTGCCAGTTGGACTAACACCATTTGTTGGATAGGCTGTCCTTTTTCCATTGAATGTTTACAGCTCTTTTGTCAAAAATCAGGTGACCATATACATGAGGGCTCATTTCTGGATCTTCTATTCTATTCAATTGATCCACGGTCATATTTTTGGACCAGTACCATTCAGTTTTTAGCACAATTGCCTTGTAATATAGCTTGAGGTCGGGGATAGTGATTCCTGCAGATGTTTTCTTGTTGTTGAGGATGGATTTCACTATTCTAGGTATTTTGTTATTCCAAATGAAATTGCACATTGCTCTTTCCAACTCAATGAAGAACTGGGTTGGAATTTTGATGGGGATAGCATTGAATCTGTAGATTGCTTTTGGTAAGATGGCTATTTTTAAAATGTTGATCCTTCTAATCCATGAGCATGGGAGATCTTTCCATTTTCTGAGATCTTCCTCGATTTCTTTCTTTAGAGGTTTGAAGTTCTTGTCATACAGGTCCTTCACTTGCTTAATTAGAGTCACACCAAGGTGTTTCCTAGTTTTTGTGACTATTGTGAAGGGTATCTTTTCCCTAATTTCTTTCTCCACATGTTTGTCCTTTGAATATAGAAAGGCTACTGATTTGTGTTAGTTAATTTTATATCCTGGCACTTTGCTGAACTTGTTTATCAGCTGTAGGAGTTCTCTGTTGGAATTTGTGGGGTGGCTTAATTACACTGTCATGTAATCTGCAAAGAGTGATGTTTTTACTTCTTCCTTTCCAGTTTGTATATCTTAGATTTTCATTTGCGGTCTAATTGCTCCGGCCAGGACTTCCAGTACTATGTTGAATAGGTAGGGGTAGAATGGGCAGCCTTGTGAGTCCCTGATTTTAGTGGGATTGCTTAAAGTTTTCCACCGTTAAGTTTGATGCTGGCTGTTGGTTTGCTGTATATTGCTTTTATTATATTTAGGTATGGGTCTTGGATTCCTGTTCTTTCCAAGACTTTTATCATGAAGGGGTGTTGAATTTTGTCAAATGCTTTTTCAGCATCTATTGAGATGTCCATGTGTTTTTTTTTTCTTTGAGTTTGTTTATATGGTGGATTACATTGATAGTTTTGTTTATATTAAACCATCCCTGCATGCCAGGGATGAAGCCTACTTGATCATGGTGAATGATAGTTTTGATGTGTTCTTGGATTAGTTTTGCATGGATTTTGTTGAGTATTTTTGCATCAATGTTCATAAGTGAGATTGATCTGAGGTTCTCTTTCCTTGTAGGGTCTCTATGTGATTTAGGAATGAGGATTATTGTAGCCTCAAAAAATGAGTTAGGTAGTTTTCTATCTTATTCTATTTTGTGGAATAGTTTGGAGACTATTGGTATTATGTCGTCAATAAATGTCTGATAAAATTCTGCACTAAACCCATCTGGACCTGGGCTTTTTTTGGTTGGGAGGCTTTTGATGACTTCATCTATATCTTTATGTGTTATGGGATTATTTAGATGGTTTACCTGGTCCTGATTTAACTTTAGTACTATATCTTTCTAGGAATTCATCAATTTCCTCCAGATTTTCCAGCTTTGTTGAGTATAGACTTTTGTAGTAGGATCTGATGATTTCTTGAATTTCCTCAGTTTCAGTTGTTATTTCTCCACTTTCTGATTTTGTCAATTTGGATAATCTCTCTTTGCCCTCTAGTTAGTCTGGCTAAGGGTTTATCAATCTTGTTGGTTTTCTCAAAGAACCAGCACTTGGTTTTGATGATTCTTTCAATGGTTCTTTTTGTTTCTATTTGGTTGATTTCTTCCCTAAGTTTGATTATTTCTTGCAGTCTAATCCTCTTGGGTGTATCTGCTTCCTTTTGTTCTAGAGCTTTCAACTGTGCTGTCAAGTTGCTGACTTAGGCTCTCTCCAGTTTCTTTTTGGAAGCACTCAGAGCTATGAGTTTTAACTTTTAAATCATTTTTTTATATTTAGATGTTAGACCTCTATCATATTTTTATTTGATTAAAATTAATTTCCCATTTTGTAGGATGATTTTTTTGCCCAAATAATGATATCCTTGCTATGTAGAAGCTTTCCAGTTCCATAAGGTCCCATTTATTAATTGTTGATCTTTAAGCAAGTACTACTTGTTTTCTGTCCAAAAAAAAAAAAAATTTTTTTCCTATGCCTATGAGTTCGAGGCTGACTCACTTTCTATTATATAGGTTCAGTGTATGTGTTTTTATGTTGAGGCTTATGATCCATTTGTGGTTGAGCTTTGTGAACTGTTGTAAGTAAGAATCTATTTGAATCCTCTGCATGCTTAGAACTCTTTGTTGAGGATGGTGTTTATAACATTGTTTATTCTTGGCTTCTTCCCAAATAACCAGTGTCCATAGATGTGCCTATTTATATCTGGGACTTCAGATTGTGTCCATTGATCAGCATGTCTGTCTTTGTGCCAAAATCATGTTTGTATTATTATAGCTCTGTAGTAGAACTTGAAATTGGGGTTGAGATACCTCCCACAGTTATGGATCATTGAGGACTGTGCTATCTATTCTGCATTTGTGTATATGTCTGTGTGTGTGCGTGTGTGTGTGTGTGTGTGTGCTTATGTGCATGTTTTCATATGAAGTTGAAGTTTACCCTTTTAGATGTATGAAGAATTGTGTTGCAATTTGAATGGTGATCGCTTTGAATTTGTAGATTTCTTATGGTAGTATGTCCGTTTTTACTATATTAATCATAGTGATCCTTGACCAGAGGTGATCTTTCCATCCTCTGATACCTATATCAATTTCATTTTCCAATGTCTTAAATTTTTGTGTCATATAGGTCTTTTACCTGCCTGGTTAACTTTTACCATAAGATATTTGACGTGAGTTGAGGCATTATAAAAGTATTGCTTTGTGATTCTTTTCTCAGCCATTTATCATTTGCATAAAGAAGAGTTGAGGATATTATTGGATATCCTGCATTCAGTGATAGACCTTAAAAAGGGGGTGAGGAGAAAAGGAACAGAAGTTGGGAAGGATTGGTACAAGATATTTTGATCAAGTCCAAATTTTTAATGTAAGGTGTTACAGTATATACTTTAAAGAGAAAATGGGGCAACTGACATGAGTATTACCATGGTAACTGGCCAAGGGAAGAAAGTAGGTTACAGGTGTGAAGTTGTAACTGTCCACAGGTGAAAAGTAGGTTACAGGTGTGTAGTCATCACTGTGTACAGGTGGAGAGTGGGTTACAGGTGTAAGCAAACATTTCAGTTACAGTAAATGGAAACTTATACAAGAAGAGAAACTGAAGCAGGCTTTGTTAGCAGCTTCAGAAAGGTTGGATGAAGTGAAGATAGCAACAGTGATCTTAAGGCAATAGCCCTGTGGTGAAGGCTCCCCACATCGTCCTATCTAGTTTTTATTCCCTTTATCTCTGTCAGTTCCCTTATTCTTCTAACCAAGACTTTAGTATTTAATTGAAAATGTTTGGAGAGCGTGAGCGAACTTGTCTTGTTCCACATTTTAGTGGAAATGCTTTGAGGTTTCTCTGTTAGACTTATGGTGACTTGCTATAGATTTCCTTTATTAAGTTTATGAATGTCTCCCATCTCCCTAAACTCTCTTGCACTTTTATGAAGGGGTATGAGATTTAGTAAAGGGCCTTTTTTCTGAATTTAATGCAATGATCATATAGATTTTGTCTCTTAGTCTGTTTTGTGGTGAATTGAAGTTTTGAATTTATGTATGTTAAGTCCTCCTGCAGATCTAGGATAAAGCCTAATTGATCATGGTAAAAGATCATCTTGATGTGTTCTTATATTTGGTTTTGAGGTGGCATTACTGAGTACTTTTATATATCTGTGTTCATAAAAGAATTTTTTTCTGTAATTCTCTTTCTTTATGAAGTCTTTATGTGGTTTGAGTATCTGTAAATGTGGCTATGTAAAATGAATTAACAACTGATCTTTCTGTTTCTATTTTGTGAAATAATTAGAGTATTTCTGGAATTAATACTTCATTGAACATCTGATAGAACCTTGCCCTGGGCTTTCATGGTTAGGAGACTTATAATGGCTGCTTCTATTTCACTGGTGGTTATAGATCTGTTTAAACTGCTCTTTTGATCTTCATGGGATGTATTGAGAATATTATCTATATATTTTGCATTTCTGAATTTACTGGAGTACAGGTTTTTAAAGTATGTCTTATAATTCTATAAAGTTTCTGCTATCTGTTATTAAGTCCCCCTCTTTTTCATTTTTTTTAATTTTAAGTTTATCTTATATATGTGAATACTCTATTGCTCTTTTCAGGTATACCAGAAGAGGGCATCATATTCCATTATAGATGATTGTCAGCCATCATGTGGTTGCTGTGACTTGAACTCAGGACCTCTGGTAAAGCAGTAATCTTAACCACTAAGCCATCTCTCCAACACCCCCCTTTCATTTTTAGTTTTGTTAATTTGAATATTCTCCTTAAACCTTTTAGTTAATTTGGATACAAATTTTTCAACATTATTGTCTCAAAGAACACACTCTGTTTCATTGATTTTATTATTAGTATTAATATTAATATTAGTATTCTTGCATGTTCCATTTTTATTGACTTCAGCCCTGTTTTTCTTACTATCTCTTTGGATGTTATTTCTTTCTTTCTTTCTTTCTTTGTTTCTGTGTTCTGTTTATTTTTCTAAAGGTTTCAAATGATCTGTTAACTTACTAGTATTTATCATGCTTTCTGTTTTTTAGGCAAATATAGACACTTACTGATATTAACTTATTTCTTAGACCTGTGTTTTTTGTGTCCATAAGTTTGGATATGTTGTATATCATTCAATTCCACAAAGTCTTAAACTTCTTTCTAACGTTACGGCTTAACCCATTTTCCATTCACGAGTTCATTGTTCAGTTTCCATGAGTTTTTAATCTTTCTGTTGATTCTGTTGATTTTGATAATCAGCTTGTTCTGCAGTGGCCTGATAGAATCCTGGTAATTGTTTCAATTTTCTTGAGTCTATTGACACTTGCTTTGTGTCTGAGCACATAATCAGTGTTACAGAATGTTCCCTGAGGTACTAACAAGAAGGTATATTCTTTTGTGTTTGAGTGGAATGTTCTGTAAATACATGAAGTCTATTTGGTCTATGAAGTTAGTTCAAGATTTCTCTGTCTATCTTTCATCTTGATTATTTGGCTAGTGGTGAACGTGGGGTTTTGAAGTTTTCCGTTTTCAGTGTGTGAGAGTTGATATATGGTAAAAGTTTTAGATGTGTTTCTTTTATGAACTAAGTTGTCCTTGTGTTAAGTTTCCCTTGTGTTTGGTGTATACTTGTCAAGATTGCATTGTTTGTTTGGTGGAGTTTCCCTTTGATAACTATGCAGTGTCCTTCCTTACCGCTTTAGATCAGGTTTGATCTGACGTTCCATTTCTCAGGTAATACAAAATACAATGGCTACAACAGCTTGACATCCTGTTACCTTAAGTGATGTTTATCCTTGATATTAAATTATGATTCGTGGATGAAAGAGGAAAATGGAGCCTATTTTTAGATAGGTTCTGCTACTCTGGCTCTTTTAATTAAGGAGCTGAAACCACTTTTGTTAAGAGATACCAATGAGCAGTGTCTAATGATTCCTGATTTTGTTGGTTTTATTTTTAATTTGGTAATGGTGGTAGTGGTGGTGGTGATGTGTGTGTGTGCTTGTGTTTTCACTCTTGATTTGCTCATCTAGACTTATTCATTCTTTATGTTTTCTTAATTGTGGTTTGTCTTTTTTATGTTGTTTTCCTTGTAGTGCCTTCTATAGAGCTGGATAGATGTTACTTAAGTTTGGCTTCATCATCTACTGTGATTAAGAGTTATGCTGTATATAATACTGGACTGACCTCCATTGTCTCTGAGTCTGCAGAGCAATTTTACAGGTCCTTTGTTTTTAGAGTCCACAGAGAAGTAAGATGGGTTGTTAATAGATTTGTATTATATGCTACTGGATCTTTGCACCTTGAAGCTTTTAAAAAGTCTTTTTTTGTTCTGAGATACATTCAGACTGATTTTCAGAGTGGTTGTCCCAGCTTACAACCTCACCAACAGTGGAGAAGTGTTCCTCTTTCTTCACATCCTCGCCAGCATCTGCTGTCATCTGAGTTTTTGATCTTAGCCATTCTGACTGATGTGAGGTAGAATCTCTGGTTTGTTTTGATTTGCATTTCTCTGATGACTAGAGATGCTGAGCATTTCTTTAGGTGCTTGTAGGCCATTGGGTTGAGCCTTTAATTTTTTTCTTTACTTATTCCTAGATCAAGTTGTCATTGAGTAGAGATTTGTCCAGTTTCCATGGGAATGTAGGTTTCCTATTGTTTTTGTTGTTATTTAAGTTCTATCCTTCATTCACAGTGATCTGAGTGAATAAAAGGTGTTATTTCAGTCTTCTTGTATCTCTTCAGACTGATTTTGTGACCCATTATATGGTCAGTTTTTGAGAGGTACCCTGAGATATTGAGAAGGAATATTCTTTTATTTTAGGATGAGATGTTCTATAGATACCTTTTAAATCCATTTGATTCATAATTTCTGTTAGTTTTACTATGTCTCTGTTTAGTTTCTGTTTCCATGATCTGTGAGTTGCTAATAGTGGAGTGTGAAGTCTCCCACTATTATTGTGTGTGATACAATGTGTGCTTTAAGCTTTAGTAAAGTTTCTTTTATGAATGTGGGTGCCCTTGCATTTGGAGCACAGATGTTCATATTTGAGATTTCATCCTGGTAGATTTTTCCTTTGATAAGTATGAAGTGTCCTTCCTTCACTTTTTTGATAACTTTTGTTAGAAGTTGATTTTATTTCATATTGGAATGGTCACTCCAGCTTTTTTCTTGGAACCATTTGCTTAATTTTTTTTTTCTAGCCTTTTACTCTGAGGTAGTATGTTTTTTTCTGTAAGGTGTGTTTTTGTTTTTTTGTTTGTTTGTTCGTTTGTTTGTTTGTTTGTTTGTTTGATTGTATTCAGCAGAATGCTGGCTCCTGCTTGTGTATCCGGTCTGTCAGCATATGCCTTTTTATAGGGGATTTGAGGCTGTTTATATGGTGAGATAGTAAATACATACATGAGATGATTAATATCTTCTTTTTTCTTCCTTTGGTGGAGTTACCCTTCTTGTGTTAGAGTTTTTCTTCTAGAATCCTCTGTAGTAACAGATTGTAGATAGATATTGTTTAAATTTTTTTTCATGAAATACTTTGATTTCATCATCTATGATGATTAAGAATTTTGTAGGATATATTAGGCGTGACATTTATGCTCTCTTAGGGTCTGCATGACCTCTATCCAGGTTATTCTGGCTTTTAGTGTCTTTGTAGAAGTCTGGTGTAATTCTGATAGGTCTGCCTTATATGAAATTCTGATAGGTCTGACTTTATATGTTGTGGGATTGAACGGCTAAAGTTAGAAATATAAAGGTAGAGTTCGGTTGAAGCCCCGAGGACTTGTGACTGTCAACAGGCAGGTGCTTCCTGAACTCCAGATTGCAAATCCACTTTGCCTGGATGTACCACAACAGGACTCTAGGCAAGCCCCAAACCCCACCTCCACAGGAGCGAGTGATGTATCCTCTAGCCAAATCAGCCACTCCCTAAGTCCCACACCTGCACACACACGTAGCATTAGAAAAACAATTATGTCCAATCTTAGAGGCAAACGTATGGGAATCTGGTGGTTGGATCCCGGGCTGCTTAAAAAAGAACAGAACAAAGGAGAGAGGCAAGAAAATAAAGACACACGTTGAAACCTTCTTCTCGGTCCTGGCTCCTTTGTGATCCTGACTCCTTCATCCTGTGTGAACGCTTTATCCCAGAGCCTTATCGCAGGCTCTGCACTTTTCTAATAGGCAAGCAGGGGTTTATGGCCCTGGCCAGCAGGGCTATAATCTGAGCACCTGGCAGTGTCTTGGCCCACCAGAGTTCACAGGCCTGGCCGCACCCTGGTTGGAATTCTTCCCACACTTCCCAGCCCGAACTCCTAAGGGCCAGGCAGAGCGTGCACACCAGAAGCAGTGTGAGGAGATACCTTCCCTGGAGAAGCAGAGCGGGGGACCCCCTCCCCCAAGATCGATAAAGTACAACAATATGTTACTTGGATTTTTTCCCTTAAACTTTTAATATTTCTCTTTGTTCTGTTTCATCTACTGTTCCAATTATTACATGAAGAGAGTACTTCTTTTCTAACCCAATTTATTTGTTCTTCTATAGAGTTTTTGTAATTTATGGAAATATTTTTCCTTAGGGTGGGGAAGTTTTTTTTCTATGATTTTATTGAATATATATATATATATATATATATATATATATATATATATATATGTATGTATGTATATATGGTTCTTGTGAGCTATGAATCTTCCTCTTATTCTTAGATTTGGCCTTTTCATTGTGTCCCGGATTTTCTGGATGTTTTGGGTCAAGTGTTTTTCTGTTTTGAATTCTCTTATACTTTGGTGTCACTGTCTTCTAAGAATTTTCCTATGCCTGAGATTCTTTCTTCATTGAAGATTCTCTCTTGTATTCGGTTTGCATCTGTAGTTCCTGACCAGTTTTCTAGGCTTCCACTTCCAGCGTTTCCCCCATTAGTGTTTTCTTGTTTCTACTTCTATTTTTAGAACTTGGACTGCATTGTTCAATTCCTTCACATGTTTAATTGCATTTTCCTGTATTTCTTTAAGGGATTTATTTCTTTCCTCTTTGAGAACTTCTTCCTATTCCTGTGTTTTCCCATATTGTTTTTGCAGCAAGTTATTTATATCCTTCTCAAAGGGCTCTATTATATTCATAGATAGCATTTTAGGTCAACACCCTGATTTTCAGGCATGTTGGCGTATTGGTGGCTTTCTGTGTTGAGATAACTGGGTTCTGATGATGTCAAAGTAGATGGTTTCTGTTGGTTATGGTCTTTTTTTTTTGCTTCCCATCATCTGGTTATCTCTGGTGTTTACTGGCTTGTTTATCTCTTTCTGGAGCCTTCATCCTGTGTCTCTGGGTTGCTTCAGGTCTCCTGGGAGGCCTGTGGTCCTGCTGGTAGCAGACATCTTGTGAGGCCTGAAGACTGTGGGCGTCTTCAGAGGAGCATACAAGCTGATGTTCTGTCCAGGCAAAAGACACAGGTTAAAAATGTGGTGGAGGTCACACAGGGTGTTTGGATGGGGATTGTTCTGGAGTCTACTGGTCTCTTCAGGGCTCCCAGCTGCTGTGGTTATTTGGGAGGGTCCCTTACCTGTGACTTTGCCTGTAGCAGACAGACCTCCTGTCTATCTGTGCTCTCAGACTGTGGGGTCTTCAGAGGAGCAGAGAAGATGATTATCAGCCCAGCCGGAAGGCATCAGTAAGGGTTGTTTTAAGAGCCTTTTCCTGGAACCCAGTAACAACAGAACACTTATGGTATGTACTCACTGATAAGCAGATACTAGCCCAAAATAACTCAGAATGCCCAAGAAACCATTCATAAAACTTATTTACCTCAAGGTGAAGAAAGGCCAGAAGGTGGATGCCTCAGTCTTCTTAGAAGGAAAATCAAAACACTTATGTAAATAATGGGAAAAACAGAGGAGCAGAAATTGGAGGAAAGATCATCCAGAGACTGCCTCACCTGGGGATCCACCCCATATGCAGCCACTAAACCCATTCACTATTGCTGATGCCAAGTAGTGCTTACTGGCAGGAGCCTGATATGGATGCCTCCTCAGAGGCTCTGCCAGAGCCATACTGATATTGATGAGGATTCCTGCAGCTAAGCATCAAATTGAATACAGGAATCCCAAATATGGAACTAGAGAAAGGACTGAAGGAGCTAAAAGGGTCTGCAACCCAATGGAAAGAACAAAATTATCAACCAACCAAACGGACCACAGCTCTCAGGGACAAAACACCAACCAATGAGTTCTCATGGAAAGACCCATGGCTCCAGGTGCATATGCAGCAGAGGATAGCATTGTTTGGCATCAATGGGAGAAGATGCCTTTCGTTCACTGACGGTTTATTTTCCCATTTTAGGAGAATGCCATGGGGCTGAGGTGGGAAAGCATAATTGAGAGAGGGAGCATCTTCATGGAGGCAATATGAGGGAGGGATTGGATTGGGGGGAAAGTGGATAACATCTGAAAAGTAAATACAGAGAATATCCCACAATGTTTTTAAGAGCCTTCTCTTTATGCTTCAGCTGTTTCAACAACCAGGGTTTGCTTTAATAAGGTTTGCTCTATTAGAGACATGTTGTCATGGCTGTTATTGATTGTGTTTTTATGCTTGCTCTAGGCAACTGGCATTACAAAGATTTTAATTCTAGGTGCTGATACCTGGGATACTCTTTGATGGTTTGTCATTTTGTTCTTTCGTTTCTGCTATTCTCTATTGTTCTTAGGAAAGTTTGGTGGCTTTTGTTGCCTGGAAGGAAATAATTATGGGGTACTGGTATGTATGACCTTGGGGGTTTCAAATAAAATGTGTTTATGGGTATTGAGAGCTGAGTCATAAGAATGAAGATTGACTATGGGTGTGGGCAAATGATGGGGTTAACAGGATGGAGGGAATGAGGTGTTTTAGCATGATATGGCCAGGATTCTAGGAATGGGAACAGTGAAGAGAGGCTGTAGCAATTGGTTTGCTACAGAGAGGGAGATGAGACTGGGGACTGGACTTGGATGATGAAGTAGGGTCAATATTTTCAGTTTTACTACCTGATTCACTGGCTGGAATGACCTGCAGCTTCCCAGAGAATGTTGTATTTGGGTGCTGGGATAAAGCAACAAGCATTGGAAGGTAAATTAAAAGGCTGAGATCTGTGTGATCCACTAATAATGCTGTAGCATGGACTGAGGAGGTGGCTGCAGAAGGCCTTCTCCTGCACAGCTAGGGACACAAAATTCATTAGATGTATTTGAAGGAGTGGGAGAGGGGGAGGTAACAATCTGAAATAAGCTCACTTGCTTCCTTGACTTGAAATCATACTTAGTTTCTGTAAGACTAAAGACACTGTCAAGAAAACAAAATGGCAGCCAACAGAGTGGGAAAAGCTCTTTACCAACTCCAAATCAGATAGAGGCCTAATATTCAAGGTATACAAAAAACTCAAAAAGCTAGACACCAGAGAATCAAACAACCCTATTAAAAAATGGGGTACAGAGTTAAACAAAAAGTTCTCAATTGAGAAATATCGAATGGCTGAGAAACATCTAAGGAAGTGTTCAACATCCTTAGCCATCAGGGAAATGCAAATCAAAACAACCATTAGGTTCCACCTCACACCAATCAGATTGGCCAAGATCCAAAACTCAGATGACAGCAGATGCTGCTGGCGAGGTTGTGGAGAAAGAGAAACACTTCTCCACTGTTGGTGGGGTTGCAAGCTAATACAACCACTCTGGAAATCTGTCTGGCGATACCTCAGAAAATTGGATATAGTACTACCTGAAGACCCAGCTATTCCACTTCTGGGCATATACCCCAGAGACACTTTAATACACAACAAAGATATATGCACCACAATGTTCATAGTGGCTCTATTTATAATAGCCAGAAGCTGGAAAGAACCCAGATGTCCTTCAGTAGATGAATGGATACAAAAATTGTGGTACATTTACACAATGAAGTACTACTCAGCTATCAGAAACAATGACTTAACGAAATTCTTAAGAAAATGGAGGCATCTAGAGAATATCATCCTGAGTGAGATAACCCAGTCACAAAAGAACAGACATAACATACAGTCACTGATCATGGGATACTAACCCCAGAAAGCTCTGAGCACCAGAGAATCAAGTCACAGACTGTGTGAAGTTCAAGGAAAAAAAAAAAGAACAAAACTTTCTAGCCCAGTTGATAATTCTCTCTCTCTCTCTCTCTCTCTCTCTCTCTCTCTCTCTCTCTCTCTCTCTCTCTCTCTCTCTCTCTTCTCTCTCTCTTTTGGTCTTTTACATTTTATTATAAAAAATATATCACATAGTTATAGAAAATGGTTGTAATGGCATACATTATTACATGATGAAAAATTTTAATGAAAATCTAAGAAATTAATAAATACAATAATAGAGATTTTTACAATAAGAAACATTATTTTAAGTAAAATAATTTCATATGAAGTTCTTAAGCATTAATCCACTGACATATTTAGCCACATGTTAAGCAACGTGTCTTAAGCTGCATTTGGGGTGAATGGTTTCACAGAAATCATGACTTGCTGACCCATACTGCAAACAGGAACCCTTTAGAAAACTGTTTTTTATCTTAATTTTGAGCAATGGATTTATTTTCACCTCAGCATTTTTGATATTTCTGGCTGTTATTTTGAGTATAATTTATGTTTAAAATACATATTTTTGCAGCCACTAGATTAGATTAAGTTTCAAGAAAATATAATGAACTAAAGAGTAAGGTAGGTTGTTAGTTTTCTTGTTGATTACATCAATTTTAAGGTTCTTTTTGCCAAACTATCTCTCCCACTTGAAATACTTTATAATGTACTTTTACTGAATGCATTTCCTTGGTTCTAGATCATTTATTGCATTCTTAGCACATCCTTGGATAGAATTATTATAGTATAAGAAATCATAGAACATTTAGGTCAGAAGTAAACATGTAAATCAAATATATGCTTTGAATAAAAGGAATTAATTTTGTTCGTATAAAAAATCTTACTTAGACTATTTCAGTTGAATAGATCACCATTTGTGGATGATTTCTACTTGCTGAATGTGTACTACCTACCTTGAAACATTCTAACATTTTATATAATTCATTGAGTTTCTAAAAATAATAGTGATTTTTACTATCTGTAATAGAGTCCTCACTCAGGGTTGTATATATGAACACTGTTATTCTGTGTCCTCTCGTTCCCAGAGGTCTTCCACTGAAGCTTCAATAACGTTTCTTTTTGAAGACGTGAATTTTCAAAGTTCAGCCTTCAATATATCTCTTTTATTTCTCAGTTTCTCTGTTACCTCAATTACCATGCAAGAACTGAGAAACCCAAAGTCATACTTTTATCACTTTTGTTCTATCTATCTATCTATCTATCTATCTATCTATCTATCTATCTATCTATCTAAGTTAACAAAGTGATTAGTTTCAGCTTTTTCTTTAAATTTAGAGAAGCTACCATCCTGAATTCCTGGGAATCTTTATCTTCCTGGCAGGAATGTATCCACTTCATGATCATAATAATAGACCTTGGTCAATCCTTACAAGCCTTTTCATTATCCAGTGATATCTACCATTTCTAACACAGGTAAGACCCCTCAGTTTGGATACCAACCTTGTCTTTTTTTTTTTTTTTTTTTTTTTTTTGGTTCATTTCTAAGAACTAGGCAGTCTCAAAAGCTGCTGTTTTTTTTCTTTGTTTTTGTTTTTGTTTTTTTTTTTTTTTTTTTTTTTTTTTTTTTTTTTTTTTTTTTTTTTTTTTTTATTATTAAGCCTTTCTGACTCCTTCCCAATGTCTGCACAGCTGTTACAATTAGTTGAGAACATAATTTCTCTACAAGGTGATATTCCCATTGCAATATCTATATAGGTCATCCAGCACAAATCCTGCCCTAAAGCAATCTGCTCACATCATGGCCAGATTAATCTACTAAGACTAACACACTGTTAGAATCTACCCTTCATTCACATCTATGCATCTAGAGGCAGTTGCTTGCAGCCAACCATTAGACAAAGAGCAGAGTCCCCAATGAAGGAATTATAGATAGAACTGAAGAAACTGAAGGGATTTGTAACCCCATAAGATGAACAACAATATTAACCAACCAGAGCCCCCCAGAGCTCCTAGGATCTAAACCACCATCCAAAGAGAGACCCATGGCTCCATTTGCATATGTAACAGAGGATGGCCTTGTTGGGCATCAGTGGGAGGAGAAGCCCTTGGTCCTGTGAAGGCTTGTTGCTCCAGTGTAGGTGAATGCCAAGGCAGAGAGCTTCAGAATAGAGTGGTTGTTGGGTATGTGGGAACACCCTCCTAAAAGCAGGGCGATTAGAGAAGGAATAGGGGGTTTCTGGAGGGGAAACTGGGAAAGGGGATCACATTTAAAAATATCCAATAAGAGAAAAAGATTCCATATGATATATGATTGGCTAGACAGGTTTTGTTTTCTCATCTGCATGTGTCATTTCTTTCTATGTTCACATAGGGTTACCTCCATTCAGCTAAATTTGCTAAGATCTCTAGTTTCCTGTAAGTCCTTGAAAAAAATTCCGATGCCTTTTTCTTTATTCAGTAAACATTAATATAATATCTTTATTGTATTCTTCATTTTAATTATTTGTTTTGATATTTTGTTTTTTATTTCATCTGTTTCTCTTATGACGAATAACAAAAATCATAAACTACGGGGACACTTGAATTAGTAGGTAGATTTATGATGCCTTACATGGAGGAGGCATCTAAAGTTTGACTGGACGCTCTGAGAAAAATCATAATAATGATTACTAATATCCAGTCTGAACCAGAGATCAGTACATATTGCTTAGAATGTGTGAATTGTTTTACTTTTGCACCAATCCTCTAGTTAAATATAATGTGTACATTTCCCATGAGGACAATAAGATCTCTGGATAGCACATTGTAAATGAAGCATGATATATAGAAACAATTTCTATGCTTGTTTTCCTTAAAGAAATAAGTGGACGGAAGTAGGACTGACACACATCTGTCTCCTTGCCAATAATTACATGAATAACAAAGAGATTTCACAAGGCATTACCCATAACCTTAAGGATTTCATGTCACTGTGACACTAATGTGAAGGAAAAAGTTCCCTATACTCTATACCCTTGATTGTTTGGAAAAAGATAATGAAGAGAAGAGACATTTAAAAATTGCAAGACTTCAATAATGGGAATTAGGTGCGGATGCTACACATTCTCTTCTGGAGAGTTAATTATTCTTCATTAAAATTAATCACATTCTCTTTTAGAAAAATAAATCACCTTATGTCCATTAAGCCTTTCTATTTCTAGTATATTTAGCTTTCTTTGGGAAACTCAGAGTGGACAATAACCTTGCCAATGGAGCCACAATCAGATAGCAAAATTAGCACATTTCCTCCCTATAAAAGGTCATGTGAAATGCTGGAAATAACCTTGACTCTATGCCATTAAAGTACAGTTTCAAATTCTTCATTATCATTTATAAGCTTTATGATTTTATATTGTTAATACTTATTTCTAAGAGCTTCTTATGAGATTAAAATTTAGAAGATTAAGTACAATAATGCCTCTTAAGTGCCCATTATCATTATCGGGTGTGTGATTATGGAAATAAAGTTAGAGAGTATCAAATTTTGAACAGTGATGATGACAATGATGATGCTGATTATGATGGTGATGGTGATGGTGATGGTGATGATGATAATGATGATGGAGATGATGGTGGGGATGGTGGTGGCGGTGATGGTGATGTAGATTGTGATGATGGTGGTGGTGCTGTTGTAACTGCTAATGGTGATTATGATGAAGACAATGATGAAAAATTACAAGGAGACAATAGTGATGCTGACAACAGGTTTCATAAAGATGCTCACTCAGGTACCCAGCTGACTCACTAAGACACTCTTGGCCTTCCTTTTCTCTAAATTTACCTTGTATATTAAGCCTGCACCATAAAACTTATTTATGAAAAGCACTCCATCTATAATAGCTAAATTCTTCTTGATATATCCTCATATTTTGAAATTTGAGGTACTTTTACATTGTATATTTGTTAGTATTTTAATTATATTAACAAAAAGAATATATTTCAAATACTGCTTGTGTTAGTATTAGCTGCTGTGAACATTAATGTCATTGTCAATATTATTTTTAGATCCTTCAATTCTAGTAAGGATAACATTATAAAACAATTTTTACTAATTTTTAAAGGCCCAGATTAGAATACAAAATGTCACAATAGTCTAGAATTTAGCTCTCCATGTCCTGACAGACTTTTCAATTTAGGATTGCTTCTCTCAGGACCCAGAAGTGCAGAGCGGCTTAACCATCATTCGATTAGTGTTAGAAAATGCTCATGAATCTGCTTTAGAGGAGTCATAAAAATATTTTGACTCAGAGGCTGATTTGAGTCTAAGCCAAAACTAATGATCTCTATTAATGTCAAAACCAAGAACTCATGACCTACTCCAAGTCTTTATGAGCAGATAAAAGAAATGACTAATTAAATACAGCACTGTGTAAACTTCTTGAAGATGCTTGCCTTCTGAAGATTCTGACTATATGTAGATATTTCAAGTGTTTCAAAATTACCTTAATTTACTTGTTTTTATACTCTTAAGGAAAGTATGAAAAGGGATGTATGATAACCAATACCATACGTGGAAATCTGAACAAAAAATTTCCAGGCTCAGGATGCAACAGAGAAAAATGGGCAATTGTTTATGATGTCTCATCAAATAAAGTACACTTACGATACTTTGATGGAAGCTCTTGTACAAAGAGAGGACCATTCAGAAAATATCACTATACTTTACACACACACACACACACACACACACACACGCACACACACACACAAACACACCATACCACATATGTACACTTACATATACATACATGCATGATCCAAATTATGAGGTGCCCATTTTTTTACTTTTACTCCATATAAATTGGGGATTTGGTACTAAACAGTAATTCATTTACACAGTTTCTTTTATTCATATGTTTACAGGGTGCCTGGCCTGTTGTGGAACATGATTTTGATGAACATAGTGTAGTAATTCAATTTAAGGTAACAACTTGAGAAAGGCTGTTTAAGGAATTCTATTAATTTTTCAATTCTTCTGTAATCTAAAATTAATGTTTATTTTTAAATGTTTTTCTTTTCTATGGCAGGATAGCATAACAATGCATAGAAGTGGAAAGAAGATATCTCTCTCTCTCTCTCTCTCTCTCTCTCTCT
This sequence comes from Micromys minutus, assembly GCF_963924665.1. Taxonomy (NCBI): domain Eukaryota; kingdom Metazoa; phylum Chordata; class Mammalia; order Rodentia; family Muridae; genus Micromys; species Micromys minutus. The sequence continues at coordinate 9,967,343 of NC_137971.1, forward strand.
CTCTCTCTCTCTCTCTTTCTCTCTTTCTGAGTTTAACAATGCTTGCTACAGAAGCGTGAGGACCTTTTGAGATACTGGTACATCATAAAAGATGACAATCTGGGAGTGGTGACATTCACTTGTAATTCTAATTCTGTTGGGATGGAAATAAAATGGAACTTGCCACTAACTGAGCTCTAGAAAAGTTCAAAAAAAGGTGGAGAAATCAATACAACATACATCCTCCTTTAAATTTCATGCATGAATGCATGTGCACAAGGGCATGCATCCATATGTGTATACATGTACACACACACACACACACACACACACACACACACAAGCACATATTATAAATATCAAGAAAAGTGAAAAAGTGCATAGACTAACGAAGGAGCCAGAGAGTGATTTGAGGTCAAAGATGATAACCAGCTTTAAAGTTTAAAAACAACATTAAGTAAATTGATCAAACATGAGCTACATGTTTGATAAGTCAGTTCTTATACCTCCTAGTATTTCACTGATATCTTTAACTATCAATCCGTAAAGATCTTCATTGTTTTTGAGTTTGGAATTGTTGCAATAAACACAGTGATAATGTTATTTCTTCATCTTTGAACATTCTAACCATTAGCATTTTCTCTTTGCTCACCAAATACACAAGTCTCTTACAATAATATCCTCACTTATATCTTAAGTACATATTTAATTTTATTCTACTAACATATAATTTTCTCTGTGAAACCAAGCAGTGTTTATGTTGCTTACTCCTTAATCCCTAGGATATGACAGACAGGGAAAAAGGATCAAAGGGGTTGTGGCTCACTGTCTACTAACCATCAACTTGTTTGTCTTAGATTCACTAATTTTAATTCACGGTAACTACAAAGAGAATGAAGATATAATTGCTCCTTCAAGGAATTCCCAACCTGGCAGAATCTGTACTGTAATGCAATTTCCTTGGCCCCGCATCTTAATGACAGATAAAGACAACCCTTGATGTGCTTTCAGGAGGAACTTTTGGAAAATCTTTGAATCAGCAATTTCTGGAGAAGGAATCAGAGAGCCACAGAAGTTGGAAGCAAATTCTTAATTTTATTTCAGTAAACCAGGAGGAAATGTGTAGTGATTTCACTCAGGTAGTGTGGAGGAACTGAGGAGTGGCCAGAGGAATCTTTGTGGTCACAAGGCAGTGACACAGATGCTGCTCTGAGAGGTGTCAACAGAGTGTGACACATTCTTTAGGAGGCACAAATAGTGCTGCTCCATGACCGGCTTCATGCGAAGGGCAAAATTACATGCATGAAGTGTGTTTCCTACACTGCACTGGAAGAGTTGCTGCACGTCACATGACGTCATAGAGAGGACAGTGTTTGCTACCACGTGATCAGGATGAGGAGGTCAAACATAAGAGGGTAGAGGCAGCTGCAATGCTCCTATGATCAGGTGGGCAGTAAACAGTTGAGGATGTTGGTTACTAGAGAAACCGCTCATTGCTAAGCTGTTCTCAGAAAGAACAGCTTGGGAGAAAATATTGCACACAGAGAGTTCCTTTGTAAATGAGCAAAATAGAAAAAAAAATCAAAATGGACTCCAAGGAGAATTGTTTAGGGAGGACAAGAAAGAAAGGCACATTTAATAGTCAAGGTCAGAGTGACTGGGGCTAGCCACTGAAAGTAATTTAGGAAAGTCTTGAGGCTTAATAGAAGAGGAACAGGTTATGCCAAGCTAAAAGGTGGAAAGAGGGCTCAAAGGTGCAGCCCCATAAGTGACAGGCTTTTCAACACGTATGGCATTCACAGCTTAATTAAAATAATGCCAGTTGCTGTGCAGATTGCCTTACACAGATAATCACATTTAGTTTGTAAAACAGCTAATGAGGCAGCTAATATAATTCCAATTTTACAGATGAGCAAGCCATCTTTCCTGACACACAGACATGCAACTACCTCTTCTCCGAAGCTCTTATGCCTAGCAAAGCTAGTGATGAACAGTGCAATCTAAAGAGCTCTACTATGCCACCCGCTGAAACGTCTACTTATTATTACTTTGAAGTTTGTCGTCCTGTACTGTTTTCATAATTGTGGCTGCTAATTCTCTCACACTGTCCTAAAGCATGATCAACACTGAGAAACACTGCATGCTGCTGGGTGCCACACCAGTTTTTATTTTCGTCGAAAAAGTACACAATGGCCTCATTGGTCTTACAAATTACATCCAGTTGTGTTGAACAAGAATAGCCATTCAATATGTTAACCTAGGTGCTGACTGTCCAGGTGCTATCCCAGTGACAAACAGCTAATTAAAGGCAAAATGTGCCCATTGAGCATGGTCCTTTCTTCTGCCATTGGGCTTCTCCTATGATTTCAGTGAAAGATCTCCAAGGTTGTAAGATGGGCCACACACTGACCTTGGTACTTCCATAATGAGTTAATAATGCATCTTCCCATAGTTAATGCATGAGAAAGCCAACCACAGACACTGCACAAAGAGGTCAAATTTGCATCTCTGGTGGCCAGTTCCTCTGAGCTTAGCGTCTGGAACAAACTATTGTGAAATAAAAAAACACTTTCCCCCTTCCTGTTAATAAATAAATCACTAGTTGTTTTATATTTTAAAGCTTCTGAACAGTGCCCCAGAGACTCTGTAGAGTTTTTGCGCTCTGGTTCCATCAGCCGTGCAAGCCATTGTTTGCTTGTGTCTGTGACCATCTGCATGAACTGTGCCATGAATTCTGCATCCTCTTACAAGTGGGCACCAAATACAGATTTGTACGGAACTGGCTGCTGTGATGTAATTAGAGGAGAAACAGATCTCACCACCTTGATGTGAACCCAACTGAAACAAGACAATATAGAAAGCTATGAGAAAAATAAAATCATGTATTCCTTGACAGTATAATTATTAATCTCTGTCAGCTTATTCTACTTTTTCATAAAAATCACTTAATACTTCAAAGGGATATTACTTTTGCCATCAAATATCTGTCTGTGAAATATTAATAATTTAGAAACTTCTATATTAAAAATTGTTAATTCACCACTAAATGCAGGAGATGACATAGCTTGCAGGCAGTCAGGCCTTCCTATGCCAGTGATATTTTTTCAAGTTTCACCAAGGAGGGATTAGGATATCAAAAAGCCAAATGCAAGTCACGTGTACAGTTTGTTGCCTGTGATCACATACAACACATCTGTGTTACTATTGCAACAATGAAATCATTACACGTCATCCTTTCCACTTAAAGTCAAATACATCAAAGTGTAGAACACCAAAGAGAAAAATGTGGTTATTCTGAAGAGCAGCTCTCTGTCATTTCAGGCTAAGTAAGTGATGTCATAATCCCAAGTACTTAAGAAAAGTCTGATGCTGGTTTCAAATGGAAGAGTTCCTTACTGAAAAAAAGAAATAATCTCTTCAAAAAGATACAACAAAATCTGAAGTTGTCTTCTAGGGACTTTCCATTGAGATAAAGGGAATGAATAATAGTAAAAATAGATTAATTTGTCTTTTAAAAGACATTTATGAAAAGGTAAAATTATGCCTATGGAACATACTTCTATCAGTTTTTTATCAACAAATTCAGTTTCAGAAAAATAAATAAATAGATAAATAAATAAAAGTTAGTATTGTCTTATTACTAATTCTATACACATTGGCCAGCAATGACCTGTTTCCTGTGGCTTTGCTTTTCTCAACCCAGTAGAGTAGAACATTTTAGATTGACAAGTAGTATTCCGCTGTTTGCCTTGAAAGAGGCCATTCATGATAGGACTGAAATGACAATGACATCTAAACCCTGATTCTTTTTGTGTGTCAGGCATTTGTCTTTCTGAATATGTTAGTGTCTAGTTCATTACCTCATTCAATGAGATAAGAAATAGCAAAGCTGGGAAGGTGGCTTAGTAAATGAAGCACTTCATTTGCAAAGATTAGCACCTGATTTTGATTTCCACTGCCCATGTAAAACAGCTGTGTGCTCTTTCCATGTAATCCCAGAACTAGGGGAAGAAACACAGGAGGCTTGCTGGCCAAGAATCAGAAAGCTCTAGGTTCAAGTGGGTCTGTTCCAAAAAGCAGGCAGAGAACAAATGAGGAAGATGCTCAGTGCCATCCTCTGGCCTCCACAGGCATGTGCACACAGGTGCCTAGGATCCTGCAAATCTGTGCATGCACATACATGTGTACACACAAAAAGATAGGCAGTATTCTAATGCACTGTAGAGAACAGAAAAGGCTGGGAAAGGATTTCAAATAATCTTGATATGCTCTAATAATTTGTAAATATCATAGCCTGCATTTTGATCATTGTAGTCTGACTTTAGACCTCAGCAACATATACAGCGCTTGCAGTAACTGCTGCCAAGTACGTCATTCACCTGTGGGTTTCATGCAAGAATATAATTCATTTTCACATACATAACATACTTTGAAGAAAATAAGTACTATATATATTATGTAAGTTGTCTGAAACCACTTATTTGCAGTGAAATCATGAAAACTTGTTTCCAATTTTAAAGAAATTTAGTTTTAATCAAATACTTGCTTTCATCTTTTAAAAAATATTTTCTTCTATGACGTTTCATTTCCAACCCAAATGAGCATGCACATATTCTTTGGAGTTTGTCTAACTTGTCGGACATTGGTACAAATCATACTCCAGACTTAAGATTAGAGAATAAAATGCATTTGGGACAAAAGAGACCTCATCTCTAGCTTGATTTATCACTGCCTGTGGAAAATTGAAGGAATAAAAATATCTGCTATTCTGAATCAAACTGTATTGAGTTGACATATGGAAAAAGTTATAATCATCTTAACTGCAGATTTTTCCACAAGAGGTTAAACCATTGTTCCAGGCCGAAGATAAAAATAAATTCTGATGCCACATTGAATATATTATCATCTGATCACTGATCATAGTATAGTGAAATTGGAAGAAATGCTACCAAGTAGAGATGTCTACAGGGGGATTGTGACTTTACTTTTCAATGGTGTTTGCAGGAAAAAACATACCTGGTTCACAAGTTTAAAAAAATGACTTAAAATATTTTACATATTTTAATTAACTACCACTCGATTCAGGACATGGGTAGTGTAACTGTCGTATAGAGGCAGAATATGAAAAGCAACTTTGAAGTTTTTGCATGACAGCCTAAGCACACTGGAAATGACATTTCATGGTGTAACTGCTCTGAACAAATTCTGGAAGCAACAGAGAAATCTCTAAGGCCAATGTTGCAAGACAACAATTCTTATAAAGTTCAGTAGTCCTCTTGATTATCAAGTTCTCAATAGTTTCCTTCAAATAAACATCAAAAATGTAATGTAGAGGATATCTATTTCTTGAGGAACCCAAATAATCAAGTCAAAATTTAAAGACAGCTCTTTCTTGGCATTTAAGAATCTCCTAGTATAAATCCCTCATCCTCCAGGGTATCACAGAGGCTGTTACAAAGCAACAGGTAAATTCAGAAGGAAAAGTAGAGAACCAGCCTTTCTATTGGGCACATTGTGATCATAGCATTACTGTCCAATCTTCAGATTAGGGGGACTTGTTAGCTATAGGTAAAGTAGGTACCATACATCCAAAAACAATAAAACCAGAGACCATGAAGCTGGAAGAGAGCGTAGAAAGGTATATGGGAGCATTTTCATGGAGTTAAGGGAAGGAAAAACATTACTAGAATCTAAAACAAATACACAAACAAAAAGAAACCTTCTTGGGGCAGGGTCATCAGCTAAAGGGTAAAGGTACTTGTCAGCAAGCATGACAACCTTAGTTCAATATCCCGAACCTGAATGGTGAGACTGAAGAACTGACTGCTCCAAATTATCCCCTGGCCTCAAAATGTCTTCCCCAGTATGTCTCTCCTCATACAAGCACAATAAATCATTAAATCATTTAAAAATTTACAAATAAATAACTCCTCATTCTGTTTCTACATGACCTCAGAAATCACCATTCTATCTTCTTCTCGTTGTCTTTGTCGATGTTAGTGCCTAATACATGTGGAGTCAAATTATTTTTCTTCATGTGGGTGGCATTTTACATAGCATCCTTTCTTCAGTAATTATCAATATTGTAGCACATAGGACAATCCCCTTCATGCCGCCGCTGTCTCCGACCCACAGAAAAGGAGCAACAACACAGCATTCTTCTCAAAGCGGTTTATTCAGGAACCTTACAGCATGCTCATGAAAATCTTTCTGTTCCCGGTCTGTCTCTCTTTCTGGCTCTTCTAATTTTACTTTCTGTTTCTCTGTTTCCCTTTCTTCGGTTTCTCTATTTCCTATTCCCTGCTTCCAAGAGCAGTCCTATTGTCCTGATCTCGAGTCATGGGTGCATCTGCGCAGATCAGACGGTGGGAGTGGCTAATCTCAGGGGCAGGAGAAAGTCAGGTGCTAGTCACAAGACCAGGCTGGAGTCCTGAACATCATGTTGGGACTGCCGCCACATACCCGCTCTCTACACCTTCACTCTCAAAGCTGGATGTCATTTATTTGTATGTATACAGCCACTTCGTTGTTTTCAGTTTCTGGATGAGATGTTGAGTTCCTTCTTCCTTTTGAGGATAGGGATGCTATGAATGTCAGTGTACACATGTTTGAAATCCCAATTATTTTGGTTTTTCACTCAGGGGTTTCAAGTCATAATTGGTGGGATTTGTTGCTTTTGTCTTTGTGGCTGAGTAGACCTTCGTGGTAAATGAATGTACTATTCAATGAGCACATAGAATTCTAATGACAAAACCCACTAAAAGCTACCTCCTAAAGTTTTCCTTAGTTCTCAATCATGGAAAGTGAGGATTAGGTCTTTAAAACATATTAAGATGCTTACAGCTAACCATCAGACTGAGCATGAGGACCTCAATGGAAGAGTAAGAGAAAGGACTGAAGAAGCTGAAGGGGTTTGCAACCTTATAGGAAGAACAACAATGTCAACCAACCAGTCTTCCCAGAGCTTCCAGAGACTAAACCAACAACCAAAGAGTTCATAATGGGGAGGTGGGGGAACCCATGGCTACAGCTGCATATGTAGCAGAGGATGCATTATTAGGAGGAGAAACCCTTGGTCTTGGGAAGGCTCACTTCCCCAGTGTAGGGGAATGCCAGGGTGTTGAGGTGGGAGTGAGTGAGTGGGAGGGGGAGCATCCTCATTGAATCAGGGGGAGGGGCACAGGAGAGGGGGAAACTGGGAAAGGGGATAATATTTGAAATGTAAATACGTAAACAACCAATAAAAAATAGGTCCTTGGAGATATTTCAGATCCAAACAATAACACCAATTTACTTTCTTTTTCAGAATACCTGTGCCACTTTTTTTGTTTATATTATTTTGATTTTGTTCTTAGTCATTAATTTGATTTTGTACTAGCAACTCAACGTCTTTTAAGATGCTTATAGAACAGTAGCATGTATAGTAAAATCAAATAGATTTCTAGCATATGTGTTGTGCAAGAGTATATTATAATATCTATTTAATGTATTAGTAGGAAGCAAAAACATACTAGGATGTTTAATTATACAGTCACAGTTCCAGCGAAGTATACAAATATAAATTAGGTTTATATATGTGTAGGCTTATTAAATGTGACTTGCTTTCATATATAATGCTAATAAGGCATACTTAGAAAATCTACAAAGATTTCCCTGGGAAGAATATGGCTCCAGCTTAAGTTTGCTTCATTATTTTACTAAAATCATTTTTCCCACTGACTTTGACCACTGGTCACAGGGCGTGGTTTTCAGCAACCAGACTAAGATAAATGCATAACCATGTTTTCTTGCTCAGATGTCACAAAGTGTGACCTGAGAAAAGCACACATAATATACCCAGTGCACTGCTTGACAGCTATGTTTACTGCAGTTATGTTTTATTCTTACATCCACTGTAGAGAGAGATGAATGATTCATAATCCCTTTTCAATGCTCCCTTGGATCTCACTGGGATCCCCGAGGGTGAGCTAGGCAGGCCTGCATAGTACTGATAGCAGTACTAGGGTCATTTTATCCACTTCCATTAGCAAAGATGAGGTCTGTGTTTGACAGTAACAATTTTTCCCCAACATTTTTTTTCTCACCATGATTAGAAGACTGGCCGTGATGAAAAATAACACCCCTAGAAGCTGAAATTAATTTTCTGCCAATATAAAGAGGAGTTGACCTTACTGGTGCCTATTTCTAGGAAGAAGGGTGAGAGAAGGGTGAGGAAGGTGGAGTTTTCTGTTCCAGGGGGCCGTTTTGAGCACCTGAGAACAGTTGGAGGATAAATGGTGATTAGTGCACAGGGGGGATGCATGCTCAGCCTCGCATTTCCTTATGCAACCTTCTTCCAATCAATCCCTGCCTGTTGTTGTCTCTCATATAACCCTGGTATCATGCCTGAATGATCAAAAATGAAAAACAAAGAGACAAGAAAAGAGGAAGAGAGGATGCAAGGAAATTAAATTAAAAAAAGGACAGAGAGGGGGGCTCAATTTCTGCAAATAACCTCATGCTTAACTCAAAACTCCCCCCACTAGAGCCTCACAACAGCTAACCCTTGGAAAGCCCAATCCATTCTTCTTAATTGATCGTAGCCATTGCTTTCCATGCTGGCACTTGCCACATAGCTTATCACTCATATCATAGAGTGAGTCCATTTTCTGTCGGGCAGGCTTGAATGGATCTGAGAAGACAGGAGTCATACATTTTTCTTTACTTCTTTGAGCAGGCAATACTTGAATATGTCTTCATGCTCTCCTCATGCATTCCTCTTAATGAAATACATCAGAATCACCATTTGATTTGTAAGGTGTTAAATATCCTCAGGAGATACAGTCTGTATGGTCAAAGGCATGAAGACAAGGCTTTTCCTATCTTCCTATGGGATCAGCTAACCAAATAAGCAAGCGAACAAACTCAGAATTTGGTTATGAATAGCAATTCATGGCAAGATCTCTATTAGCCTTACTTTTCTCTCTAAGAAAATGGAGCTGTTAATGATTCTTACAGGACAGGGGGAAAAGGTAACGCATGCTTATCACTTAGGTCTGAGACCTTAAAGCCTGGCTTTCTATCAGGGTTTAAAAAACATCATTTACTATTGTAATGTTGGTTGTGTTGCTATCTTGGTGGTTTGTATTTCCAGCAAATAAGTCAGAATATCACTAGCCAAATGCATTAGGGTGACATCAAACTGCTCCTAGATAATACAACCCAACTTCTTTAATTTAAAAATAATAAAGTGATCAATCACTTTTTATTGGTTTATAAACATCATAAAGAGAATGAGCACATGATCTGTTAGCCCCAGACAGTTATTCCTAAAATATCTCACAGGGGACAAAGAGAAAAGGTAAGTATTTGTCATGTGTCATTGTACTATACTTTGTAAAAAATATTAATAGCAATTTCAAGAAAAACTCGAGTATGACCTACATCTGGCACTGATTTTTGACGTTGCCTGATTTAAGGTGTTATATTTCTTTGAGTCTAAAGATATTTTTTCCATGAAGTCAATGATTTTATCAATGGGTTCACAAAAGTTTGCAATTTTTTGCTAGTACACAGATTCACCCGACTTTTTCTATATTTTTCAAGGCCTCTAATTGTATTAAAGAGATAGAATGAGTTCAGAACTATGAAACCCACAAGAATTAAGAGCAGAAAGTCGAGAGTAATTGCATTTATGACAGTATATCTTAGAGCACTGAATCAACCTCAAAGAGAAATTCATTGAAATTCATGTAAAATACATATGAAAATATCTCTATCTTATAAGCCTTGGTGCTAAATTATCGTGAAGGTGGGTAATGAGAACTACCTTCCAAACTCTATATTACTTTCTGCAATCCCTCTGTTACCCTATTCTGCTAATTTACCAACATTCTACCCCTAAATGCATAAAGAGATGATTTCTCCCAGAATGGTACAGATTTAAGACAACCTCCATACCAGATAGAATTAGCTATGTGTCCCCTTAGTCATTCCAATATACTTTCTGCAGCATTTTGTTAATTAGCTTTCATAACAAGGATTTATTCTTGTAAATATTTTAGCAATTATTTTTGTTGCCATTAGGTTTTAAGCTGCTTGAAAGTGGGGTTATTAGAAAGATATTTATACTGCTTTCCAGAGGTCTTTGAGTCAAAACTAGTAATTAAAATACTTTGTGAAAAAGTTCAGAAATGAACAAGGATATCTGAAAACAAATATAAGAAAAAAATAATGTGAAATAGTTTCATTAGAACTTTCAGGATGGAAAATATTTAAATCTGCTCCACCATCACACTAGGAGATTTTAATTACAAGTAAGAGTTTAATGTGTATTAAAAGAGTTATGACTTCCTGCTTCCATAGCCTGTCCCTCTCCCGAACTTCCATTTCATTCTTAAATGGGGACTTGCTCTTTTAATGCTCTGGCTTTTGAGGAACCAATAAGCTTCCCCGCTCTTCATAATATATGTCCATAAGCTCTCCTGATTTTGAGTCCCCACATTATATAAATGTATCTTTATATTTTCTGGTCACAAGGTGATTACTGTGAGCAAAATAGTTTAGGAAAGGACAGAGAGTCAGGGCGATTAGTGAGAAGAGGGCACAGGGTGGAGGTTGATCAACTGAGATAAACAGAGTAAAAAGAAATCATTCAGAACGTAAGATAAGCCTATCTGTGCAATAGTGACTTGAATATCATGTGGGCAACCTACTGTCCCCACTCCACAGAACAAAAAAGGGAAAGCCAATCACTGGCTGTTTTTGCAGATTTTCCTAACAATTCAGTTCTAAAGATGTGTTAGGCTGCCATAGAGAGAATATCTCTGATAGCTAAATTTACTTTAAATACCCATGTTTACATTCATTCACAAAAGTGGCTCCATCCATAATCAGAGAAGGATCCACTTATAGAACCAGGGGTGAATACGAAATCTCAGGCACAAAATGTCAAAAATATGTGATGGATATGGGCCCAATCTTGAACATGTCACAAACACAGCATTAACTGTGCCTCTGCGAACCTTGTGGTATGCAGGAGTTATGCATGTAAGACACTGAAGATAGGGTAAAGAGCTAAGAAATCAATGCTATAATCATTCATCTTATCACAAGGGCAGGCATAAGTCTTGTGCTATCTGCAGTTGGTCAAAGCAGAGGGACAGCTCAAAGGTGCCAAACATTTACCTCTGAACCACACCCATCAGTAGATTCTGGGAGAGGAAGAAACCAATGTCTGCAGTTGCTTATTCTCTGCTGAGTCCCCAAGGCACCAGCATATTAAGTTTGGACACATAATATAACAAATAGATATGAATTTAAAAGAGATTTACAGGGATGAAAAAGGCAGAGGTGGTGGGGAAGTGAGAGGTGAGAGTGATCAGTATGCAAGTTATACATGTATGAAATTACAATAAATAATAAAATTGAAATATTTTGGATCCTTTCAGAGTTTGTACTTTACTTTGTCATTATTGGGAATAAGAGAGAAGAGTCAAATTGATTTTCAGTTTAGTATCTGTCCTTTCCAATGTCAGAAGCCCAAAAATGCTTTCCCACTGAATGATGATACACCACCTTCTACAAGTAACTCTTTGAGGAATTACAACCAGGAACAGATATAAATTTGGCTTAAGTTACCTTCTCACAGAAAGCCAATATAATTGAACCCCCAGATTAGGAAAAAGAGCCAGGGATGATTAAAGGGCAATGGATTTAAAAGTCTGCAGGAATCTAACTAATGAAGCCCTTGCCTCCTGTTTCCCAAGGTGGGACAGGAGGCAAGACATATACTGAATTTTTTCCCCAGTAGAATTTCAGATAAAAGACCAGATTTAAGTACCATGAATATTAAGTGACTTTAAAGAATCCACCTTGGTGAGGTGCATCAGAGGTAGAAATCTAGGCCTGCCACACTAATGTGCACAAACTGGATCCCAGCCCTTTGGGTATATTCACAGAAGCCAAAGACACATTTTTGCCAGAATTGAGGACTACTAGCAATAACAACCTATATAGAGAAAATGTTACTTTGAAATGTGCATTTCAAGTTAGAAACTTTAAAAGTTTGCATCAGAAAAGTAGTAAAATAGTGACCATATAAATTAGCACAGAAACGGAATATTTTTATTTTACTAAAAAGAATCTTAGGGTTGCAGGAAACAAATGTAATTTAATCCCCAGCTATAAGAATTTTTTTTATTGATGTTTACTTTATCCTTCCTCCATAAACTAAAGCCAATCCTTCCAGCTGACCCATGCTGGGTAAGGAGCAAGTGGAACATTTCTCAAGGATACAGTCAATACACAGAAGGAAAGACGGAAATTTCACTACTGGAGAATGAAAAAGGCTGAAAAGTATTGTGGCTTTGTTACAGACAGAATAATCTTGATGATCTTATTCTAAAGTAGAAAATTTCTGATCCTGCTTACAGATCATTAATTTATAGGAAAATGTGACCTTTGTCCACCAAGATGATATTTACATGTTGTTGTTTACCTTTCTAAACAATTCATATGTTTAACTCATAAAAAATGTTATCTACATGGATTGGAAAAAGTTATCACTCATTTTTTTTCTCACCCCCCCCCCCAGAGATGACTAGATGTTAAATAATTTGCCTGACTAAAGAGCAAGCTGAGCAGAGAGATGAACTCAGTCAGGAGCCAGAGCTTAGGATTTGGTAATTGTTCTTCACCACCCATCTAGAAATGGGGTTATATATGTCTGCATGTATTGGTACTTTATGACACATACATAATTGTTATTACTATGAATAATCAACGAACTGTTACAAGTCTGCCATTAACAGAAATGAGATCAAGTGGTCAAAGATTTGACTAAATCCATGTAAGATAACATAAACTAGAATTTTATATTCTCTTGTTGATTGGTGGTGGATAAAATTTCAATAGTAAAAGGAGAGATGGTCCAATAGACAGTTGTCATTGTAATTCCATTACTAGGAAGGCTGAAAGTCAAGCAAAATAAAATCATGACTAACCTGGACTACACATTTAGGTCCTGTCTCAAAGGGGTGGCAGCCTAAAGGAGGAAGATTGAGAACTAAAGAGCTGACCTAGCACTTGTGAAAGCCACTGTCCCATCTCCAACACCTCACAAAGGGAGAGGCAAAAGCCGTCATCCATTATGCAAATCATCTGAACAGAATCAGCAAAGTGGAAGAACTATCAGAGCAGTACAGCATGCTTAATTCTTAACTTTTACATCATTGAGCATTAGGTCTTATGACAGTTTTAAAAAGTGATGTTTATTCTTACCATTTTTACCTTCCAGACAAGAGATCCAACTTATAACAATAGTCTTAAATCTAGTGCTCAAGTGCTGGGAAACTGAACTGGAAGAGTAATTTTGCATAGAGAGAGAGAGACAGAGAGAGAGAGAGAGAGAGAGAGAGAGAGAGAGAGAGAGAGAGAGAGAGAGAGAGAGAGAGAGAGAGAGAGAGAGAGAGAGTGTGTCTTTGGTCAACCACTGTGTAGTGCCCCTTGTCAAGCTATGAAGCTTACTGACTCCCTCGGCTCCTCATCTTCCTTTCCTCTGGTTTTAAAATACTCAGAGTGCACAAGGACCAACTGACAAATAATAATTATCTTAGTTAACACTAGGCACTTAATTGTGATCATACTTTTAAAAACACATATGTAAGTATTCATGCTAAATATATACATGAAGGATAAGGAAGGTTTTGCTTAAGAACAGTACATATGATTTGGTCAAGTCACATAATTACCGTAAGCTGATCAGTTGTGGAGCCATATCTTCCTTATTCCGGAGTCAATATCCTTTAAATTCTACTGTGATATCAATTGTAGCATTTTTGAGTACATTTTAAGGTTTTTCCGTGTGTAAAGTAGTTTCTTTGTTACTTATTGTGTTAGTGGTGTGCAATGAACATCCTAGTAAGTAGTAAGGTGTCCCTTATGTTTACATATCTACCAAAGATTGCTGAGGAGAACTGAAGCAACCAAGAGCTAAAGCAGTCCTGGTAGGATAAGGAATTACACAGATGGGGTTGTCATGGGCAAGAGGTGGAGATAGTTCATTCTGTGTACATGTAAATAGTACAGACTTTGCAACCTTAGGTGTGCCTGCTACATTGACATTGGTGGACCCTACAGCTGTTCTAAATTAATCAAATTATTCACGTTAAATACATATAGTTAATTACTCATCTATAAATACCTCACTGAAGTCCCAATGACTGTTAAGGTTTAATTTTGTTCTTTGGAATAAATAACTAGAAGTAAGAATAGCACATCTATTGTCAAATTTTAGAGAAATCTTTTGTGTTCACATATAGACTTCATCAAGCTGGTTTTTCACAACAATGTACACAGTTAAAATGCAAATCAAAACTCAGTGAGCTGGTGCTACACACCAATTAATATGGCAAGTTCCAAAAAACATTTGTCAGTAAGGATATGGAAAAAAACAATTTTCTTGATTTTGTGGTATGGGTCATATAACACTTTGTAATTTCATTAGCTTTTTTAGATGTTCCTTCCTTAGTACAAGTTTTAAAAATATTCTTGTCAGTCTATGTCCCTTCTTCCGTTCCTGTCACCTGTGGGTGGAATGTCACTGACTCATTATGCTATTACTTTGATTTTATTTTTGAGTAATTTTATATCATAAAATATATAACTCAATTGTTAAGTTTCCCAGTCATCAAAGAGGGACTGTCTTGTTTTGTTTTGTTCCAGAGAAAATGTCAAGCTTCATTCTCAGTTTTATTACCTGAAATGTAATTTTTTTCATGGCTAATTCATAGCTTTTAAATTTTATTTTTATTTATCTTGGGTAATCTATATGAGTTTCTAAGTTACTTAGACTTGTAGACTTAGATTATGCATTACCTTGGGAGGCTTTTGTCATTGTATGGACAAATTATTCTTTTGTTTGTTTGTTTTGTTTATTTTACTTACAACTTTATTTTAAAAAGAGACATAAGTGTACAGATTTTTAAAAGCATTTTGGCATAAAACTATATGAATATATTTTTGTCAGTACTTGATTCTTTTAGAGGTTTGCTAGTATGCATTGAAAACCCTCTAGTTACCATAAGCATAATGTACATGTAGAATAGAATGTAACATGGAAACTCTCAGAGTTTTCTTGGTGTGTTTAGAAAACAATGATTTTGAATACCAAAAATTGCCACAAGGCTATAGTCTTAGCTCTTGAATTATTAATGATTTAAGGTTTAGGTGGACAAAATATTCTTGTGGGAAACTCCATCTGAAGTACTTGATTTAGTGCTGCATGAAATATTTGATTAATTGCTTATTTTTAATCAAGAAAATTTAGACTGACCTAAATGGGGTGTTAAGTGTTCTTTATCACTCCACTGATGAACCTTTCCAGTGAGCCTGAATTTGAGGAATTTTTTCCTAATGCAAACATGACACTATGTCTGAAGGATATTGTTTATGTGAGGGTTGTTTGGTTTTGTTCATTTGTTTCCCGCAACCTCTCTAAATTTATACCCATTCCTAGCTTATATGACTAAACATACATACTCTCTCTCTCTCTTTCTCTGTCTCTCTGTCTCTATCTCTCTGTCTCTATCTCTGGTGCTCTCTCTCTCTTTCTCTTTCCATATATATACATACATACACACACAGAGAGAGGGTCTTGTTCATGTATTTAGATACATATCAGTGTATTTGAATTTAATTTTAGGTATGTGGCTCTTGATTTTTGTCTTACCTCACTGTTTGTCTTGTATCATCTATGGAAGATATTATTGAACAAGGACTGTAGTATTCTTCAGAGATGAGGTATCATGTCCTCTACCTTACTTCTGGTGCCTAGCTAAATAGGATCACCTGAAAATTGAATTGATTTCCTATAATATCTGGTCTTGAAAATTTTAGTGATAGGCTTCAGTTATTGCTCCAGTGGGAATTGGATGATAAAGAACTAAAGAATAAATGGAGTGCACATTAATGTTTGAAGGGCTACATTGTGTCAAGTCTTATCCATCAATCTGCCATTAAGAGTTCTATGATTTATTTTGAAATTCAGAGATCTGCCTACCTCTGTTTCCCAAGTGCTATGGTTAAACTTATGTGCCACCACTCCGGACAGACAGGGTGATTTCTATAACCATATAGATTCTGTGACAAACAGTGAGACTATATTTGCTTTTTTCCCCTTTGTACTTTTACCCCCAAGAAAAGTCAAAATTCATTTGAAGCAAAGGTTTATAAGAGGAAGCAGCTTTGTTTCATGTTAGGACTGACCATCCTTAGATCAATTATTCTTTATAATATAATAGCAAGATGCTATTGAATCTAACATGTCTTAGGGATTATTTCAGTCAGAAAATATAAACCATTTATAAATAGGTTTTAATTAATACATTCTGAATTAGCCTTACACTGAAATTGCCCATTGCTCTCTTTTTTCCCATACTATGACTTTTATGAGCATAATCTGTCAGATTTCTCTTTCATAATTAAATGTCTCTAACTCTGCCTAATTTGAACAGAAAATAAATCTAGGAGGGATATTAAGTCAATCACTAATCTTCATAAGATTCTAACAATTTACATTTGTGATACACAGCCAGAATGGGAAAAACATGCAGCCAAAGTAGTGTCTCATCATTTCACTATGTAAAGGTACTTAAGGGGGGTGTGGCATTGCTACTGAACCCTTCATATACTATTATCCCATACAAAGGGTTTCTATAGGGTTCCATTTGTCGTTTTCATCTCACTGATGTTGAACTAAAATATCACACAAAGCAATGGTTTAATTTGCATTTCCTATGCAATTTTCTTATGCTGCCCTCAAGGATGAGAAACAGGAATGCAGTCTGTCCTTACAAGAAGCCAATGTTAACAACAAATTAAGTCTTGTTTCTCCCCATGAGTCTTCATTAAACATTTCTTCTATGCTTGCTCTTAAGTTTTTGGGCATCAATTGTGAAGACAAACAATTAAAATCGGCACTGGGTACTCATAGTCCCCTTTGTATTTAGACTTTAACTGAAAAGACCTGATTTTTCTATCAAGATGAGCCTCTATCTGTACATTACCCTTTTTGACAATTTCACCCTGGGTTATACCTTACTAGAAACAAAGGACTGTGTTCAGTGTACCCCCTCCTGAATTCCTTAGTGTATGTCTGAGGCAGAAATCTAAAAACAACTTACTGAAGACTCAATAAATGTAGTTAATGATTAAACTCAAGAAATGTCAAATACATGTAAAAATGATCAGATGATATGACTATGGAAAATCTCTTGTCAATAGCTCAAGGTGAAGTTAAACCCTAATGTAAATGGTCAATCAAAGCAATGAGAGTATGCATGGCACAGTATTAGTGGAAACAAAGAAAGGACGGGTCACCAAGGGATAGTGATGTGCATGTGAAGAAATACATGACTCGGCAATAATGGAGGAGCTTCAATGCAGGTGCTTCAATAAGATGACAGACTATTAAGAAGGAGCTATCGTACTTCCTTGAGGTAAAGAGTGACATGATATTTGGCTTTCTTAAAACATATTTCTTGAATACCATTCTATATACATAATCATTATGGATGAACTAGCCTATAAGTGGTTGTCTATTTATGTCTCTATCATAATAAACTTCAGTTTTAGAGAAATTGAGTCCCTTACCCATGGTCATATAGCAAGTGAAAGACAAAACTAAGATCTAGTCTCATATTCTGAATCTATGCCCAATGCCCACCACAGAGTGACTAACCAGTACTGGATGAGGCAGTTTAACTGAAACAAAATGCTTAGGTTCTCTAAGTAGCTGAGAGTGATAGTTCAGTAAAGGAGTCCCTGTGAAGCAACTGAAATATTCAGGATTTCAGTCTGCACAGATCCAAATGCAGGGGCAAGGGTTCTGAGGAAGAGAGCAGTCTGAGTTCTCAAAACAATATCTCCCTTTCTGGGCTGTAAATTGTGTCTCTGAGAAATCACAGCAGGGGCAGTCAAGGTGGGAAATGAGTATTCCATACTCAGTGTGAGAAAAAAACACTTCCTTGTCACTCAAAAATTATTGTCCCTAATGATTTTTCTCTGAATTCATGTCAGTTTCAGGGTGTCTTGATTTGCCACTAAAACAAGGAGCCACAGGTACAATGCATAGTGAAGCTGTGAAGGCAGATAAGGTTTAGATAAAAGGAAAGGAAATCAGAAAGGAAAAAAAAGGACATATCTAGTACAAAGCTTCTGGGGGCAGCCAGTGAAATGCACAACACACACACACACACACACACACACACAAACACACACACACACACACACACACACACCATGGGGCAGTATCTGAAAGCTAAACATTTCATACCTCTTCTTTGGAGTCTATATCTTCATAAAGAGGGAGCACTTAGCATCCTAGGTCTGCTTTTGATTTTTATGAAAGGACAAACCACTGGTAAAGGGAAGATTGGACTGTGAAGTTAGCATTTACAATCAAGCATTGGCTTTTACTGATAACTATTTGTGAGTGCTCCCCTTAATGTTCCTGGTGTCTGTACCCCCCATGTTCTCCATTTATATGGGATATATCTTTCCTCCACCAACTGGGTATTCTTCTTGAAGACGAGAAATGGCCTTCCCACTAACACCAACTCTCATGACAAAGCATTAAAAATGGTGGCTTCTGGCCCCAATTTGAGTTTCAAGAATACAATTAGAGTATGCATAGTAATGATGTGATTGGTTTTTTTCACAATGTTAACCTTAAGTATTTTTCACTGACATGTAGTATTTTATGAGCCAAGAAGGACCATGATTTTCATATGTCATCACTAATGCTAAACCTGTACTTCTGGTAAATACTGTATTTTCTTGTGTAAAGAAAACCCAAGAATTTAAAACCAAGGGTAACCAAATTTACATATTTCAAGCATAGTGAAACTGGAACCATGTCTTTTGTTTATCTCTTTTTGAGAGTTTTACTCAGTTTACTACAGAACCCACTATGGCAACCTCAAGCAAACAGATAATTTGGGTTGATAGCAGGTAGGTTTTTCTTAGAGTTGGGAAAACTAAGACGATTCTCTTTGCTCTGTATACTAGCTATGTTTTGTTAGGTACTTGTAATTTTTAAAATCTCTTTCCATAATTTATATGTTCAATTATTTTCCAAGTAAAATACATATGTACCATGATGCTATATAAGTATTTCCAAAATGTAAGTTAAAAAAATTATGAATAAGACATTTCTTTCTTTTTAATACCTACAGTGCTAAACACTATCTTGGTTTATAAGCATTTCTCCACTATATACCAAAGATGTAATACAGAGTCACAAAGCCTCTGGTACTGAGACGCTAGGCAGAAAGGAGACCGATGTAAGTGCAACAGGAGTAGACTAGGCCACACCCACAGTGAACAGGTAAACACCTGATGATGTCACTGCATCTCCTGCTATATTCCAAGGAAGAGAAGCTCATCAGAGTGACTGCCAGACAAGAAACTAGCAATGAATAAGATATCAGGGTGGCTAGTGGTTTGAGCTGTGCCTTCTGTTTGCTTGAGTGACAAAGCCAGGGTGTGGTACATATCCTATGGCTCTCTTGAATGTCAGTTATTGACAAAGTAGTTCTTTAAGTTGATGTGTACTTGATTTAAATTTCAAAAAACTGAACTTGTTCTTTGAAAACAGCTGAAATAAACAGACTATTGGAAAAGAGATACAATATTTTTTTACAAATTCTCAATGAAAGCCATCCTTATTTGTGGGGATTATTTATCGATACAAGAATCTGAAGACAAAATGAACTGTTAATAGAGAAAGGAGTATTGGACAAAATGTCAGCTGTGACTCAGAAAGCGCAAGTTAAAGCAGTAAATCCTTCAATGGTCACTTTGCATAGGTTTCTTTCAGAAGTACAGCAGGGCTACACCAAAGTTCAAAATGTTTCAATAAACTGTATCCTGCACATTTACACACATCAAAGGATATTAACACATTGATAATAAGTGTCCCTAAGCCAGAACGCATTGCTTCACACAGCAGAGAATTATCACAGTTATGTTATTGTCTGCTCACTAGAACCCACAGTACAATGCAACAGGATATTAAGGGTGTCAGAACACAGGAAGAAACAAACGTACGAAACGGATCCCAGTGTCCTGTTAACACTGACAGCATTCAGATAAACAGGCTCATTTGATCTCTAAGGCAAAAATGCAATATTTGGGACCGGAAACGAGAATGAGAGAGCTCTGAATAGTTAACAGTTAAGAGACAGATATCGGCGAAGCTCAGTGACTTCAGGGCACTACGCTGTCATGAAGAGACAGGAGCACTGTTGCATCAAGGAAGGACGCCTGTCTGTTCTTTTCACAGACACTAAGGGAGTCTCCATACACTGTAGTCAGGAAAGCTTCATAAGAAAGAAAATCTTTCAGTAGGAAACACTAGGCAAAGTACTGAGAGCCTATGGGAGGCAGCTGCAGGTCGGAAAGTGAATGTTCATGGAAATGCAAATCGACTAAAAAGTTACCTCTCTGCCCATTATAGAGTTTCTGCTCTGGCTCATTTCCTGTTGCTGTGAATGACACCAGGACCACAAACAGCATCTTGAAGAAAAGGCATATTTAATTTATAGGTTTGGGTCCACCCAGGAACTGGAGGCAGGGAACTGAAGCTGAGGCCGTGGAGGAATGATGCTTACTGGCTTGCTTCCAGTCTCATGTTCAGCTGCCTTTCTTACATAACTTAGGACCACTGTGCAGTGTGTGCCGCTCACAGAGTGATTGTCTCTCCTTCATTAATTAGTAATCAAGAAAATGCCCTCACAGTCATGCCCAGGGCCAATCTGGTATTAATCAACTCCTCAAATAAGGTTTTCTCTTCCCAAGTGACTCCCATGTATATCAAGTTGTAAAAAAACTAACCAGAATAATTGCTGTAAAATATCTTATAACTCAGCAATAGCAATTCTAGGGCCACCCCAAGGGGAAGATTTTATAGCTATAAGAATATTTTTAAATTACGTGAGGTGATCTCAGTTCCCTTCCATAGTGGATTAGCACATTGTTCTGGTTTTGTGATAGAATTTAACTTAGCAGTGAAACTGCTGAAGTAGAAAAGCTTTAGGGAAGGCTCCCTGGGAAACCACCTCTGACTCATTCATTCCACAGAGGAAGTTTGTTTGGGATGACTCTTGGAATCAATGCCTGTGAAGAAATAAATTAAGCAGGACTTGGTAGAAAAGATTTGCTAGTATGTTGCCAAATCCCAGACAGAGCTGCTAAGTGAGCATCTCTTTCTAAAGTCTTCTTGTAAACTCTACACATGGAAGCTATTCTTTCGTGCCTACTACATCCACCACTCATTACTACACAGTTGCTTATAGGAAACTCTAAGGCCATATTCCTCTAGTTAAAGGAAATTTACTAATAAAAAAATTACTACAGAGTGTTTAACATACTCAGCCAGCACGCCTATCTGGTGGGATTAGGTAAGTACTGAAATTCTAAGAAGAAACAAGAGCTGTGGCAGCACCAAGGGTGTGTATCGGTGACAGTTAATTTCCTAACATAATGCTGGCTGCAAAAAAGCAAACACCACCACAATAGTAATCATTTGAAATAGCAAATTGACAACATTCAAAGTCCTGAAATGTTCTTTGTGTATGTATAAGTGATATTTATGATAATATATATATATATATATATATATATATATATATATATAGTAATCAAAATGATGAGATCAGCATATTAGTAGTTATGAATGTGCAGGGAGACAGGCAGGTGGTGCCTGTCTAAATCTCTAGGTTGGACATTTGCTAACTTACAGAACTTACTGTAAATGCTTAAGTGATGGGGTGGTGGTTAATCTTGCCCATGGATGTGATTGAGCTGAAAGATTCCCTGGCAGCTGGTGAAAATTCTCTTCTGGATATATTCCTAAAAAGTGTATCTAGAACAAATTAGCCTTTGACTCAGTAACTAGGTAAGAACGATGATCTTCACCCCTCTAGAGGACATAATGTAATCACTTGAGAGCCTGAGTAAATCAATAATTTTAAAAAATAGATAATTTTATGTGTCTCTATTTTTCTCTCTCCCTCTTTCTTTTTTATGTCACAAGTAACTTTAATGAGCAGGAAATTAACAACAAATGTACCACAATTTTTGTATCCATTCATCTACTGAAGGACATCTGGGTACTTTCCAGATTCTGGCCAGTATAAATAGAGCTGCTATGAACATTGTGGTACATGCATCTTTATTGTATATTGGAGTGTCTCTGGGGTATATGCCCAGAAGTGGAATAGCTGGATCTTCAGGTAGATACAACCACTTTGGAAATCAGTCTGGCGATTCCTCAGAAAATTGGTAGTAGCACTATTAAGAGTTGTGTCCTTGATGGAGGAAGTGTGTCACTTTAGGAATGGGCAATGAGACCCTCCTTCTAACCATGTGGGAACCAGTCCAATCTCCTAGTGGCCATCAGATGAAAAAGTAGAACTCTGGACTCCTCCTGCACCATGCCTTCCTGACACTGCTTTTGATCCTCCTTTGATGATAATGGATTGAACCTCCGAAGCTGTAAGCATGCAATTACATGTTGTCTTTATAATAGCAGCTTTGTCATGTTGTCTATTCACAGCAGTAATTTCCTAAGACACCAACTTAGACTGGAAACCTGAAAGTCTCTAGGAATCCTACAGGTCTTATATACACAAGATTATGTCCACTAAGACATCTAGTATCTTAGACTGAAAAACCAACAAGTTGTGGGCCTTTCCTTTGTAAGATAGCCTTTGTTAGATTGTCTAGATAATAATGATAGCTCCCATTCTAACCTATTTATCTATCAAATCTATCTACCTCTGTAATGTACCACTATCTATTTTCTTTCTATCTATGTATCTATCTATATCTATCTATCTATCTATCGACCTACCTACCTACTTACCTACCTAATCTACCATCTCTTATACATGACTGTACACACACACACACACACACACACACACACACACACATACACACACACACACACACACACACACAGACAGAGAGAGAGAGAGAGAGAGAGAGAGAGAGAGAGAGAGAGAGAGAGAGAGAGAATATGTCCTGTTCAATTAGAGATCAGTAACTAATAGACCATCTTATAACTTGTTGCTCAGAGAACCCCCAGAGCTCCTCTCTTTTGCCAGAGCTAGCTGATAAGACCCTCTTGATGAAGATAACACACACTTTGGTTTTCACGCTTAAGAGAAATGAAAGTATAACTTTATCCCTAGTGATTAACTTTTATAAGGCAGAAAATGCTGCATTGTCTGAACGTGTTGTTGGAGAAATGGCATCAATGGTTCTACAGAGCTGTGTTTCTTCTGATCTATGACACATCAGTGCCAGTTGATTTTTGCACACCTCAGAATAGTGCCATGGGTGTTTGTGGGTTTGAAGGGTCAAAGTTGGAAATGTGGGAGGTTGAGATCAGTTGAAGCCCCCCACCCAAACTCCCCAGGACAGGTAACTGTCAACTGGCAGGTGCTTTCTGGGAGTTATTGCAAATCCACTTTGCCTGGATGCACCACAATGGAGCAGATGTACAAGGCTCTAGGCAAGCCCCAAACCCCACCTCCACAGGAGAGAGTGACGTAGACTCTAGCCAAATCAGCCACTTCCTAAGTCCCTCCCCTGCATGCACATGTAGCATTAGAAAAACAACTATGGCCAATCTTAGAAGCAAACTTATGGGAATCCAGTGGCTGGATCCTGGGCTGTTTAAAAAGAAAGAGAACACAGGAGAGAGGCACGAGAAAATAAAGACATGTTGAAACCTTCTCCTCGGTCCTGACTACTTTGTGGTCCTGACTCCTTCGTACTCTGTGAATGCTTTATCCCTGAGCCTTATCACAGGCTCTGCACTTTTCTTATAGTCAGGCAGGGGTTTATGGCCCTGGCCAGCAAGGGCTATAATTTCAGCACTCAGCTGAGCACTGGCTAGAGTTCACAGGCCTGGTGGCACCCTGCTGGGATTCATTCCCACACCTCCCAGCCTTATCTCCTGTGGGCCAGGCAGAGCAAGCACCAGAAGCAGCTTTCCCTGAGACCTGCAGTGAGGAGCTACCTTTCCGGAGGAGCAGAGTGCTCCCCCACCCCAGTTCACTGGAAATGGAGGTTTACTTGGTTAAGACTGTGTTAGAAGGGCTGAAGAGATGATTTAGAAATCCAAAACACTAATTCTTATTGCACAGAACAAAAGTCCCATTTCCACTGTTCACACATATCTTACAACCAGCTAAATCGAACCAATGTGCTTTTCTCTGGTCTCAGTGGACAGAAGGCACACATACACATAAAAATAATTCTTTTTTAAAGACTGGGAGGGGAGTAGTGTTTGCAAATGGGTATGAATATCTTTACAAGTTAGGTTTCTCATTATAAAATTTAGTTGAAGAACAGTATTGAACTAGGTACTAAGCCCACCTTCTCCATATTGTTGTTGTTGTTGCACTATACTTGTAATATCAGGTATGAAATCTGGAATGGGCCCAAAATTCAATCAGAGATCAATTGATTATCTCCTGTAACACGTGTTGTACTTAAGGTCTCTCCCTCTTTTTAGCCGTTCTCTCTGTCTTGTTGAAAACAGCTATGTTGTCTTATTCATATCCCTGAATAACCTGAAGCTCAAAATGAATTAAAATAAGTCTTCCTGCTTGTACTAGTTTCCAGTCTGAATGATACTGTGAGCCAATTAGATATACATATCTAATTTAAAATTTCTGGAAAACACTAATGAATGTAGTTTGACTTATTCAGCATGAAACATGAAAAAAATAAGTATCTTATCTGAAAGTAATAAAACTAGGATTTTTTTTGTCATATTTCAATTTATAATTTATCCATGCATTTATTCTATAAAATGTTTAGAAAGACAATGACATAAACATGTTATGAAGATATTTGTAATTGAACCTAGGCCACCTATGTGTGGTACTTCAGTTCTGTAATCCTAGCACCAGGAAGGCTGGGACAGGTGAATTGCCACAAATTCAAGGCTAGCTGGGCTTCAAATACATACTGAGTTCTATGACACTCTATCCTATGCATGAAGACTCTGAATAGTAATAGTAGTAGTAGTAGTAGTAGTAGTAGTAGTAGTAGTAGTAGTAGTAGTAGTAGCAGTAATATCTTAACTGGGTTAACTTATAAGACAAAAGTAAGCTCAAGGCCAGCTCAGGTTCCTTAATGGCACTAGTAGAGTTACATCTAGTCTTAGGAACAGAAGGAAATGCAGACTGTGGCTTCCTCAGTAACAGGCACTTATTGGTCTCTCCAGACCTGGGCTATAGCTGAGGGAGATTTTGAATGAAGGATGATAAGAATGAAGACAAAAATCAGGTTTTTTTTTCCCTTTCTTTTTTCTTAAGCCTTCATTTTTAGGACACAGGAAAGCATTAACTTGGCATGTGCTTCTATCTGAGCCTTCATTACTGCATGAACTCTTGCAATCCTGGATCTGAGTGAGCTTCCATTACAGATGTGTGATGCTTCTGAGTGAGCTTCCTTTACAGATGTGTGATGCTTCTGAGTGAGCTTCCATTACAGATGTGTGATGCTTCTGAGTGAGCTTCCTTTCAGATGTGTGATGTGTTTGCCTATCACAGCTCTCTTCTAGGTGTTGCAAGGGAATTAGGAACTGTGTCAGTCGGCCATCACAATGTCCTTGGTAGATAGGATTTATAGATCTAAACATTTTTTTATCAAAACCGACTTTTCTGTAATATACATGGAGGTATCCTCAGAAAGGATACCATATCTAAGTTGTCAGCTCTATGGGATGCTGTAGAACATTGAACTGTGCTTTAATTACTGTGCACATGGGATGAACTTAAAGAAATGGTGGGCAAACTGGCCTAAAGGTTTCTGAAATGCTTTATGTTGTGAAAATTTATTTTCTCCATCTGTGGTTTTTATCCTGACTTTGATCATTTAGTTTCCAGATAGAAGATACACACACAACTTTCATATTTATAATAATTCTAATCAGCATAAGAGCTGGGCATATACCTAGCCTCCATGATGTCTATTTCCCAAATAATAAGCCCACTACATAATTTGCCATGTTTTGTCTGGGCTGCTCTTAACTCCAACTAGCCAAAGAACATGGCTCTCATTCCATGGTTCACCTAGCCCATGGCAGCTTCCTCTTTTCTCCACATCTTTCTTCTCCCTTAGCTTGGTTCTCCTCTGACCTCAAGATTAAGAACCATAAACACCTGCCTTTGTCTCTTCTGCTCAGCTACTGGCTATTGGTATCTTTATTCAATCAGAAACAAAATGGGGGCAAGGTCACACAGACTTGTGTCTATGTCAGTATTCATCTCTGAGGAGCCAGATGTTGGGGATCTGCACTTAGCATTACAATACACAGTAAAAGGCCAAACCTCAACAGCTTTAACATTAGCTCATACAACTAAGGGCTATGTTTCAAATTTCAGTTTTTTCTTTAAGAAATGCTGGCTTTTGCTCACCTCTAGACACCACAAACTAGAATAGTTGTTTTGCTGATTATAGAAACACCCAATGAGGAAGTAAGGTTTATTTTCTTTATTCCATCACTGAGCAGGTGGGAGAGTCTTCCTCTTGTCATAGCATCACTGAGCAGGTAGTGCAGTCTTCCTGTTGTCATAGCATCACTGAGCAGGTGGGAGAGTCTTCCTGTTGTCATAGCATCACTGAGCAGGTGGGGCAGTCTTCCTGTTGCCACAGCATCAGACACAGCTCTTCATTTTTCAGCATGAGAAGCTTTGAATTCTCAGGTTTACTCATTCCTCTCTGTGTCATTACATTATTCTGTAGCATTTTTTTCTTTTCTTTTTTTATTGGATATTCTTTGTATTTACAATTCAGGTGTTATCCCCTTTCCAACAATCCCCTCCCCCTCCCATTGCCTCCATGAAACTGCTCCCTCTCCCACCTCCCTTTCCCACCTCAGAGTTCCCTTACACTGGGAAAACAACCCTTTGCATCTTTTAAAGCTTGAGTCTTAACTGAAGAAAAATACAGAGGGATTATAATTTCACTCTAGCCCATACAATGGCGACCACAAAACTGAATTCAGAATCAGAAACACTGCATCAAGCCTAATTTTTCCATATTTTTAATATGTCTAGAGGCTAGCAACTGATACTGACATTGGAATTTGAATTTAAAGGGTCTTGGATGATACTGAATGTAAGTCATATCCCCAAAAGATCAATTAGATCCTTTCGTCTATGTTTTCTTACAAATGGTTATAAGCCAAGGATATTGGATTGATTCAATAAATGAACTTCTGACAAACTCATTGGCATAAACCAATCATGCTTCTATACTTCTGGACTTTTTGGGAACTTTTCATAGTAAGATACTCGATTATCCTCTGTGTGCAGACATAGTAGATCAAGAATACCTATTTTCCTGCTTTGCTTAATCACAGACTTTGTTGAAATTGCCATATCAAACTGCACACATTTTGGGAAGCACTAAACTGGTAGAGATTTATTAATATGTAAAACAGGAAGTAAAGCCTAGAGAAAGGGCCAGTGATTCAAGATCATCTTACTAGTTAGTGAAAGACCCCTGCACACAGAGGAGGCTGGGAATACTCACTAGATAATGAAATGATGACATCTGCCAAAATATGTCAGCCACTTTTATAGCCTTTGCCATGCGAATTTCCCCAAAACTAAGAAATAATGCACAATACATGTATATGGCCTTCTCATGTCTTTAAACATCTATCCCAAACAGGTGAAAGAAGGATACCCGCTAAGGATTACAACAATATCTTCTTGTATTAAGGACCATTACACATATGAAACACAGTTCAACAACACTAGTGTGATTATCTTCTCACATATATGACCTTTGAAAATAAACACATTACTATAAAAAGGGGACTCTTTCCTTGACCATTTTCAGAGAAGATAGGAGGATAAAACTGTCCTGGGATCTAAATTAAGGTTACATTTTTCAGATATTAAGTGCAAGACTCGGTTTGGATAAATAGCTAGGTCAAATGTTTGAGCGAATTGGCTTAATTACTCCTAACTTGAAGCTGAAAAGAAGGCTCTATGTCTTAGAGCTCATCTGCTCTTGCAGAGGACCTGAATTTGCTTCATAGCACCCATCCTAGGAAGCTCACAGCATCTTATTATCTCTAGCTCTATAGGATCATAAACCTGTTTTGGCTCCCTGCAGTTATCTCAGGCACATGCATGAACCCACACAACCCATAAACATAATTAAACTTAAAAATAAATAGTTAAAAATAATTGGGTCTCTATATTTTTGCAACAAAATGTTTATGGGTGTTTATATGTTGTAGAGCAACCCCCACTTATGGAGAATATCTCAGTTTTTTTTACGACTAACTCTGATTATACACTTACTTGCTCTTTCACAAGAGAGGACTCTAAAATGAAATGACTAGTTGAACTGTGACTATTAGGATTCCAATTCAACTGAGTCACAGTAAAAGAGGTTAGTGGATCTTTCCTTGCTTAGGGTGAGAGGGGAAATGTGAAGTATGGCTGCTTACAGCCTGGAGGATTCTTCAGCCACACATCCTCCTACCAGAAACATTTCCTTACAGATAGTGATCCAGTCCTGTGAGGAGAAAAATGGCCATTCTCCCCTAATTTGTAGATGTCATCTGCTTTGCAAAATATAAATAAAAGCAGTGATCAGAAGAAATACGACAGTCCTCTAGTTCAGAGCAAGAGAAGAGCAGATGGCAGATTCAGCTCTTGGATATAATATAAACTGTGGAAGAAACACTGAGGGGGCATTCTGTTATTTTGATTTTTGACAGAAGGAGAAAGAAAGATCTAGGAGTGTTGCCCCTTGGCCACTTGAACATTTGTCTCTGAGCAGCCCTGATGTCATCATTAAGTCTCACATAATAAAGGTGGAACCCATATCCACTCTGTCAGCGTCGCAGTAACTGACTGCAGGTGCATTGTCAGAGGCAGGTTTAGAGCCAGGGGAAGCCAGGCGTTAGGATACAGCAAGGGTTGGGTTGATCTTACAAAAGATTGATTTCAGCTTATAGCTTAGCAGCTTGGTTCACTTCTTAGCTGGCATATATATCACACAGGTAATCTGTGCATAGCACAAAACACAAGGATTGTGGCTTTCTGCAGTTCAGTTTGCCCACACAAGGAGCACACAGATGAAGAAACAAACCGTTTTTATTGCCGGTGTCATCTTTTAGTGTGGGTTCCCCATAATTACATTAAAGCTATCTAATCTCCTGCAGCTCTATGGGGCTGAGTTAGTGCTCACGAGATATGAGTTATATGAACTCTCAGTCTACACTATGAGTCTCTTTATCATTGGCTTCTTTTGTTCAGTGACCTGTATAGTCAAGTATTCAATATTCTTCAATTAAATGTTAGTCACTCTCTTTGATATTTAGACATTCATTGCTATATGTTAAACACTGGTAAAAATTTGGATACTTTTCTGTAAGAACTTGCTTATTATTAATAGTGTTCTCATAGATTTTTATAGTTATTTTACTTTTAAGATGTGTGTATATGTGCAAATATGTGTGTGTGTGTGTGTGTGTGTGTGTGTGTGTGTGTGTCCTTGTGTGGTAGAATATGTATGTAAATACATGGTCCTGTGGAGATCAGAATGGGTGTTGGATCTCCTGGAACTAGAGCTCTAGGTAGTGCAAATAACCCAATGCAGGTGATGGGAATGAAACCAGAGTTTGCCCAAAATATCAGCATGCTGTATTAACTGCTGGATGACACCTCCAGCTGTTCTAGAAAAGTTTACAATTCATGTCTTATGATGTATAAATAGATGAATCTATTTTGAATAAAGTGAAAAAATGTATCACTGTGACTTGTAAAATCTATGTGTTCAATAATATCTGACACTATCAACAAGTTTCCTAAAGAGGTTGTACATGCTTGTATTCTAAACTGTAGTAATAAGGGTTTTAGTAACTGAAACTTTTGCAATATTTGATAACTTGAGGATCCTGATTTTTTTCTTATTTATGGGCACATAGTAATATTTCTAAAAGTCTATTATTGCTTTTTGACAATTATATAATTAATCAGGCATCCATGTGTGTTAATTATAAATAACAGATTCCCTTTTTAATAGGCATGTTACTCATTTTTTGATAATCAGTTGGCTTTCCATTTTTATTAATTTGTAAGAAATATTAATACATGCAAATACATACCTGTGTAGAAAACTTTTATCATATCTGATTAAACTCATGGTAAGTAAACATAATTAATATTATGTAAAAACTTTAATAACTATGTAATTACATTTAAAACATGTATAATAAGCATAATCTCTCTAAAATATTTGAATTACAAATGTCCTCCATAGGCTCTGGAATTTAAATGTTTGGTTGGCAGTTGTGGTAAACGTGTAACTGGAGTTGAATTTTGAGAGTGTAATGACTCACACACTATTTTTCTAGCTAATTAACTTTTATTGTGTATTCTCTGTATTTACATTTCAAATGTTATCCACTTTTCCCCCACTCCATATTCCCTTCCCCTCCACACTTCCATAAAGGTGCTCCCTCAACAACTACCCTCTCTACCTCAGAGCCATGGCATTCCCCTACACTGGGAAAACACACCTTCACTAGACTAAAGGCCTCTTTTCCCATTGATATCAGACAATGCTATCCTATGCTACATATGCAACTAGAGCAATTATTTGGTGTTTTTGTCCCTGGGAGTTCTAGGAGGTTTGGTTGGTGGATAAAATTGTTCTTCCCTTGAGGTTATAAACCCTTTCAGCTACTTTAATCTTTTCTCTAGCTCTTTAATCAGGGTCCCCCTGTTCAGTTAGAAGGTTAGCTGCAGGCATCTTCAAATGTATCTGCATGACTCTGGTAGAGCCTCTGAGGAGGCATCCATATCTCACTTGTGACAGTAAGCACTTCTTGGCATCATCAATAGTGCTTGGCTTGAAGGTTGCATATGTGGCAGATCCCCAGGTGAGACAGTATCTGAATGATCTTCAATCCCTGCTCCTTTATATGTCCCTTTATTTCCTCCCTTGACTGTTTCGTTCTCTCTTATAAGAAGGAATGAAGAATCCACAATCTATACTTCCTTCATTTTGTGCTTCATAAGATCTGTGAATGTTTCTTAGTTATTCAGAACTTTGGGGGGCTATTATCTACTTATCAGTGAGTGCATAACATGTGTGTTCTTCTGTGACTGCATTACCTCACTCAGGATGATAGCTTCTAGTTCCATCCATTTGCCTAGGAATTGCATAAAGTCATTGTTTCTAATAGCTGAATAGTAGTACTCTATTGTGTAAATGTACCACAATTTCTGTATCCATTCAATCATTATAGGACATCTGGGTTCTTTCCAGCTTCTGACTAATATAAATAAGGCTGCTATAAACATGGTGGAGCATGTGTCCATGTTATATGTTGGAGCATCTTTGTGGTATATGCCCAGAAGTGGAATAGCTGGGTTTTTAGGTAGTACTATGTGCAATTTTCTGAGGAACCATCAGACTGATACCCAGGGTGGTTGTACCAGCTTACAACCCATTAGTAGTGGAGGAGTGTTTCTCTTTCTCCACACCCTAGCCAGCATCTGCTGTCACCTGAGATTTTTATCTTAACCATTCTGACTGGTATAAGGAGGAATCTCTGGTATGTTTTGATTTGCATTTCCCTGATGACTAGGGATATTGAGCATTTCTTTTCAGCCATTGAGATCTTTGCTTACCTATGTGCCAATTTTTATAGGATTATTTAATTCTTTGTAGTCAAACTTGTGTTCACTGTATATATTGGATATTACCCCCTATTAGATGTAGGATTGGTAAAGATTCTGGCCCAATCTGTTAGTTACCATATTGTCCTCTTCACAGTGTCCTTAGCTTTACAGAATCTTTGCAGTTTCATGAGGTCCTATTTGACAATTCTTGGTCTTAGAGTATAAGACATTGGTGTTCTGTTCAGAAATTTTCTCATGTGCCTACGTGTTCTATGGTCTTCCCTAATTTCTGCTCTATTAGTTTCAGTGTACCTGGTTTTATATGGAGGTCTTTGATACACTTGGACTTGACCACTGTACAGGGAGATCAAAATAAATTGATTTGCATTCTTCTGCATAGTTACAGCCAGTTGAACCGTTTCTTGAAGATTCTGTCCTTTTTCCACTGAATGTTTTTAGCTCCTTTATCAAATATAAAGTGGCCATAGGTGTGGGGGGTTATTTCTGGGTCTTTAATTCTTTCCTACTGATGTACTGGCCTGTCTTTATAACAATACCATAGGGTTTTTATCAAGATTGATCTGTAATAGAGCTTGAGGTTAGGGATGGTGGTTCTGCCAGAAGTTTTTGTTGTTGTTGTTGTTGTTGTTGCTATTGAGAATAGTTTTTTTCTCTCCTGTTTTTTTTTTTTTTGTTGTTGTTGTTGTTGTTCTGAATGAACTTGAAAATTGTTCTTTACAACCCTATGAAGAATTGAATTAGAATTGAATTTGCTGAAGTTGTTTATCAGCTGAAGAAGTTCTCTGGTGGAATTTTTGGGGCCACTTAAGTATATTATTATATCATCAGAAAATAGTGATATTTTGATTTCTTCCTTTACAATTTTTTATCTTTTTGACTTTGTTTTGCTGTCTAATTACTCTGGCTAGAACTTCCAGTACTATATTGAAAAGTTTGAAAGAGAGAAGGCAACCCTACTCTCTAGTCCCTGATTTTAGTGGGATTGTTTCAAGCTTCTGAACATTTAGTTTGATATTTGCTCCTGGTTTTCTGTATACTGCTTTTATTATGTTTAGGTAAGGGCCTTGAATTCCTGAACTTACCAAGACTTTTAACATGAGGGATTTTGAAGTTTTTCAAATTCTTTCCCTGCTTCTAAAGCAATTATCATGGATTTTTGTTTTGTTTTGTTTTTTGAGTTAGTTGCTTGATGACATTGATAGTTTTCCATATATTAAACCATTCCTGTATCCCTGAGATAAAACATATTCGATCATGGTGAATGATTGTTTTGATGTGTTCTTGGAATTAATTTGCACCAATTTTTTGAGTAGTTTTGCATTGATGTTCATAGGAGAAATTGGTCTGAAGTTCTTCTTCCGTGTAGGGTCTTAGTGTGGTTTAGTTATAAGCATGATTGTGGCTTTGAAGAATGAGTTAGGTAGTGTTCCTTCTGTTTCTATTTTGTGGGATAGTTTGGAGAATATTGACATTAGGTCTTCTGTGAAGGTCTGATAGAATCCTGCACTGTAGTCATCTGGTCTGGGCTTTTTTTTTATTGGAAGGCTTTGGGTGACTGCTTCTATTTTTCTCAGTCTTATGTGACTGTTAAGATGGTTTATCTGATCCTGAGTTAAGTTTGTTACCTGGTATCTGACTAGAAAATTGTCCATTTCCTCTAGAATTTTCAGGATTTTTTGAGTATAGACTTTTGTAGTAGGATCTGATGATTTCCTGAATTTCCTCAGTTTCTTTTGTTATGTCTCCATTTTCATTTCTGATTTTGTAAATTTGGATACTTTCACTGTGCCCTCTAATTCGTCTGAATACAGGGTTTATCAATCTTGTTAATTTTCTCAAAGAACCAGCTCATATTTTTGTTAATTCTTTGTATAGTTCTTTTTTTTTTTCTACTTGGTTAATTTCAAATCTGAGTTTGAATATTTTTGCTGTCTGCTCCTCTTGGGTGTATTTGCTTCTTTTTGTTCTAGAACTTTCAGGTGTGCTGTAAGACTGTTATTGCTCTCTCTAGTTTCTTTTTTGGAGGCACTCAGATCTATGAGTTTTCCTCTTAGTATTGCTTTAATTGCATTCCATAAGTTTGGGTATGTTGTGCCTTCATTTTTTTTTAATTCTAAAAATTCCTACTTTCTTTTTTTATTTCTTTCTTGGCCAAGTTATCATTGAGTAGAGCATTATTCAGCTTCCATGTGTATGTCAGCGTTTTATTCAATTTTCATTATTGAAGACCAGCCTTAATTCATAGTGATCTAATAGGATACATGGGAGTATTTCGTTCTTCTTTTATCTGTTGAGGCCTGTTTTTTGACCAACTATATCATCAAATTTGGAGAAGGTACTGTGAGTTGCTGCGAAGAAGAAGGTATATTTTTATGTTTGTTTCATTGTCTTTGTTCAGTTTCTGCTTCTATGATCTGTCCATTGATTAGGGTGGGAAGTTGAAGTCTCCCACAATTATTGTGTTTGGTGTAATATATTCTTTGAGATTTAATAGAGTTTCTTTTATTAAAGTGGGTGCCCTTGTATTTGTAGCATAGTTGTTTTGCATTGAGAGTTTATCCTGATAGACTTTTACAATGATGAGTATAAAGTTTCCTTCCTTATTATTTTTGATAACTTTTTGTTAAAAATATATTTTATTCAATATTAGAATGGCTACTCCAGCTCTTTTCCTGGGACCATTTGCTTGGAAAGATTTATCCCAGCATTTTACTCTGAGGTAGTGTCTCTCTTTGTCACTGAGGTGAGTTTCCTGTATGTAGCAAAATATTGGATCCTGTTTAAGTATTCAGCCTGATAGTCTATGTCTTGTAATTAGGAAATTGAGTTCATTGATGTTAAGAGATATTAAGGAATGAAGATTATTGTTTTCTTAGTTTTTTTGTTGTTATAGGCAGTATTATATTTGTATGGTTTTTTCTTTTGGTTTTGTTGCAAGAAGATTATTTTCTTGCACTTTTTATGGTGTAGTTTTCCTCCTCATTGGTGTTTTCCATCTATTATCATTTGTAGGGCTGGGTTTTTGGACAAATATTGTATAAATTTGGTTTTGTCCTGGAATATCTTGGTTAATCCATCTTAGTGTCTGTATGACATCTGTCCAGAATCTTCTAGCTTTCACAGTCTCTGTTGTGAAATTTGGTGTAATTCTGATTGGTCTGCCTTTAAATGTTATTCGTCTTTTTCCCATTACTGCTTTTAGTATTCTTTTTCTGTTTTGAACATTTGACATTTTGATTATCAAGTGACAGGAGAAAATTCTTTTCTTGTCCAATCTATTTGGAGTACTTTAGGCTTTTTTATGTTTGTGGTCATCCCATTTTTTAGGTTAGGGAAGTTATCTTCTATTATTTTGTTGAAGATATTTAGTGGGCTTTTTAATTGTGAGTCTTTGCTCTATTCTGTAGATTTATGTTAAGGAGATGCATAATTGGAAAGGAAAGAGATAGGCAGTGAAAGGTCAAGGAGCAGAAGTAGAGGTAGGAGATAGAAAGGATTCAGTGGGGGAAAGAAGTTGGAGCGGGAATCAAGAAGGAGGATGTAGATCCTGGTGGCTGTGATTCACAATAGGTAGATATGAACATTTTTGTAGGTCATTTTATCTCCTATAGAAGGGCAGTTTGTATCTTTGTCCATTGGATGTAATCTTATAGGGTGGAAAGTGTGTGGATTGAGAATTTACTATATCAACCTGTTTGAAAAGCTGCTGAGCTTGGGAGGCATGTTTGTGCCAGGTGCTGGTGTAAAGAAACATGCCATGGTGGTCATATTCACCTGGGACTGAAGCAACAGGTTGAGCAGAGTGAACTGCTTGGGAAGAGAACCACATGGACTGAGTGACAGAGTCAGTGTACTAGGCTCCATGCTATAGAGACATCCACAGAGCTAGATCACAAGGGCTGATAAAGAGATAAACCATCTTTTTAATATTTACTGAAACACTCTTCTGCACCTATTATTCTTAGGTTTTATCTTCACATTGTGTGCTGGATATCTTGGATGTTTTGGGTAAGGAGATTTTTGAATTTTGCATTATCTCTAACAGTTATGTCAATGTTTTCTATGCTATCTTCTGCACCTGAGATTTTCTTATATCTCTTGTATTCTGTTGGTGATGCTTGCTTGTATGACTCCTGATCACTTTTTTAGGTTTTCTATCTCTAAGTTTGTCCCCTTTTGTGATATGTTTTATTGTTTCTATTTCTGTTTTCAATTCCTTCACATGTTTGTGTTTTCCTGTAGCTTTTAAAGTGATTTTTGTATTTCCTCTTTGAGGGCTTCTACTTGTTTACATTTGTTCTCCTGTTTCTCTTATAATTCTTTAAGGGAGTTATTTATGAGCATCTCAGGACCTTCATCATCATCATGAAGCATGATTTTAAGTGCATAACTTGTGTTGGGATATCCACTTCTTGTTGTGGTGGGAGAACTGGGTTCTGATGTTTCAAGCATGTCTTGGTTTCCATCACTTAGGTTCTTGTGCTTGCCACTTGCCATCTTATTATCTGTGATGCGAGGTGACCTTGTTATCCCTTCCTGGAGTTGGTCTCTCCTGTGGGTCTGTGAGCCCATGAGTTCAGGGGGAGATTGCTCCTGGGTGTTCAGCTCTCTGTGGGTAGGCTGTGAATTCTGATGCTGGTTGCCTGCTCTGTCTCTGGGCCAGAACATATCTTTCACAGTCACCTGTGCTCTACCTGCTCCCTGAGAGTTTCAGGTGGTTTTTCAACAGATAGTCAGTGGCTATGAATTGTTTTCCTACCCATGGGCTCAGGATAGAGAGCCTCCTAAGTCTTTTCTGGGTGCTCAGCCATCTGTGGGCAGGCTATTAGTCCTGAGCCAGAGGCCCAGCTCTCTCTCTCTCTCTCTCTCTCTCTCTCTCTCTCTCTCTCTCTCTCTCTCTCTCTCTCTCTCTCTCTCTCTCTCTTTCTCTCTCTCTCTGGGCCAGAACTGACTCATCCACTATTTTTAATTCATTTTCTACTCCTTTGGAAGCTTAAGATATCAGCCTTCAGCTTCTCTTCTACCATTATCCTTCCTTTCTTCATCCTGGATGCTAATCCCCTGGAATCTTAAACCCAAATAAACAATTCCATCTTTATGTTCCTTTGGCCATAGTGTTTTATTACAACAATAAAAAATAACTAATACAATTTCTTTCTGGATTGAATATCCCCTCCCTTGCAAAGTTGTAAGAGAATATTTTTTAAATCTTATGCCCCCAAATTGCATTTTTAAATGACATACCAAACTGTGCTCCCTGCTTAGTATATCTGTGCATCCACACTGCATTTCTGCTAAAAGTCTAATGCTCATGGGTAGTTTCAAGAATGGGTAACATATGTTTTCTCATGTGCATATCTGTTGTAACAGTATTACCTATTAATATAGAAAAAATCCTTTCCTCACTTTATCATAGAGCCTGTGTGCTTATATGATACTATTTATGGTTCCTGTTTTATTTCTTATATTTGAATCTGCCAATTGCCACCATGGATTGGGTCTGTTATCTGCAAGGATGAATCCTCTGAATTTTTTTGTCAAGCTCATTTTGTTTATTCCTGGCTTATGTATCTCTATTAATGTTTTAGAGTAAAAAATGATTGTATAATTTTGATTAAAACTGAATGAGGTGAATTGATATTTTTACAATACAGAGTCTTCCAATCCATAAATAGGATATACTTATTTAATGAAGTAAAGTCATCTTTAATCATTTTTTTCATGGAGGTTTATCATTTTCAGAATAGAAATACTGCTTCTATTTCATCCTTTGGTTTTTCCATTATTATGCTCTGATGTTACAAATATATGTATTATATATAGTTCCTATTTCTTGAGAAGCAACAGTTATAAAAATGAATTTTTAATGATATCCTATTTTTAAATTTTTTAAATTATTGATTAATCTTAACTGTGTGCAATTTATTTTAAAATTGACAATTGCATAATTATCATAATATAGAAAATACTTTTATACTTTTAATTCTTTTATTTTGATTTTTACTGTCTTTTTATCAGTACAATATTAATAAAAGAAATGATATTAGACATCTCTTTGTGTCTTGTTTTCAATCATAGGAAGAAACAATTGTCATTTTATTATTTTATTATTTTTCATGATATTTGAAATAGCTTTATGTTATTATGTAAAGAAACTCTCTAGTTCTTAGTTTGTTGAGAGTTTTATAATTGACAACTATTCTATTTGTCTCCATCTGCTGAACTTCCATCTTATTTGAAGGTAATTACTATGCTATAGGGTATAATACTGTGTACTGTTACACATACAAACACATTTTAAACCACAAACACCTTCATGAATATGCATGAAAATACTTAGCGGCTATTTGTTTCCTTTATAACTTCTGAATCCATACCCAGTTGAATAACTTAAACTTCTCTCTTAGTAAAAAAATAAACATAACTGGCATGACAGTTTGCTATAGAAAGTGTGTCATTGTGGAGACAGGGCCTTGAGGTCTTATATATATGCCCAAGTCTGGTCAATGTGACCCTGATCTTCTTCTGGCTGTCAGTGGGAGACAGTTTTCTTCTGGCTCCCTACAGATCAAGATGTCAAACTCCCAGATCCTTCTCCAGCAACATGTCTGCCTGCACAATGCCATGTTTCCAGCCACATGGATGCTGGACTAAACCATTAAGAGCCTGAATCAATGAAATGTTCTTCTTTACAAGAGTTGCCCTGCTCATGGTGTCTCTTCACAGCAATGAAACCCTAGCTAAGACAAGTGGGATCAACATTAAAGAACAAGGCAAGAGATGAAGGACTGAAAACTTAGAAGAAATTCCACATAGTATAAAATGGGTTACTAATATCCTGTTGGATATAGCCGAGTTTAAATGACAAATATTCCCACTTAATATAGAATCACAAATAGAAAGATTACAATCATGTCTATGAAAATATCTGCACATATAAAAAGCAGTTACACCTTATGGGGCTACTATCAACTACACTGAATATCTGAGGTAACATTTTAAAAAGCAAACTAAGAGGGATTACATGGTGGTACACACTTTTAATCCCAGAATTTGGGAGGCAGAGGCAGACATATCTCTGTATGTTTCAAGGCCAGCCTGATTGACATAGTATCTCTTATTTAAAAAAATTCAGGTAAAGGATATTTCATAAAATATGCTTTAAATAAGATAATGAATAATCATAAATTTAACCTACAGATAATAAATTCCAATCCACTAAATAGTACAGTTTGGGAATACACTAATGATTGACAAGTATGAGAGTGAGGGTGAAAACCCCACTATCATGATGTACAGCAGTAACAAACGTCTCTTGTAAGCTAAAGGGACATATCAATTCACCATAGCTCTAACATTCCATCTGTAAAAAAATAGTTGAATTTCCCTGAATCTTCTTCTCAGCATCATTTTTGTTTAATATGACCAAATGAAAAGTTTTCATGAAATCTGAAAGTCAGAAGTAAGATGGTAAGACAATTAGACACAGAAGGGCAGAGGCTAAAATAACATGGAAGAATGTAAAATATTTTGTATCTATTCTTTTAGAGTGACAGCTAGTTCATTAGCTCAGCTGACAGTCTTACCGACTGTATTTCCATGAACAATCCTTGACTGGGAATCTACAGTTAGTTGTCAACAATCACAAATGATGACAGGCAGATGAAGATATATCACAAAATGTCACAGAAGCAAAAGATTAGTTGGTTCACTACAAGATGCTATCTTCATAATAAAAGAAGTACATCTTTTGATGAGTCTTCATATGGTCTATGAGTGATATATATATTTAATAATGAATCTCCTTTTGTTGGTTCTTTTAAATGTGTACAACAAGAAAACTAACCAGATTATTTGATTGACAAATACTAAAATTCTTTCTGTTTTACTCCAGTGAGTTTATATCTGGAATTTCCTAACTATGTTCAATATCACCAAATTCATCTGTTTGGCTGGCAAGGAAAACAGGACTTTAAAGGAAAAATGATAGATATCACTACCCCTAAGTCTCACAGTCCTAATAGTAATACAATAGCCTCAGTCTCTAATTACACAAGACGTTAATCATCAGCTTTTGATTACTATATTATAATGAAGGCTGAGCCCAGTGTTTTGCTTGTTTTTTCCTCGTTCACTGGCTAAAATGCCATGGACATAAAGCCTCTGGGCAGACAAGTGACTCATATACCACTTCCCAAGATTCCTGAGGTAAGCATCTTTCTCCAACACAAATGTAGTGTCTTTAACCCATGAGATGTTCCTCTTTGCCCATAGCTAAGAATCTATGTGCCATAAATCTACTGCTTCATTACAACAGTTGATATAGTCCATTTGTGAACAAAACCTGAGTATATTTTTCCTCCCTCTCAGATTGCTTTAAAAGTTCCCCCCAGGAGACATATGTTGCAACAATAGTGAGCTACTTGCAAGTCAGGGACCCCTGTTCATTCCACTTCCTTATACCGCTTTATTCTGCTGAAGGGTAATTCTCAATAAACCATTTTAATTCTATAATATGCTTTTACAAGCTTTGTTTGAGAGTATGATTTGAGACATGGGAAATCTCCACTCTTTACACCCAGTACATGTTATATATTCATGTACTATCCTGTGTGCTCAGTCACAATGTCTACCATCGACCTTTAGTCTATGAGTGATATATAAATGGTGAACAATTTCTTCTGCAAAAGCCACAGCCATTCTTCAAGATGTTAAGAGTTTTCATTCCTCTTTATATCTGTCTTGCTACACAATGTCTTTATCTTTTCTCTGCCCAGTGTACAATGTGTAGATATGGCTCATTTTATTTCAAAATATCCCTAATGCAGAGCAATTTCTTTTTCTGGTCTCAAGCAAAATTTAAATCTATTATGTCACAAGCAAGACAGCACTTTTCCTCTGGGCTCAGTGTATGGTTCCTATTAGCAGAATAGATCTGTGTTTTTGTTCCTCATTTTATTACTGAATAACAAATGAATCACATCATCTCATGCTTTAGCAGGATGTCTGCTCATGTCCCAAACTGAGATCTAGAAACAAAATTGATATGAATGGAACACTAAGTCACCCTATATGGAGTACATTTTTTCTGCAAAGTACCAAATCACCTTAGCTGCACACTTGATCTAACATTGCTGATCATGCTGATCACCATAAAATTATTTGGAATTTCCAGAGGATGAGGATTTTTTCAGACTGGTCTGAAACAAAACAGAAAAAAGCACACATCTCTTAAAGTGAATATTACACTTTCCATTCACAGGTGAATACATCCTTCTTCTGATACCTTGACCTGGAAAATCAAACAGCCAAATAGATTAGCCATGATTAGACTGATGAGTTCTTGGGGTGCAAAAGGGGAAGAAAGAAAGTAAAAGTGCATCAAAGCTGTAAGTAAATTCTGAAATAGTCTACTAAGTTAACTATGACAAGCTTTGCTTTGCGAGTTAAGGGCATTAGTTACAGTGAACTAATATGGGCTGAGAATTCCACCCTCTTTAAGTTTTTGAAGTTGACACAAATCTCTACCTTTTGTTGTGATGGTCTTGATTTAATGTGGCCAAAACATATGGGGTTTTCAGGATATTGTCTCTTTTGTAACAATGGCTCTTATAAAATGTCAATCATTGTGAAGTCTCTGACAATTTTTTAATGATGTCTTACAACTGTATAAATATAGGAAAAAAAGTAGGAAATATAAAAGTGACCACTATGTTAGATTCCAAGGTAGAAAAATCTATTGCTCTTCTGAGATCTTATCCCATGAAAGGTCTCAAACAATGTTACAACTCCCCTAAACTATGAGCTTGTCTGACAGTCTAAGAGATAATGCAGCACCTTGCCTTCAGTTTACCAGCATTCCAAGTAAACATATAACAGTACAATGAATGACACAAACCACATGATGTTCTTCCTGTATTGTAAGATGCTTTATCTCCAGGATTCTATACAGAAATGGAATCAGTAGACGTTCACTATCACATCTTCAACATCTGCAGTGTTAGCAACAGACTATATACTTGGGCTTGATTCCCCTGGAAGAGCCTAAATATTGGATTATGTGAAAAAGATTTCATTGGCAGAATTTTTCTTCTGGTGGTGAAGTAAGCTATATGCTCTATCAAGGTCTCAAACTTCTTAGAAAAGCTTCCAGGCTACTGAGGGCAATCTGCTTTACTTCAGCTAGCAATTTAAATATCTCTTCATGCAAAATCCCACTCACAGAAAGCTGTAGAATAATTCTAGACAACATACTTGGGCTAAGGTCCCAGAAATATTAGCATAAAAATTAACAGTCCCTGAGCTTTTCCAATTTGTTTCACCTTGTAATTCTTAAACCATGCAATCCAGCAGCTTTTAAAAGACCTTCAATTCTGTCACTTAAGAGATATATTTTCTATGAACAGTCCCATGGAACTTAACTATCTCATTGTACAGTTAGATTTTGTCTCTGTTTAGCATGTCCTATTCCTTGTCTATGAACTGACCCAGCTGTGGACATTAGGCAAGTTATGTGATTTTGTTAGTGGTAGATTGGAAGGATTCTGGATTCACTACTGTTGTGTAGCTCACAAACTGTTGCCATGTGTATGATATATGGATAGAGAAGGGATAGATAATAGATTAACAGAAACTCACTAATTCTCTAAATCCAAAGGCTG
Source organism: Micromys minutus (assembly GCF_963924665.1). NCBI lineage: Eukaryota > Metazoa > Chordata > Mammalia > Rodentia > Muridae > Micromys > Micromys minutus. The sequence continues at coordinate 10,009,722 of NC_137971.1, forward strand.
CTAGAGAATTTATGATAAATGTTCACAAGAAAAACCAGCAAACTATTCTCTTTCTGTGACAGGCCATGAACTTGGAAAGGACAGACCTATTAAATCAGTGAATTTAGCCTATATTCTACAATTTCTCCATTAATTTTAATTCCTGATTGTTTAGATTACTTCCTTCCTCAGCCACTTAACTGTATTGCCTTCCTAACTGCTGATTTGCAATAATGCCAAAGAAACTCTCCAGCAACTTCTACTCTACTGTACAGAAATAAGAACCCCAATAACAATAGCATCACAGCAAACAAACAGTTGTCATCACTCAAGACTTAACAACCAGTAAGTTTTTCTTTCCCAGGCTCCAACTCAAGGGTCTAATTCAGAAACCCATTTCTTAGAATGAACAACTACACTAGATCACAATTCCCCCAAAAGCCTCCAGTATTAAGTATATACTGAAATGGTTTATTAAAGAAATGCTCTAGGTTGAAACCAAAATGTGAGGATATGAAATATATTAATTAAAAGGAAAAATCAAATAGACAAAGACATTGATTCAATTGTTATCTTATTCTCTCCATGATAAAGAGAGAATTTCTATGGTTTAAGAGCATCAAATTATTGTAGACTGACAAATAAAGCCAAGAAAGCAAAGCAAAGCTCTGTTCTTGCGGTTATGTCTCATGGAACAATTTCCTGTGAGCTCCTGTGGGACAGTTCAAGAGATAAAACCACAAAGCACTTCTGGATCTTCCCAAAAGGAAGCACATCTGGGTCAAAGACTGAACACAGTCGTGGAGCAGACTCTTGAGAACAAACCCAGAAAAACTAAAATATTTCTTATAGAAAACCAACAAGAAAACCAAGTGACTCCAGAAAAACAAACAAAAAGTTAAACAAAACAAAATCACGCGACCACAAAACTAGCTATCTGCCACCCTGTTACTGTTTTTCCATATGGTGCTGTGATGATAGAGGACAAGATGAAATCCAGTGCCTTGGAAACCCCAAAGAATTAGACTTTTAAAATCACTTTATACCTCTTCCATTCACAATAGCCAAGTTTGATATGAAGGAGCGATACTATGCTTTATGATTGATGAAGAATCAGGGTTACCAAGTCTGCAAATTAATTAATTGCTAAAGATGGGACCAAAGCCCAGACTGCCTGATTCTTTATCCAAGGATGATTTTCTCATTAATCAGTGGCTTTTATTACATACCAGAGTATCCCTTAAACTTATTATCAATTTGTCCAAAGGAGATTTACAATCTCTGTTAAATTGATACACACTTTCACTGCCACAAATCAATACTCAACAAAGTCAATATTGAGTTAGCATGATCCACAATGTGAGATAAGACACGGGTGACTCTGTAGAGGTCAAGGGTACTTTCTTTCACAGTAAGTGGCTCTGGTAGATTAAAAGCTGAGTTGTGTCTTTAAAGGCATACATTGAAGATTTCATCTCAAGTATCTGTGGCTGTGGCTTTAGTTAGGGAAGAGACTTTTCCAGTTTAACAAAGATGATGCGAAGCTATCAGGCTGGGCCTTAATCTAATATCCCAATGTGTTGTTTTGTTTTGTTTGAGTAAAGATGGATGAACATGGAGAACACCAGATGAGGACAAAATAAGATGCAGCCGAAAGGCTAAGAAAGAAGAATGGAGCGCCTCCATCAGAGAGTGGGCATAGGTATGGAAGTCTTACCAACACCTTGACTTAAGAACTCTGAGATACCAAAGGTTGCTATTATAAGTATTCTAGGTTTGGGCACTTTACTGTGGCTGTCTTTTGAAACTCAGGGACATTCTGTTATGGGAAAGACTTGAGTAATCCTCATGAGGAGATTTAGCATATAATGATAACTGAGCCCAATGTAAAGAAGGAATATTGGACACTTCATATTGTAGCCTGGAAGCCGCAAAATAAAGTTTTGACTTTGGATAAATAAGTTCGTTCTTCATAGACATTTTGTTCTGCTCTCAGAGTGAACTAAATGAAGCGAAAGGAGCAGTTTGTCAAGAAAAGGAGAACACTATGGTATTCATAACTTGTGTTTTAACTTGAACAAAAGACTTTTTTTTTCTTATTACCTTTTAATTCAAGTGAAAGAATGCATCTTTTTTTAATACTTCAAAACAAATCAAAGGTAGTGCTAGCTCCCTAGCTCCCTTGAACTACATATATTGACATGCTCTCGGCAAATTTTCAGAAACTGACATTGGGGGCTTAGACTAATGTTTAACTGTTATCCTCTCTCTCTCTCTCTCTCTCTCTCTCTCTCTCTCTCTCTCTCTCTCTCTCTCTCTCTCTCTCTCTCTCTCTCTCTCTCTCTCTCTCTCTCTCTCTCTCTCTATATATATATATATATATATATATATATATATATATATATATTTGTGCCATATTGAGTAAAAGGCAGAGTTTAAGGGAGTATTATGCATAGATATCTTGTCATCCTTTCTTTCTTCCCTCTAAATAAACCCTGCTATTTCATAAATTTTTAGCCTTTTTTCAGTTAATTGTTGTTACATACATGTATGTACCTGTAGTATTATATACCTGTATTATTATATGCATATATATGAATATACAGTACATTTGATTATATGTACATTTTATTTATTTTATTAAATTTTGTTCTTAAGTAAACCCAGATTTATGTTCTTGTGTCAATATAATACATTTAAATAGAGTCATAAATTTATTCAACTATATATACCTTTGATTTGTTTAAGTAATTTATGTAATCCAAGTCATTGATGTGATTTACAGCTATCCAAACCTTGGAGGCTAAAGAAACAGAGAAATAAACTATTTTTTGATATTATTTAAAAACCTGAGAAGGGAATGAATATTGTTAGGACATTTGCATGAAGGTTTCCCACTGGGCAAGAGCTAACCACTTTAAGGAGGTTGAAACTGGAACAGATTGTTGTAAGTCATTGCAATCTTTACTGAGTTTCTAAACACAGAAGAACACATTTGGATCAAAAGAGCTTCTAGAGGGTAGAAGTTATCAATATATTTAAAGCTACTAACATGGTGTCATTTTTGAGCCAGAGATATATTGAGAGTCTTAATTCAGACTGTCAAAATCCAACAGCTAATAATTAGAAGGTGATCTTCCTGAGATGGTCTACCTTAGACTATAATAATCTACTATAGATTTGTTCCCTTAGGCAAGGCCCAAAAGAAAATCATTTTAGGAAATATTCCTGCTATTAATATGCCTGTCCTCATATTATTTATTAGGCATATATGATAATCGCTAGATACTAGCCTACCCATTGAGCAGATCTCTGTAGAACAACAAAGATAAACTGTCTTGTAGTGATGCTGTATAGATAAATATATGACTTCTCAATTCTTAATGATGATCCTATAAAAATTCTTAAAATAATATCAGTATTTGTTAAGTCCTTTTATAGTGGGAAAGCTATTAGGTCTCTTCTGATAGTCAAAACTGCAATGATAATTCTTTCAGTCTTTCATGTGTACCAGCTAATTGCTTCTAGATATCAACCAGAATTTCTACTACTCAGAGCAAATTCCAAGAGGTTATAGAACCATTAACAAAAGGTCACAAAAAAGTAAATAATGATTTATTATAGGTGCTAGGATAGAAGATAAAATATTAACTGAGTTTATCTAAATGGAACTTCACTAATAACTTAGTTATGATTTTTAACTTGATGAACCTGTGGAACAGTGAAAGGCCATAAATGTTTATCTAGATAAATACTTCTAATGCACATGCATGTAAACATTTAATGTGGTAAATTACTTATTCGATTTATGAGGTGAGTTTATGTGTGAGTTCATGATGAACTTTTCATCATGTGATCATGTGTTCTGAAATATGTTTAAGTGCTGTGGACAAAGAGACAGTTCTGAACAGAGCAGAACTTTTTATACAGAATACTCTTGAGCAAAGAGGCAATTTAAGAATTTTCTCTTATCCCTTTTTCATTCATTCTATTAACCCACTTTTTCTCTTAGAGAGCTCCATAGGAAACTTTTTACAACTCAGAAACAAATGCTAAAATCACTTTTTGAATTTAGCTTTTCTTCCTTCAGCTCTATGTAGCAGGCTGAAAGACAGAGCCGCACAGCTCCTTGGACGTTTTAGAAGTTATTATTAGTATCTCAGTATAGATAGAGTGCTAGAACATCCAGAGACCATCAGTCTTTAAACACTACAGTCCTACTCTGTGTTCCATATCGACCCACTCCAGGCCAGGAGGTGCCCGACATCAGACAGTGTGCAATGAACTGAAATACTGTCTGATGAACTCCCAGAGAGAAATTTCCTTCTGTAGTTTCTGATGCAAAATCCATTGATTCACATCTCTAACGTATTTAGAGAAAATTATCTGAAGTGTTGTTTTTTTTTTCTAATCATCAATGTAAAAGCCATTGCTATCCTTTGCCAATGCAATTTTAAAAAGTGTTAGATACCTCCTGTTTTTTTTTTCCCTACCGGTTCCCCAGTTCACCAAAATATGTATTCTATTTCCCCTGGCCTCCTAGTTACTACGCATCTCTGGGTCTGTGTGTAGCGGCATGGTCATTCTTTACTTCAAAGTTAATATCCACTTATAATAGAGAGTATACCATGTTTATATTTCTGGGTATAGATTACCTAACTGGGGATGAATTTTTAAAATTCTATTCATGTGTCTAAAAATTTCATGATGTCATTTTTTTTTCCGCAGCTGGGTAATACCCCATTGTGTAATGTACCACATTTTCTTTATCCAGTCTTCAGTTTATGGATATCTAGATATTTCAACGTTCTTGCTATTATGAATGATGTTGCTAAATTTATAGTGGAGCAAGGGTCTTTATGGTCGAAACATTTTGGGAGTATATATCCAAGAGTCATATTGTTGGATCTTCAGGTAGAACTATTCTCTATTTTTTTTAAAGAAACCACCATATTTATTTTCATTGTGGCTGTACAAGTTTGGACTCCCAACAGCAAGGGTAAAATGTTCTCTTGGCTCTACATCCTCACCAGCATGAGCTGTGACTTGTGATTTTGATCTTAGCCATTCTGACAGGTATAAGATGGAATTGCAGTCATTTTTCTATGCAGTTCCCTGATGGATAAGGATATTAAGCATTTCTTCAAGGGATTTTTGAAGAAAAAAAATCTACAGAGACTGCCTCACCTGGAGAACCACCCCATATACAGCCATCAAACCCAAGCACTAGTGCTGATGTCAAGACGTGTTTAGTGGCAGGAACCAGACATGGATGTCTCCGCAGAGGCTCTCCCAGAGTCATACAGATACAGAGGAGGATGCTTGCAGCTAAACATCAGACTGAACCCGGGGACCCCAATGAAAGAGCTAGAGAAAGGACTGAAAGAGCTGAAAGGTTTGAACCTTCATGGGAACAACAACACCATAAATAGCCAAAACACTGAGGTGGAGAGGGTGATTGGGAGAGGGAGCACCTTCATGAAAGCAAATTGAGGGGGGGAGAGGGAGAAGTATGGGGTGGAAGGGTATAACATTTAAAATGTAAATACAGAGAAATTCCACTAAAATTGAAAAAATTCTTGATTTAGCTCTGTTTCTCATTTTTAATTGTATTATTTGGTTTGTTGGCAGGACAGGAGGCATCAAGTGGGAAGAGAATGGAGGGAGAGACTACTTTGAGAACAATTAGAATTTAAGGGATAATTCTGGGACAAAGTAGAAACTCAGTGTGATGTAAACTCCTATCAATCTATTAGGTTGACTGAAGCTAGGACTTCTGAACTGGTCATTTCCTATTACCAAGCAAGTTACATAACCTAAAAGTACTTTCAGTGAAGGTACTGAGATACCAATCCAACCAGAGAACACTAGACCTATAATTTTTGTTCTGCCAGCAAGATGTACTGGGGTAAGTAATGGTAGCACAAAAATAGTGAAAATAGTTAACCAATGACTATTCCAGCTTGAGACCCCTGCCACAACAGTGAGTCCACCTCTGACTACTTTAAGGACCAAAAACCAGAAGCTGTACAATCTATAGATATATTATAGAATCAAATATCGCTGGCAAAAATAAGTCAAATGGGCAATACCAAATAATATTCTGCTACTCATAGACTGATACCTAACCCAACTGTCATCAGAGAGGCTTCATCCAGAAACAGATGGAGTAGATGAAGTGACATTAGCTGGAGCTAGCCAGTAGGATCAAGGATATAAAAATAAAACCCACAGAATCAACAAATTTGAATTTCCAGGTGTTCACTGAGACTAAACTCAGTGGGCCTACATGAGTCTAACATAGGCCCTGTGAGTATATGTTACAGATTGTAGCTGGGTGTTTTAATGGGAATTCTACCATAGGATGCAGGGGCTGTTGAATCCCTCTCATATAAAGGCAGTGTTCAGTACCAGGCATTGTGGAAGAGTGCGAAGTGATGAGCTCTGCTTCTGAAAGCCATACTGCAGTTGGACAATTGGACACTTGAGTATGTTAACCAGGATTCAAAGACCAGTATGGAATTAGAACAATAGCTTCAGTTTTGTTTTGAAATGATCATTATTACTGTTAAGTCCACTTTGAAATAAAACCAAACCTAGAAAATTGTATTCCTTAATTTTTTTTAACATCTCTTCATGAGGTAGATCCCCAGTTGGGATGGTCACTGAAGCCTTTTCCTCAGCTTCTTCTCCATTTTTGTACCTGCAGTTCTTTCAGACAAGAACACATCTGGTTCAGAATTTGTGACTGTGGGTTGGTAACAACTTCCCTCCTCTTGAGGCCCTGTCTCATATACTGGAGATGGGCACTTCAATTTCCTTCCTCCTCTGTTGGGCACTTCATCAACAGTCACTCCCATTGAATCCTTGAAGTCATTAAGGCCTGACACTATTATTGATGCTATGATGTGCTTACAGACTGGATCCTACCATGGCTGACCTCTAAGAGGCCCGGCAAGCACCCGACTGAGAAAAATGCAGATACTTAGATACTTATACCCAATCATCAGACTGAAGTCAGGACGACTATGGTTGGATTAGGAAAAAAATAGAAGAAGCATATGAGAAGCATGGCCCCATAGGAAGACCAGAGTCTCAACTTTCCCTGACACCTGGAAGCTCAAGACACTGAGCCACCAACTAGACAGCATACAGGAGCTGGTCCAAGTCACCCAACACATATATGGAAAAGGACTGCCTGGTCTGTGCTCAGTGGGAGAAGGTGTGCTGAATCCTCAGGTGACTTGAGAGCCCAGGGAGAGGGAGACCTGGTAGTGGGAGAGCATCCTTTTTGAAACAGGAGAAAAAAGGAATGGGGTGATGAGTTGTGGGAGTGGGGACCAGGAATGGGGACAATGACTGGATTGTAAATAAATAAATAAAATAAACCTTTAAAATATGGGATGAAATAATTGAGTGTCACCTGCATTTTTCCAATGAAAGAAAGAACTTTAAATAGCATGAAAAAAAAAGGAATCATTTCAAATAATTAAACAACTCAAAGAATCCAATAAACAAAGATTACAAAAAGACTAGAGGACTTTTTTCTTGGCCTTTACAATTGGTAAAGAAAATCATCTTCAAACCATACAGTATTACTTGGAAAAGAAAAAAAAAAGTTTTATTTTTATGATACCACATGAGGAAAACCAGCATATTTCATGCCTAGTCTGTAGGAATAATATTTAAAACTTGATCATTGATCAAACTACATTAACAATTGCTTTTCTTAGAAGTTTGAGTACCTTAATCATTCACTGGGAATGATATTCCTACTTACGAGTAATATTGCCAGTAGCCTCTTGTCTTTTTCATGTAGTATTTTTTCATAAAACTTCAGCATATAGTACAGTAATTTTAAATATAGACTATGGTCTAAACATATTGAAAGGAGTTATGCCTTGCAGAGAGAGAGAGAGAGAGAGAGAGAGAGAGAGAGAGAGAGAGAGAGAGAGAGAGAGATCACATGTGTGTGTCTGTGTCTATTAATTCATATTTGCCTTACAAGAAATCACCATTCTATTTAGTGTTCTTATAGATTTTCTATGTATTTATTATTCTCTCACACAATACCTCATGTCAACATCTACTTCTCCCAGTTTCTCCCCAACCTCCACTCTCATCTGCATCCACTGTTTCTCCAGTTTGATTCTTTAAATAATATGTTTGAAACATAAAAACTACACAACCTAATGGGATAGTTTGCAGGGTTTTAAAAGGTTGATACATTATGGGACTGTGAAATAAGGTTTTAAAATATCAGTGTAAACGCTCATGGCTTATTTTTGCAAAGCATTGTTGAATAAAAACACGAGACAAACAAATGGAAGCTTTAAGTCAGCAGGTATAGCTAGCTATTCATGTGTGACAGCATAGATTAAAACACAAGCCAATAAGAAGATATTAAAAGGAACATTGTATATGAACGGAGCAAACTATCAAGAGATATGACAATTCATAACATCTGAACACCAAACGTATGATTTACCAATTTCATTTTAAAGAAAAAAACACTAGGAATCATAAAATTCTCTAAAATCCTGAATACATATTGCATACTTCAATACTCCCTCACATGTTTACATAGGCTTTTCAGACTAAAAGCCCATAAAGAAACCTTAGAGACAAATTATGTCACTGTCAAGAGGATTTAACAAATATGTACAGAATGCTCTAAATGAAACATGGGAAATACATATTATCATCAGGAGCACATCAAACTGAATCTGAAACTTATCTTATTAAAAGCTGAAAAAAACATAAGTAAAATAAAAAATTTAAGGTAATTACTTGAATCCTATGAGATCACAGCAAAATAAAAAGAGAAATAAACAATAGGATTACATAAACTACAAAAATACTTGGAAAATGAATAATACACTTGAATAAACAGTGGATAATCAAACAAAGCAAAAAAGGTATTTTCAAATTGTTAGGGTAAAATGAAATTGAAAATTCTAGTTACAAGAACCTTGGACACAAAGAAGGCAATCTTAAGAAGCATCTTTCTACCTAAACATGTTCATAATAAAACTAAGGAATCTCAAATAAACAACCCCAGGTTGCACCTGAAAACTCTAGAAAAAACAAGAAGCTAATACCAAGACACAATACATATGGAAAGAAATAATAAATGTCAAGGTATTCATTTACTAAATAGAAATTAAAAGAACAATACACACTATCAAAGAACTGATTACTTGAAACTGTTGACATGACTGACAAACCCTTATTCAAAACCTAACAAAAATAAAGAAGGCAAGAAGACCAACCCAAATTAATAAAACTGGAATAACAGAGAAGGTTGTTCCATAGAGCAGACTTCAGTGAAATCAAAAATACATTAAAAATGGTGTATCTCAAAAGGCTTAAAATATGCAATGGAAAACAGAAAGCATCTTAAATGAATTGTAGTTGTCTAACTTGAAGTCTCTATGTATAAAAATGAAAATACATCCATATTTATCACATTGCACAAAGCTCAAAACCAACTGCATTAAGAATATCAACATAAAATGAGTTAACTGAATCTAATAGAAGAGACTGTGGGAAAGAGCCTCAAACTCATTGGCATGGGGAATTTTTCTAAACAGAATTGCATTGGCTCAGGCTGTAAGATCACAAGTTGATAAATGGGGCCTCATGAAACTGAAAAGCTTCTGTAAAGCAAAGGTCAGTAGGACAAATCAGCAACCTACAGATTGTGAAAGAAATTCATTAAACCCACATCTGATAGAAGGCAAATATCCAAAATATATAAAGAATTTAAGAAGCTAACCAGAAAAAATACAAACAAAAAAATAATAAATAGAAACCAATCAAAAATGGGGAATGAAACTAAACACAAATAATTTAAGAATTCATAATACAGACATCTCAAATAACCAAAAAAAAAAAAAAAAAAAACACTTTAAAAGAACACTCAAAGTCCTTTGTGATCAAATACAAGCTAAAATGACCTTGAGACTCCACCTAACACCAATCAGAATGGCTAAGATCAAGCAAAAACTCAGGTGACAGCACAGGTTCCAAGGATGTGGAGAAAGAGGACCACTCCTCCATTTGTTTGGATTGCAAAGTTATACAGCCACTCTGGAAATCAATCTGGAGGTTCCTCAGAAAACTGAAAATTGATCTATCTGAAGACCAAGATATACAATTCTTGGGCATATACCAAAAGATGTCCCACCATGCCACAGGGACACATGTCTCACTATATTCATAGCAGTTTTATTAGTGGTAGCCAAAAGCTGGAAAAAAACAGGATGTCCCATTACTTCAAATAATCCTATTAAATATGGGACACAGTGCTAAAACAAAGAATTCCCAACTGGGGAATATTGAATGGCTGAGAAGCACCTAAAGAAATGCTCAACATGCCAAGTCATCAGGAAAATGCAAATCAAAACAACCCTGAGATTCCACCTCATACCAGTCAGAATGACTGAAATAAAAAACTCAGGTGACAACAGATGCTGGCAAAGATGTGGAAAAAGAGAAACACTCCTCCACTGTTGGTGTTATTGCAAGAGGATACAATCACTCTGGAAATCAGTCTGGCATTTCCTCAGAAAATTGGACATAGTACTACCTGAGAACCCAGCTAAACCACTCCTGGGCTATACTTAAAAGACGCTTCAACATCTATCAATGACACATGCTCCACCTTGTTCATTTCAGCCATATTTATAATAGCCAGAATCTGGAAAGAGCCTAGATGTCTGTTAACAGAGGAATAAATACAGAAATTGTGGTACATTTACACAGTGGAGTACTACTCAGCTATTAAAAACAATGACTTCATGAAATTGGCAAATGGATAGAACTCGAAGCTATCGTCCTGAGTGAGGTAACCCAGTCACAAAAGAACACTCATGGCATGGACTCACTAATAAGCAGATACTAGCCCAAAAAGCTCAGAATACCCAAAATACAAAAGAGACAAATAGAGGAGCAGGTATTGGGGAAAAGATCATCCAGAGAATCTCTCACCATTCCATTTGGAGCCACTTAATCCAAGCACTATTACTGATACCAAGAAGTGCTTACTGGCAGGAACATGATTTAGATGCCTCCTCAGAGGCTTTGCCAGAGCCATACTGATACAGACGAGGATGCTTACAGCTAACTATCAGACTGAACACGGGGACCTCAATGAAGGAGCTAGAGAAAGGACTGAAGGAGCTGAAAGAGTCTGCAACCCCAAGGGAAAAACATTATCAACTAACCAAACCCATTACAGCTCCCAGAGACTAAAACACCAACCAGTGAGTGCACATTGACAGACCCTTGGCTCTAGTTGCATGTGTAGCAGAGGATAGGGTTTTCTTGCATCAATGGTGGGAGAGGCCTTTGGTCCAGTGAAGCCTTCCTTTCCCTGTGTAGGGGAATGCCAAGCTGCAGAGGTGGGAGAGAGTGGTTGGGAGGAGTACCTTCATGGAAGCAAGTAGAGGGGTAAGGGGAATGGGGGGAAGAGACTAATATTTGAAATGTAAATACAGAGAATATCCAATTTTAAAAAAATGATAAAAGAATGAATGTAAATTACAGCTGTTATCTGACTTTTAAGAGCTCTCAGAAAATATCCCAGACCTCACTATTGATTTTCTCCGACTTAGCATGGTTTTACATTCTGCTGAGTATACTATGTTTTAAGAATATGTTTGATACTAATTTATGAAGCACCATGGCCCAGGCTAATTCAGTCTCAGTATACTTATGCTTGGGATGAACCATCTAAGAGCAAAATATGTTGTAAAAATAAACAAATGGATCGATCAATCAATCAATAAAAGTGCACAGTTTCATACTCTCTATTTAGGAGTATACTTTAAAGGAAGAAACAAAGATTTGATAAGTAATCCCACATCACATAATTTAAAAATCAAAAACTCTAGTTAAACACCACAAGTCAGGTACAATCTGTATTTTATGCATGTTAGTTTCATGGGCAGGTGATATTCTTGGGAGATTATGTCTGCCTCCTGAGTGTCAGATACAATATCCCTAATCCCATATCTGTTAGCTCAGTGGTTGCTTTATGTTTCATTGAAAGGGTGGTTTTGAAACAGAAGCAAAAAAGTTCAATATCAGAAAGTAGAGGCTCAGGACATCCTGTGAGAACTGTTCAGCACCATTTTTGTCTTGTATTTACTGACTGAATCTAAATTGACCTATAAGGAGAATAGATATGATATACTTCAGATCTAGAGATGTTTTATTATATTCTGTAAAATGTAAAAAACATGAATAAACATTTTGATCTTCATTATGAGGAACAGAAATTTGATTTTCTGTATTGCCTACACCAAGACAAAGAGGGGCCCCTGTGATGCTGAGTGATTAGGATGAATTTCTGGCATACACTTCACAGCACCTCTGCCTCACCTATGAGCATGGACCACATGTAATTCAGAAATAAATGAATCTCAAATTTTCCCCAGGCTTGATCTTATTTGCATCTTCATAGGGGCACTGTTTCTAAATTTGACTTAATAATATCGATTAAAATTTTTTGTGTAATGGATGTATAAAACCACTAAAATATTGTATGCAAAATTTTGATCTATAAGGAAGGGGGTAATAAGAAAAATTCTTGTTACTCTTCTTGATGCTCTGACAAAAGTATCTGAAGAATGAAAGGTTTCCATTCGCTTGTGGTCATTAAAACAATATTATCTCTCAGGTTGGAGAAGGCATGCACAGGCAGCAAAAGAAAAAGACAGCGAGCCACATTGTATCCATGGTCAGGAAGCAAGAACCTGAATGCTGATGTTCATAACATTTTGCATTTTGTATTCAGTTGCTGTAGAACTCTGACCTATAGAAGAATGCCACCTACAGATTCACACTGGATTTCCTTCCTCTGTTAAACATTTCTGTAAACATTTTTTATTGAACAACTTTATTTTAAAAAACAAAGATAAATGTACAAATTTTAAGCACTTATGCATAAAAGTATACAAAGACATATTTGCCAGTGCTTGGCTTTTTTTTTTAACGGTTTGATAGTGTACAATAAGATCTTACTAGTTACAATGAGCATAAAGTACATGTAAAACAGGATGCAACACAGAAGTAGTCAAAGTTTTCTTGATGTGTAAGGATTGAGCAAAATGGTTTTTCTTTTCTTTTCTTATTTTTTCTTGAACTTCACACAGTCTATGAGTTATATCTGGGGTGTTCAGGGCTTTCTGAGGTTAGTATCCAATTATCAGTGACTGCATATTATGTCTGTTCTTTTGTGACTGGGTTATCTCACTCAGGATGATATTCTCTAGATGCAACCATTTTCTTCAAAATTTCATAAAGTCATTGTTTCTGATAGCTGAATAGTACTCCATTGTGTAAATGTACCACAATTTTTGTATCCATTCAACTACTGAAGGACATCTGGGTTCTTTCCAGCTTCTGGCTATTATAAATAGAGCTGCTATGAACATTGTGGTGCATGTATCTTTGATATATGTTGGAGCGTCTCTGGGGTATATGCCCAGAAGTGGGATAACTGGGTCTTCAGGTAGTACTATGCCCAATTTTCTGAGGAATCTCCAGACTGATTTCTAGAGTGGTTGTATCAGTTTACAACCCCACCAACAGTGGACAAGTGTTCCTCTTTCTCCACATCCTCACCAGCATCTCCTGTCATCTGAGTTTTTGATTTTGGTCAATCTGACTGGTGTGAGGGGGAATCTCAGGGCTGTTTTGATTTGCATTTCCCTGATGGCTAAGGATGTCGAGAACTTCCTTAGATGCTTCTCAACCATTCGATATTCCTCAATTGAGAAATGTTTGTTTAGCTCTGTACCCCTTTTTAATAGGGTTTTTGATTCTCTAGCTTCTTGAGTTCTTTGTATACCTTGGATATTAGGCCTCTATCTGATGTGGGGTTGGTAACGATCTTCTCCCATTCTGTTGGCTGCCACTTTGTTTTCTTGACAGTGTCCTTAGCCTTACAGAAACTTTGCAAGCTCATTAAGTTCCATTTGTCAATCTTTGACCTTAGAGCAGGAGTCATTGATGTTCTGTTCAGGAAATTTTCTCCTGTGACTATGTGTTCTAAGGTTTCCCTAATTTCTCATCTAATAGTTTCAGTGTATCTGGTTTAATGTGGAGATCGTTGATCCACTTACACTTGAGCTTTGTACAAGGAGATAAGAAAGGGTCTATTTTCATTCTTTTGCATGCTGAGTGCCAGTTGGACCAACACCATTTGTTGAATAGGCTGTCCTTTTTCCATTGAATGTTTACAGCTCCTTTGTCAAAAATCAGGTGACCATATATGTGAGGGCTCACTTCTGGATCTTCTATTCTATTCCATTGATCCACATGCCTATTTCTGTACCAGTACCATGCAGTTATCAGCACAATTGCCTTGTAATATAGCTTGAGGTCAGGGATAGTGATTCCTGCAGATGTTTTCTTGTTGTTGAGGATGAATTTTACTATTCTTGGTCTTTTGTTATTCCAGATGAAATTGCACATTGCTCTTTTCAACTCAATGAAGAACTGGGTTGGAGTTTTGATGGGGATTGCATTGAATCTGTAGATTGCTTTTGCTAAAGTGGCCATTTTTCGAATGTTTATCCTTCCAATCCATGGGCATGGGCGATCTTTCCATTTTCTGAGATCTTCCTCGATTTCCTTCTTTAGAGGTTTGATGTTCTTGTCTTACAGGTCCTTCACTTGCTTAGTTAGTCACACCAAGGTATTTCATAGTTTTTGTTACTATTGTAAAGGGTATAAGAGACACACTGAAGCTCATTATTCAGACACTTGTAGATGAAATAAAGTTGAAAAACATTAATGGATAAAGATATCCATTAATCCATCCTAATTAAATCCCCAGTTCAATATTATATCAAAATACACACAACATAAACTTCTAATAGTAACCATTTGAACATATAGTTCAGTGACATTAAGAACACTTGTAAAACATAGCAACATAACCACCATCCATTTTCCAGATTATTTTATTCTTGTAAAACTGAAAATTTTGCTCACCTCTTTTCTGTCTCTGTCTCCTAAGTTAACATTTAGTACTGATCTGTTTGTATCTAGTTTTCCCCTTAGAACAGTGTTCCTAACAATCCCCTAATTTAGAGAATGGGTCAGAATTTTCTCCTTTTAAAGAGAGAATGCTATTCCACTCTATAGCTATACCTTGTCCTCTTTATCCATTCTCCTCTTGGTGAACATGGGATTTGAACTATGTCTTACATTTTGTGAATGCTGCTTTTGGGTATAATTTTACATATATTTTAAAATTATATTTTCCCACCTTTAATATCCTCAAAGATCATGGCTACAATAGATAAAAAGCAACTTAATCAGACAAAATATAATCCCAGGAAATTGATATATATAAAAGGGATTTTCTTCCCTTCCTTCAAATACATGCAATTACACAAGCTCAGACATACACACAACACACACACACACACACACACACACAGAGAGAGAGAGAGAGAGAGAGAGAGAGAGAGAGACAGACAGACAGACAGAAAGAAAGAAAGACAGACAGACAGAAAGACAGACAGAGGGACAGAGAAAGACAGAGAGACAGGGAAAGAAAAAAACAGAGAGACAGAGAAACAAAGACTTGGAATAACAAAGACATAAACAAAGACTCTGGGCACTCCTTTCTCTGGATCATCATTCCTCTTCAAGGAAGAAACATGATGATGTGTTAAAATTATTATGTTTATTCTCGTCCATATAAAATTTACATTTTCAATTTCCCTCTAATCTACCTTGGTTCATTCACCTTAGACTAGAAAGATCTTTATCCATAACAAATTGTCATTTATTTTGTAAGACTAACTTCAATTTCACAATTATCCTTCCTTGACTGTGATATCACATAAGGCTTTTATTTCATCTTAGCATATTCCTGCAAGTCAAAGGGAAGAAGTCTGACCCCTCCTAAATGCACCTATTTTATGTTACTGTCACTCTTTTACTGAACTCTAAAATATTCTCCTAATTGCTCTTTTTTCCTCCATTTACTTATATATGCATATACATATTTATATATATACACAATAAATACCTCATATAGGCCACACTGCTGTATCCATTTTATTAACTGCATGTAACTTATTATATTTGAAATTTATATACTAAAAATTCTATTTCCCTCTGTAATTCGCATTACTCATCATTAAAACTTGAAATTCCACCATAGATTATTCAGATTCTCCTGCCTCCCTCTGCATACATAAGAATCCAGTACTTGGGAATTATAAGTGATGTTGAAATGTTTGCACATGAATTTTTGTATTGTTGGGAGTTTATCTGCAGTGAGAATTCCTCCAAGAGACATTTCTTAGAGAAAATGAAAATTCATCTATAGTTTTATAAGATATTGCCAAATCTCATTCCCAAAGCTGCAATAACTTTAAAATTTTTGCCAATGTAGTGGGCGAAAAATGATATCTCAATTTAGTTTTAATTTGCATTTGAAAATCTCATAAATTTCACGTTCATTTTAATATATGCCTGCTGTACCGCACACATCTAGTCCTTACTTTTCTGTATTATTGTCTAACTTCCTATAGAAATTCTGAAATTTTTTAAAATGTTTTCAAAGTTGTTTTTATATTAAAGGCATCAAACTTCCTCTTTGACATGTTACAAACATTTCTTTTTAAAGTTTTCATTTGTCTTTAATCTTTATTAATAAAACTTTTGCAATAAAAGATGTTTCAATTTTATGTGGTAAATATATTAAACTTTACTTGCATTGAGTCAATAACCTGAGTCACGTAGACAGTTTGTCCCTAAATACAAGCTATAAATAATAGTTTCATTTTATTCAGAATTCTATGGTTTCATATCATGACTTTGGTGCAGGAAAAGAACTGGATGTAATATTGTATAACTTGAAACAACTATGCAATTATTATCATCAAAACCATCTGACTCATGAACTGGAATTTATGCATTAATTATGTGCTATGTATTATAAAGAGGCCTACCTCTTTCCAGACCTTTCATTCTGGCCAATTCCATTCTATTGTCTTTCCAGTTCACTTGTGAGAAAGAGGTTGTTTCAGAAAAGATACTTCCTGATCATGTTTACCCTATCTGAGAGCTAATTCTGCTTCACAGGTCTGCATTTCTTACATTTTCTTCCCACTTCTGGGTGTTTATTTTTCCATATGGATTTTATATCAACTCTATAAAAGGCTGTTGATACGCTCTTTGGAGTCACACAAAATTTATGAATTTTTTCAAGATTGTTTTCACTTGTAATGTCTGAATGTGCCAAACAAAACAAAATTCTTATCTTTTTTATGTTAAGTTTGCCTTTCAATATTTGTGGGCTGTGTGCATGTGTGTGTGTGTGTGTGTGTGTGTGTATTAATTATCTTTGTATTGGTTTTCGAAGAAAACTCAAAACCTATCATAAAAGAAAATGATGCTCAGCATTCCTGCAGAGCACTTGCACAGAAATGCCAGAATTACTCTATGTAGATTTGATGCCAATGATGTAACATATCATATCAAAGAAAAGCTGCCTCATAGATGGAGCTGATCTTGAATTCTTGGGAGTAATCCAAAACAAAGTCAATAGTATGTTGGTAGGCAGAGGACAGAGGACAGAGGACTGTCCAACCCTTGATGTCATTCCTGGCTGGTCTAGCTGGAAACCTAAAATCCTTCTGACAGGCCAAGCAGAGTCATGAGAAAACACTGACGTTCATTTCAGTGGCAGCTGTTAGGGAAAAGCCACAAACAGAGAGCAGAAATATTTAAAGGTTTTACTCCACAATCAGTCACCATAATATACATACCAAGTATTTACTGAAAACCTTAAGAGACTAGGATGCTTAATATTTGAAATTATAAATATGTTTAGACTGGGTAAACCACACACAGTATATGTACATATTAATATACCAAATAACACTAAATATCTACCGCCTATGCTTTTAGATATTGCTTAATATAAAAAAATTGAACACCAGATTGATCATAATAATACTATTTAGCCAACAAAAAATATTTTAAAGTAAACTAAAAGAAAGCTCTGTAGACAAGACTGGCATTGAACTGAGGTTCACCTGCCTCTGCCTCTTGAGTCCTGAGATTAAGGATGTGCCTCACCATGAAATCATCATTATAGATTCTTTATCCAGCAACAGATAGGAGTAGAAACCCACAGCCAAACATTAGATAGAGCTGGGGGTAAGGGAGGATTGCAGGAGGTGGAAGGGTTGAGTATACTTCAAGAATACTACCCACAGATTCAACTAAGCAGGGCTCATAGGGGCTGACTGAGACTGAACTGACAATCAAGAACTCTGTGTAGATCTGACTAGGTCCTCCACATACTTGTTATGGTTCTGTTGCTTGGTGATGTTGTAGGAACCCCCTCCCAAATGTTGGAGTGGGAGCTCCCTGACCCTTTCTCCTGATCTTGGAACCCTCTTGCTCCCACTCAGTTGCCTTATCTAGCCTTCACATGAGGGCGTATGTGCCTAATCTTATTGTAACCTGTGATGCAGGATTCAGTTCATAAGTCTGGGAAGCCTACATGTTTTCTGAAGGAAAATGGAGAATGTGTGGATCAGGGAGAGCAAGGAGATGGGGGAAAGGGACTGGGAGGGGTGGAGGCAGGGGTGACTACAGCTGAGATATAATATATGAGAAAGATAAATTAATAATAATAAAACAATAATAAAGTAAAAAAGCAAGCAAAATTGCAGGGAAACACAATAAAGAATCAAATGGAAGAGCAATACAAAATTCACAAGGCATTTTAGTAAAATATTGGCAAGTGCCTCATGCTCCTTACCAGAAGTAGTGGAAAGAATGATATTTTGACTATATATATGCATGTCAATATAGGCAAACACAGATGCAGATGCTCACAGCCAAACATTGGACTGAGCATGGGGACCTCAATGGAGGAGCTAGAGAAAGGACTGAAGGAGCGGAAAGGGTTTGCAACCCAATAGGAAAAACAATATCAATCAACCAAGTCCCCAGAGCTCCCAGTGAATAATCCACTAACCAAAGAGTACACATGGAGGGACATGGAGGGACCCATAGATCCCACTGCATATGTAATAGAGGATGGCCTCATCTGGCATCACTGGGAAGAGAGTTTCTTGGTCCTGTGAAGGCCTGATGCTCCAGTGTAGAGGAATGCCGGGGTCGTGAGTTGGGAGGGGGTGGGTGGGTGACAGAGCACCCACACAGAAGCAGGGGAAGGGGATGGGATAAGGGTTTTGCAGAGGGGAAACTGGGAAAGGAGATAACATTTTATGTAAATAAACAAAATACTCAATAAAATATTAAAAATGAAATAAAGATATTCATGTTGCTAAAAAGCTCTCTTTTTTGTATTATGATTAGGAAAAAGTATTTTTTATCGATGACATTTGATTTATAGGACTAAGTAAGTCAAATTTTAGCTCACCCAATATAGAAATCAGGTATCAGCCAATGGATGAAGGTGCAGATACAGTAAAAGAAAAAACAGAACAAAAGAAAGAAAACTGATAAAAGACAAATTCTTTCTGTTTCTGATCCCCTCTTAGAACTGGTGCAAGTTTTCTGCAGGAACAGAATGTTCTTAAAACTTCCATCCTGGATCTCACACTGGAAGCTCCATGGATTCTCAGACAGGTAGGTACTTATCGCTGATGAGTACAGTGTGACACCCCTTGCCTCTCCGGCTGTCAGAGTTGAACTGTCTTAGTGAATGTCCTGGTTCTATGCCATTTGCAAAGCCTATTGTGATGCTTCTCAGCTTCTCGAGTCACAGAAGAATGCTCAGCTAATAAGTCCTGTGTACCATGAGCTTGTGTCACCTGTCTTTTTATATCAGTGGATCTCTCAGACTTGTAAAGTCAGCCTTTCTCTAAAGAATCAACTATGTCATCATTAAGATTTGTTCATCTAAGGTCATGTAAATGAACATCTATATGTGTGAGCAATATTTTATAAATATTTTATAAATTGAGGAAGAATGAATTTATACCTTGTCAGTAAGGTTAATAATTATCACTAATATATATATATATATATATATATATATATATATATATATATATATGTATGTATATATATATATATATATATATGTGTGTGTGTGTGTGTGTGTGTGTGTGTGTGTGTATATATATATATTGCATAACTGTTAAAATATATGCAACTTATAATAACCATTTGGACTACTATCTACAGTGAGCTTACCTATCCATCTTGGTAGTAATGATATTTAAGTTCTGAAAAACAAAGTTAATTTGCCTGAGACAACACAGGATGTAAGAAATTTTCATCCTTGACTATGTAACAAGTTCCAGGCCAGTATGGACTCCTTGAAAACATGTAACAAACCAATTACTTATTTAATGAATTTACCCAGTTTCATTCCAGAAGCCAAGTACTAATCAGTGGCCCTTTATTTCTCATTCTTTTATTGCATTTGGCTAAACAGAAGTCCACAGTTTTCAAAAGAAAATGTAAAATAAATGAAGGCCCACTGAAGAACGGCACTATGGATTTCTTCTGAAAACAGTGGTGGAATGAAAAGGATTTGAAGGACTTTTTTCCTTTCCTGTCAAAGGATGAAGGAGTATCTGCCAAACACTAAATTGCATGTTTGAGTGACAGTGATGTAGGAACCTTTTTCTCTATTCTTAGACAAGAGTTCATGACACCAGAAGAACAAAAGTAAATGTGTGGATAAAGAAGATGGTGTGGAAATCATCGCAACAAGTTTTTAACTTGTTTTATTTTGAGAGACCGTACAGTTGTTTCCCCACAACTTGCCTAAGATTGTCATTCTTTTCTCCAAAGGCACTGCTAACAAGATCTCTTAATACTGAAGTAATTAATCTATGCTGTATAATGTGTTCTTTTTCCGATGGATGTTTGTTGTATATTGCCAAAATGCAATAAAAGAAAATTAAAATGAGCAAGGAGGCATAGTTTATGGGACTTTATTCCTCTGAAGAATGCTTTTAAATAACCTGCAATCAGAACAGTGTCATTTAAAGTATTTTGGAAGTACACATTGATTTTGAATAAATGGTATGGATAAGATGGGTTGTCTTAGGACTGTGTTAGATTAGTGAGAAGAGATGGCTTTCAGGAGAGGTAATGAAGCATCCTTCATCATTTCCCTATCACCATACATGTCTTGCTGAGCTGAGAGAAAGGGCATTTGGGAATGACTTGGATTTGTGATTATGGAGAATTGAAATCAAACTACTCTAAAACACAGGTGGACTTTCACTTAACAGAGAAAGATGGTCACACCAACTGTTGATAACAAAGTATTAGTGTGACCTTCCCTCTTGATTCTTGGAAAACTATGTTCCTATATATATATGTTTCTTCTGCCATCCATAGATGTCATGGATTTATTTGGGACCAAATCCGGATATTCATTGATCACCCAAATAGAATTTCTCTGTCTATCTTCTATTTGTCTATCTCTCCTTCCCTCTCCCTTCTTCTCTCTCCCTCCTTCTCTCTCCCTTCTTTACTCCCTCCTTCTCTCTCTGTCTTTCATTCTCTCTCTCTCTCTCTCTCTCTCTCTCTCTCTCTCTCTCTCTCTCTCTCACACACACACACACACACACACACACACACACACACACAGTTTTTAAGAGCTGCAAAACTAAAAATTGCCTAAGGTATATTATGTACTGCAAAGAAATCCAGAGGCTCAGGATAGGAGTCACTTACATTTCAGAAGACAAATAGTAGTTCTGGGGTGGGAGACAGCGGATGGGTTTAATGTGGCAGGGATAGAGGGTGGACATGTACCTGTAAAGTCAGTTCAACCGAAAGTGAAAACTTTGTGTGTGTATCCTAAAGTTTTGACATATAATTTTATTGCAAGTACCACACAATTCATAAACATAAAGAATATTGAATTTTTACAAACTAAACCCAATCTATCAAGATAAAGAAAATTGACAGCACCCAGAAGCTGTGTTCCGGCTGTCTTCCAGTCTCCATCCCCCAAGGATAAGCTTTTGTGGCTGGCTCCTTTCATTCAATGTTATTTTTGCAAAATACAATTTGTCTTGATTAGAGGAAAATTTGCAGATACTTAATTTTCATTATAGTAGTATATGTTATTTTTTAACACAAAACTCAAGTTTTATGGTAATATTTTAGAAGAAAAAGGATTACAAGTTCATAACTCCTCCAATCTTCTACCTCAGAATCTTTTCTTCCCCTCTTAGGTCAGGGTTGGAGGTTTCTCTCTAAATGTACTTACTAATCTTTTTATCAATTACAACTGTTTTTGTCAAGAACAGCTGAAGCATTCTCCTGTCCCCAAACTTCATTCACTAAATTAACTTTTCCTTTCAAACTCAATCCTATGCAGTCTCATAGGATATCCAAGGTACAAGGAGACTGCTATCAGACTGTTGGTCAAAATGCCACAAGACTTAGTTCATATTATAGTTCTTACTCCTCTAAAGCCTCAGGAGCTGGGATATGTGTACATGCCTCTCAGAGGTCTTGTCTTGCAAGCTTCCATAAGCAGGACCCATTAAACCATACCCATAGCAATCAATATCTTTTCAAACCTAAAGTTCTAATCCCTTCCTTATTTCTCACACGAGACTTCCAGTGGCCTACAAATTGTGAGCTCAGGTTTGCCATGCCAATTACCCTGCTCCTAATTATGAAAATCTATGCTAGTTTAAGTTTCTAGTATTATTATTATTATTAAAAAACTCTTATCCAAACAACCTAAGGAAGAAGGACCTATTTGACTCATAATTTTCGGTTTTACTGGACCATGACAGAGAAGTTAAGGTACAAGAACCTAGAGTCATGTAACAAGCATAGTCAAGAGCAGAGAAGAGTGAATTAATTTATGCAAGCGAGTGCTCAGTGCTCGTTCCCCTTGCTCTACTCCTATAGTTAAAAATCTCCTTCTGAAGGATGTTTGCATCTAGCGTAGGCAAATCTTCTCCATGAACTAAATAATGAAAACTCTCTTCTCAGACAAGACTAAGACCCATCTGAGGCAAACAATGGACACTTTCTTCACAGGTAATTTTCAATTGAGTCAAATTAGAATCTTAAATGAAACAGCACACCAAGCATAATTTTCAAAAGCCCCTGGCCAATCTTCCATGTAGGTTCCACCATCTGAAATCCCCACCAGTTCCCAAAAGATTAACTCCAGCTACATTCTAAGTGCTCAATTCTGGAGCCTGTAGGAGGCCATGGTGCAGACCAGTCACAGCAGCCATGGCAGTGGAAACAGAGGCAAGCCTTGATTTTGCAAGATGAAAAGTTTCTTACTTTTGGTAACATTTACCTTACTTTTTGAAATTAATTAATTAATCAATTAATTAATTTTCCTACTAATTCAAATTACATCCCATAAACTGTCTCTCCTCCCAGTCATTCCCTCCCATAATTCTTAACCCATTCCATATCCCTCATTCCCTTATTCTCGGAGCAGGTGGGATACCTCCTCGGGTGTCTTCCTACCCTAGGATTTCCAGTCTCTTTAAGGATAGGTACTCTATGTCTTACTGAGGCCAGATAAAGCAGTGCAGCTCAAAAAACATGTTCCACATTCAGGCAACAGCTTTTAGGATAGACCCTGTTTCAGTTATTTTTGGAATCCACATAGACCAAGCTGCACATCGGCTACATATTTTAACTGAGGCCTGGGTCTGTCCTTTGTATGTTCTTTGGTTGGTAGTTTAGTCTGGGAGAGCCCCAAGGGTCCAGGTTAGTTGATTGCGTTGGTCTTAGGGACTGTAATATTTCCTCTTCTTTCAAAAGAATCCCCAAGCTTCATCTACAATTTGACTCTAGGTGTCTGCATCTGTCTGAGTAAGTTGGTGGCTGGAGCCACTCAGAGGACAGCTGTGTTAAACTTCTGTCTGTAAGCACAATAGATATCATTAATAGTGTCAGGAATTGGTGCGTGTGCATGGAAAGTTAAAAACCAACATCCCAAATATCCCAACTAGTTATCAAGAAAACGTAAATAAAAAGAGCTCTGAGATTCTATGTAAACACCGGTCAGTATGGCTATGATTGAAAACCCAAATGTCAAAGCATTCTGGGAAAAATGGGGAGTAAGGACAAAACTCTTCCATTGCTGGTGGCAGTCACATTTATACACCCACTTTGTAATTAAATTTGGTGAATTTTCAGAAAGATGGGAATTGTTCTAACCCAAGTCCTAGATGTACGTTTCCTGGCATATATCCAAAAATGCTCCACCATCCTACAAAGACATTTGTTCACATATGTTTATAACAGCTTTTTTTGTAATAGCCAGAAACTAGAAACAACCAAGATGTCCCTCAACTGATGAATGGATAAAGAAAATGTGGTACATATACATAATGGAATACTATTTAGCTATTAAAAACAAATGCATCACGAATTTTTTAGGCAAATGGATAGATCTTGAGAATTGCATTCGAGTGAGGTAATCCAGTCTCCAAAGAACATGCATGAAATGTATTCACTTATAAGTGGACACGAGCCACAAAGTCCAGGATGCCTATGCTATATATACTCCACAGATCCACACAGGGTGAACAAGAAGAGGGGCATAAGCAAGTATATTTGAGTATCACTTGGAAGGGAGAATGGAAATTTCATGGAAGGCAGATGGAATGAGGTGTGGAAGAGGGGAACAGAAGGTGAGTGGGAGGTGGGTTGGCTACAGGTGTGGAAAAGGGCAGGGACATGGCAGGAATGGGGAGGTGGCCATGAGAAATAATAGAAATATGCAACTGAATGGGGGCAATATAGCAAGCATTTCAAGGGAGAAAGAGATATTTTGGGTAAGGGAGGTGACCAAAAATCAATGGGTTTGCCCTTAGCTGTGACCCACAACAATGGGGATATGAACCTAGGGAGGCTGCCTCCTATGGCCAGGCAAAAACCATAGGAGAATGAGGAACATCAACCCACCTTCAAAACTTTTGACCCAAGACTTATCCTGTCTAAAAAAATGTAGGGAGGAGTGGGTGAGGGACAAGGCCAAACAATAATTCCAATAACTAGACCACCTTGAGACACATATATCCTATAGACAATCACCAATCCCTGTCAGTATTTACCTTTCCTAATTCTTCTCTATTCTCCAACTGAGAAGTTACTGACTTCTGGTGATTAACACCTACTGTTTAGCAGCAGGGCTTATGTAAAGGAATTAGTTTACTCAAGGCTCTTTCTTCTGTTTATTCAAGAGCCCCATGAAGACTGGTGAGAGACTATGAGTTCATTAACTCTTTGTGAGTCTGAGAGAAAAGGAAAAGAAAGTCATGTTTGCTGATTAAAATATTCCCTGGGGATGAAACAGAAAAAGATCTTTAGGTGAACCTTTACTGCTGAGAGAAAGAAAAGCTTCAAATAACCTTTATTCATTCACTTAGAAAATAATACATTCTGGATGAAGCTGAAGGAGGTTGGACTATTCTTTATTTTTGACTCTTAGTTCTTATACTCTGTCAACTTAATTGATCACATAATTTTCCTAAGCATCTTTACTTTCTATCAGTTCATAGTAAGTTTAAGGCAGAAGTTCACATCATAAATAAATTAAGAGTTACAAAAGGAATGTTTAAATGTCCATCCATGAAGACTAGTACCTGATTAAGCATCCATTATCTATCTTCTAGACACATAAGTTCATTATAAGTTTAAAGCAATAATTTTTATGTTGCACATCAACATGATTTTGTCAACAGACAAATTATCTGCCTAGTGTCTTTACTATTTTTAAGTTTTGTGTAGATAAATTAGTCTACATTTTATTTTCTGTCCTTGCACCTACAATAAATTGTCTATTCCCAGTTTATGACCTTTAATTACTAGATAGTGACCTGTTTCTAGACTAGAAGGAATGCTTTCCTTAATTCTATATCTATTTCCAAGCCTGCTTTCTTTTCCTAGTGCAATTAGCTCATGACACATGAAGTTTTACAGAACTTGATTTGCAGATTTTTAGAAAGCTCAGAATTACTTGCATAAATTTAGGAATTTTATAAAATCATTATCAGGAATTATGAAGTCATCAATTTATTTTCAAAACATTATTGTATGATAGGACATCTTCACGTTAATATCCAGAAAATCTGCCCAGTAGGGTAGACAAATGCCCAGGAAAATTTAAGCTATGTAATGGTGGCAGTAAAAGTCATATCAGCAGCAGAAGAAGTTCTGGGAGGAAGACTCTTGCAACTTTGCCTCACAGTTCACTCATCACAGAGTATGCAAAAACGTGGGTCATTGTGGTCCCTCATTCTGCCTCACTACCAGGGTATGTGCACTCTGATCAGGCAAAATACATGCAGTCATAGGTGGATGCCTGACTTTCTGAACATACTCAACCTTACCAAGTTTCCTGGCATGGTTCACTGCCCTATATGACATCTCCAGAAAGGTCACTTGCATATCTTTAGCCTCTCCTAGATGACTTCTGACAGGGATGTTATAATGGTCAAATATATCACCTAGCAATTCTGGGTACATTTCCAGAAGCTAACTCACTACAATTGTTCATCCTTTCCAGATTTGCTTTTAAACCATGCTATATTAATGCTTTATTTTTTTAATCCTGCATATTTGCAGTGAAAAAAATCTATCAATGTCATTCTTGAAGGTTATCTTGGTTATAGCTGGCCCCTATGTTTCAGTGAAAGTTTTTATAAGAACTAATCAATTTCTGGCAAAAACTACTAGGCATTTTATTTGAATCATATTGAATTGATGGATTAATTTTGAAAAAGTTTGCATCTTTACAGCTTTTAGTTTGCCAATCTATATAAAGGACTAACCCTCATTTTGTTTAGATTTTCTGTTATTTCTCCCAGTTAGATACTATAATTTTTAGAATAGTGATTTTGTGCTTATATCATAAGTTACTCAAATGTGATAACTTTTCACTACTAAAAGAAAGTTAAAACTCACCACTGCCCAAGTGTCACTCAGAAGGAAAAATTATATACACCTATAAAATTGTATGAATAATTGTAATACAGTTATAATTTCTTTGCGATATTTATAAGATGAGATTATTCAGGTCCATACAAAGTTGTTGAATAGATATTGTAAGAGAAATATGGTTTATTATAAAGTCTACCTAGTATAGCATAACATATGCCATTATATAAAAGGTAAAATATAGCTATGATTTAAATGTCAATTAAGATTAGACTGAAAAGATGATAATGTTGTACTTATAGCAATTGTTATAATATTTCATAAAATCTTGTTACTTTTGTTATGATATTATTTATTTTACAAAATACATATTTTTAGTCACACAAAGAGAAAGTTTGGATATAAGTATAATAGTAAAAAAATGTATCTGGATCCTAAGATGGAATATAGTTAAATACAAAAAGAAGAATGGTTTTATACTTTTATGAAAATACTTCATAGAGGAATATGATAGCAGTATCATAGAGGAATTTTAATCTAGCAACATGGCAGCTCTGGCAAGAGATCACATCCAACGTCCAAATATGACTATGTGATCTGGTTACAATACAGACACACCTTATGTTACAATATGATATGCTTGGAATACAGACATACTTTCAAGACACACTTTTAAACCCAAACAATGATAGTAGGTTATTTTATAGAAGAGCACAGTGATGTTTGAAAGTGACTTCTGATTGGAAAGCAGTCAGTGTTGGAGTCAGTAGTGGGTTCAGTCAGTTGTGGTCTACCAGTGCAGTTCAGGACATAGAAATATAAGTTTGGGGCAGTTCAGTATAGTTCAGGGAATGTGGTGCTATTTAGTTTAGTCCAGTTTAGTCACGTTGAGTGACTGCAGTACACTGGAGTTTAGTTTGTACAGAGATAGTCAAAGCTAGAGAATAAAAAAAAAGCCAGAAGATACAAACAAATAGTCACATTGAGGCCAAGCAGAGCAATTCACTGAGAAGCCAGATTGAATCAGTAAGCATAGAGAGGAATTTGTTCCAGAAAAGTTGAGTTGAATCACCCAACCAGAGTTCAGAAAGAGATAGAAAGGATGGCCTTATTGAGAAGTAAGCCCCATAGATGATGATTACATTAGGTATATAAAAGATGCAACTCATGCTAAGTGTGATCTACACAAATACCGAATACTTCAATAGATAGAGTTAATTTCTAGAAATTTGGTTATCTATTCTGATTAGAAGTATTCAGTTTTCAAAACCTAGAACATTTAAGAATAAGTCACACATAGCAGAAAAGACATTCATTAATGTTAAACTTGTATATTATAGTAAGAATAAGAAAGGATCAATGAATTGCAAGGTAGTAGATTAGAGTTGAAGACATGAGTTTATGCTAATGTTTACATTAATATCAATATACATGGTGACTTACGGAAATATTTATAATTGTTATTATGTATTTCTGGCACACACATATACACACAAAAATATTTTCATACTTTATCAACTAGATAAAAATTATATTTTGACACCAGCAATAAAACAGCTGCTATTTGGTTTCCCATAACCTTCCCTGGTTAACAGACAATGACAGGAAAGTGAAGAAGTTATTAAAGAATGGTCCAGGAAACACAAACCTCAAGATTGACCTTGAACACCTTTGTTGAGGTATCACAGAAAAGGGTCACTCTGGATAACTCTTGTTTCAGTTTTTTTTTCTTTTGACATATTTCCTGATAGTAACCAACTACAGAGAAAGGGATTTATATGCCTTGAAATTTCAAGTTATTCTATTATTACAAGGGAGTTATGGTAAGAGCTATAAACAGCATCTCCACATTTAAGTGCAAGTAAAGAATGAATGTGTGGTTGCTAATAGTTGTGTGGTCTTCTCTCTTATAGTATTCAAAATGCCCTGCATAAGGAATGGTGCCACCCACAATGGAATTTCTCTTCTTATATCTGTAATTGTGGACTTGTCTACCCGTACCCAAATCTTAGAAATAATGACTCTGAGAATTCTTATGTTTAAATAAATATATAGCCCAATAGCATCTACTTTTTCCAACTAGGTTTTAACTCAACTCTGATATTCAAGCTAGCCTAAGTTATGTCACATGACTAGTAAATTTTCCTTCCGGTTTATGTGCCCAACTTTCTCAAAGTTCAGAATCAATCAATTCCAGTGCCTGACTCTATCCCAAAACATTATTCTTTATACCAGAATTTTCATCTTTCTATTTTCTATTTAAGCTAATTGGCCAACAGCATTTTATTGACATATGATGTTTCCATGCAAAACAAAAGAGATTTTCTCTACAAGATCATTTAACACTAAAGATAATCTCCTGCATATGAACAAACCTACATTCAACCTGATCTAGGCTATTCCTCATTAAGACCTTTATCTTAGATGACTATGTTATATCAAGTAGATAGTTAAAACTGACTATCATAGGAATTAATATGCTTATTGGGCGTATTAATATCGCATTCTGGGAAGCTGCTCTTAATCAACAGGTCAGATGCTGCTGAATCCTTGTATTCTGACACAAGGGATACAATAAAATTGCACTGTTTTGATCACAGGATACTGGTCTATGAATATCTGTATGATTATTATCTTCTTCAAGATTCATTACCATATATTACACACGAGAAAATTGCGAAATAACTCTCAATTGATGTCACATGACTACTCAGCTACGGTTCCTCAATAATCAAAGAAACTCTAAAAAAGTGTACCTTATAAAAGATGTTTAAGGAAAAATATCTCTCTATGACAGCTGCACAGTTTTTTTATAAATATAATCATCAGTTAAATAAAAAATTATTTAAAATGAAATTGAACCTTTTTATCATTACATGAGAGTATGCTATTTATGTATTTTTGTTTCTGCAATAAAATAGAATTTACCAATTCCACTAATGCATAGCTTCATAACCTTTGGGTCACATCACCACCCCACATGAGATCTCTAATTGAATATTGGAAATCATTTATAAAGATTAAAGTTATCTGAATATGCAATGGTAAAACTTAAGTCATAATCAAATGCGTAATCTATCCAAAGGTTTCTGAGAGTGTGCTCAATTTGCATTGAGCAACTTAGAACCAGCCTTCTTTCTGTGCTCACAGCAGGTGTGTGGTACTTAGCATGTGATTGTGATACATGTATCATATAATACAGCCTACGAGACAGCAGGTTCCAATGTGGCACCACGAAACGCTGCCCCCAGGTACTTCTGTGACCCCAGGGGTCTTTCTCATGTTAGTTCCACAATATAAAACTATCATTATATTCAACTCATTAGCAGCCACCATCTAGATAAACTCTCTTCCGGCAGAGGGCCAGCCATAAACATTCCCCACACTCCAACCATCCCGACAAATTCAAAACTCCAGAAACTTTTAATTTAGCAATGGCTTTATCTCAGATTCTCTCTACAAATTGTACATTCCACAAAACATCCACACTATAAACTCAGAAACAAATGATATGATATAATTTTCCCATCTACACAAGACAAATCATCCTGTGCAAATCCTTCTCTTATAAAATATTCATATCTACCTGTGGCTAATTAAGTCCACACAAGGGTTCAGGTCATCCTCATCATTCTCCATCTTCCTCTTTCTCTTCTCTGGCTTCTCTTTTTTTGCAAAACTCTGGTCCCACTTAAATAAGATAAACTGTCCTATCACAGGCTTTGTAACAGCCCTCCTTGCATAAAGAAAACAAAGAAACAAGTGTATGCTATGAGTTGCAATACTTTTACTGTACACACTAAGTTGCCTAGTCTTATAAACATGTAACAATTTAATTATGAAAAACAAACTCTTCTAGTATTTTCCTATCATCTTTCTTCAGCATGTGTTAAATCAGATTGTCTTTCAGGCGTAATCTGTTAAAATATTTGATTTTTCAAACTGGTGGTTTAAGTTGCCAATTGGAGTTTTATAGAATCATCAAATGAATTTCTCTCTTTAGAACAGGACAGAATTTGCATCTCACCATTTTTCAGCCATTTTATAAATGTGTTTCTGGGCATCGTCATTCTCAACATTGAGGATTAACAGTTATGCCATCAACTTATTGATCTGCCCGAAAATATTGAAGATATATATTTCTTGCAGTATAAAACATTAGCACACAATTTAATTTCTCAATGAAAAATGTATCTATCTCATTGGCACATTATTAATTTTCCATAGTAAATTGGAAAATTATATACACACTAACATTATTTAAAAATAAGTTTTTATAGGTTGTTATAACAAAATGTTTGATCTACAGGCCTCTTTAATATGGTATATTTCTTGAATTTTTAAATATTTTTCTGTGAAAAAGAGTCACAAGTATGAAAAATTGGACACCTGACTGAATTCATTGTTACTATTATTATGTTTTTGGAATGAGAGTGAGTCCATCAGAGATGCCCTGTTTTACTCCTCTCTCATTTTAATGTCCTGCTCAGACACTAGTATATATTCTGACACTGGCTAGTGGATTCAGTCTTCTCTGAAGGGTCTACTAATAACATTCTCACATTTTGTAGTTATGGTTATTGCTGTCTCAGAAAACCAAATATACTTAGGATTCTCACAGTTTCAAATTTTAATATTTTTGTTTCAGATTAATGACATCATTTTCTCTAATAACCAGAAAAAAATCACTGGTGGATTTGGGTTTTATTAGCATACGTCTTTATTGAAAGCATACTCATTTTCATGGACAGATATAAAAATTTTCTATTTATTTACTATAAAGTTTATGGTTGCCTTTCTGACTATTTTGTTGAATTATATCACTTTAAATTACAGCAATAGTTTTATCAGGATACAGAGTTTTATTTCTTACTTATGTCTGGATGTTTTAGTGAGGGTCCTTTTTTATTTTGTATTCTACCATAGGAACAATGGGGGAAAAGAATGAATCAATAAAGAAATGAGAAATAAATATGTACATACAAACCATTAAATATTTACAGTGAAGAATAGAGTGAAGCCTTCAGGATAGTAGTTATAATGACCATGAATTTTTAAAAAAAGTCAAAAGCTGGCCTGCAAGATGGCACAGCATTTACAGTCCTGTGGTTACAAGCCTAATGGCCTGCTATACTCTGACCCTACACATAGTTCAAAGTGTGTGTGTGTTTGTGTGTGTGTGTGTGTTGGAATTTAAGAAATATATTTTTAAGTAAAAATGAACTTAAAGGAAGTTGGATCTATTTTTAACATTTCCCAATTCTCAAAATGTTTGAGGATGTTAAAAATATATAAGATATTCAATATGTTTAGGATAATTAAGAGATAAAATCCACACAAATGGATTGACAAATATTTATATAAATTTTAAGTACTAACAAGGCCTGACTGTGTTTTGCTCCAAGATCAGACAAGATTGCTTTTATTCTGTATTACTTCATCCCTTTTCTCCTATAGTAGACAATGTCTCCTTGCAGCAATTCAAAAGAAATGTATGTTGGCTGAAAAAAATGGAATATTTATTAAAATGCTCGTAAGAAAGAAATTGTGAAAGACAAAGATTAATGGACAAAAATATGCATGTAATTTAGTGGCTTTTCTTTTTGTCTAGTATACTAAGTCTTCTCTGAAATGATTAAAGGGTAACTTTATTAGCAATGTTAGGTAGTGATTAATCACAGGTAACAGTCTGGTTACTGCATTAGTGAACCTGCTGTGTTACTGGCTATCATGTGTCATGGCAAACCCCTTTTGTAATCCAATTGCATTGTGCTGACATATGAAGTATTTTGCCTTTATGGAACTACTTATAATTAAATGTATACAATAAACCACTAGAAACAATGACATAAATTAAAATTTTACTGTGGGCATGAGGAAATATGTATTTTTCCACCCTTTCTAATGTCTGCATCCAGAATTAATATTAATGAAAGATGATATGATGACATGTTGTTTATTTTCTTATTAATATATAAATTGTTTAACTGGGAAGAATTAAAGTACCTTATGTTTAAGCCACTAAGTAAGTGATTAAATAAATAAATAGATTTCAAAGTAGTTATGAAATTGACATACGTAATGAGATGTGTGATCAATGGAAATGACATCAGAGAGAGAGCAGGGTTACTGCCATCAGGACTCAGGGCCTGCCTGCACACACCTGAGCACCTAGAAGAGCCTCAAAGTGCTCTCCCACCAGAGCAAACAGTGAGGCCCCCACTGCCCATCCAGGAAGAGACCGCCAGGAACTCTTAGGGCACAGGTAGCATGGTGCTGTCTGGGAACAGGTTCATTTCAACCCAGACAGAGAGCTGGGTCACCACCATCAGGGCTCAGGGCCTGATCTCAGATGGCTAAGCACCCAGAAGAGTCTCAGGAGCACTCTTCCATCCTAGCCCACAAAGAGCAATCTCCCTCCTGAGTCCATGGGTCCTCAGACCCAAAGAAGAGACAAGTTCCAGTCAGAGACAAGATCACCTAACATCACAGATAACAAGATGGTAAGAGGCAAGTGCAAGAACCTAAGCAATGGAAAGCAAGACAACCTGGCAACACCAGAACCCAGTTCTCCCACCAGAGTAAGTAGTGCACTTCCCAACACACCAGAAAAACAAGATATGGACTCAAAATTATACTTCATGACAATAATTGAGGTGAAGTGCATGAATAACAATCACTTAAACAATCAGAGGAGAACCAGGAGAATACACATAAAGAAGTAGAAGTCCTTAAAAAGGAAACATAATAATCACTCAAAGAGCTACAGGCAAACACAAACAAACAGGTGAAGGAATTGAAAATGAAAATAAAAACAATAAA
Organism: Micromys minutus; assembly: GCF_963924665.1. NCBI lineage: Eukaryota > Metazoa > Chordata > Mammalia > Rodentia > Muridae > Micromys > Micromys minutus. The sequence continues at coordinate 10,043,433 of NC_137971.1, forward strand.
GAAATCACAAAATGAGACAACCTTGGAGATAGAAAACCTAGGAAAAAAATTAGGAGTCATAGATGCAAACATCACCAACAGAATAGAAGAGATGGAAGACAGGATCTCAGGGGCAGAAGACAACATAGAAAACATTGACACAACAGTCAATAACTGCAAAAATTAAAAATATCCTAACCCAATCATCCAGGATATTCAGGACACAATGAGAAAACCAAACTTAAGGATAATAGGGGTAGAAGAGGTTGAAGACTCCCAACTAAAAGGCCCAGTAAATATCTTCAACAATATCATAGAAGAAAACTTCCCTAACCTTAAAATCAAGATGACCATGAACATACAAAAAGCCTACAGAACTCCAAATAGATTGGACCAGAAAAGAAACTCTTCCTGGCACACAATAGTCAAAATATCGAAAGTTGAAAACAAAGAAAAATCCTAAAAGCAGGAAGGGTTAAAGGACAAGTAACTTATAAAGGCAGACTGATCAGAATTACAAAAGACTTCTCAACAGAGACTATGAAAGCTAGTAGATGTTTAACAGTTGTTATACTGATCTTAAGAGAACACATATGCCAGCCCAGGTTACTATATCCATCAAAACTCTCAGTTACCATAGATGAAGAAACCAAGATATTACTAGACAAAACCAAATTTACACAATATCTGTTCAAAAACTCAGTTCTGCAAATGATAATAGATGGTAAAATCAAACACAAGGAGGGAAACTTCAACCTAGGAAAATCAAGAAAATAATTATGCAAAAAACCAAAAGAAGAAAAGTACACAAACATAATTGTACCTCTAACAACAAAAATAACAGGAAGCAACAATCAATATCCCTTAATATGTCTTAACATAAATGGACCCAATTCCCCAATAAGAAACAAGGACTATCAGGCTGGATACCTAAACAGGACTCAGCATTTTGCTGAATGTGGGAAACTCATTTCAGAGACAAAAAGACCAACACTACCTCAGAGTAAAAGGCTGGGAAAAACAAAAAACAAAAACCTTCCAAGCAAATGGTCTCAAGAAACAAGCAGGTGTAACCATCCCAATATTGAATAAAATAGATTTTCAATCAAAAGTTATCAAATATGATAAGGAAGGACACATTTTACTCATCACAGGAAAAATCTATCAAGTCAAAATCTCAATCCTGAACATCTGTGCTCCAAATTAAAAAAACAAACAAACAAACAAAAACCAAACAAAACAAAACAAAAAAACCCCAAAAGCCTGAAACTTATTTCCTCAAGTCAAGTATCATACGTCCTAGTGGCATCCTAGCAGAACCCCACAAGAGTTTGCTTTACCCACAATAAGATGGGCAAATTAGTACTGATGGGTTATCTAACTCTTTGAACAAGGCAGAAGAAATCAGAATATCTATGTCCCTTTGTCACTTCTCATCCATTTCCACGGTAGTCATATAACCTGACAAATTACAAAGAAATTTCTACCAAGAGAGAAAATAAAAGTATTCTGTATTTAAAAAAAGCAAGCAAGCAAGAAAGAAAGAAATGAAAGAAAATGACACCCAGAAATAATAACAAAAGTTTTTCTAACTGGTAAAATAGGGACAAAACGTTCTGCCAAATATGTGAACACTGACCTTAATTATAAATAAGGATCACAAGTTTAGACAAAGATTATCAGACTGGAAGGAAAGCTGAATGTTTAGTTAATAAAATACTCTTGAATATGACAATTATATGGAAGTTTGAAAGATGCTGAAATTAGCTGTAAGTAGCAACAGCAACGCTGACATGAAAAGTCGGAGATATTAATGAGGAAAATAATGAGGAAAATTTCCATCTCTACTGGAAAAGACTGAAATTTTAAGTGTGTACTCACTCTCGTCATCTGTCTACATCTATATGAATCTATATCTAGTATATCTTTATCTTTATATAATGGCCTTAAGACTTTTTGCTCTCCCAACAGCATGTTAAGAGTCAAGAGTAGATTAAAAATATTATTATCTGTATATATTAACTAACTATGAAAACTAATATTGTGGCAATTACTCCTTAACTGTTTTTTTTTTTTATTTATTTCAAAGTTTAGGCCCTAGAAGGGCAGATTCCTAACTAGCTCATCTAAGCTAAACTAACCACCTTGCCCGATCCAACCATGAGGCTCTATTATAACTTCTAGACTTGTGATTTCATCCATCTCTTCACATGTCTCCTTCTGAAAAGCTTTTTTTCTTTCTTCTTCCAAGAGTTTATTTCCCCTCCCAGAAATTCCTACCTTCCACTTCCTAAACAGCTAATTAATTGGTCATCAGAGATTTTTCCAATTTATTTTTAATTGGAAATTTTCTGCATTTACATTTCAGATGTTATCCCTTTCCTAGAATTCCATCTCCCCTCCCCCTCCCCTTGCCTCAGTGAAGGTGATCCTTCTCCCAATCACCCTCTCCCATTTCAGCACCTTGGCATTCCTCTACACTGAGAAAATTAGCCTTCCCTGGATCAAAGGCTTCTCCTCCCACTGATGTCAGAAAATGCTGTCCTCTGCTGCATATGTACCTCAGGCCATGGGTCTTTTCATTAAAACTCATTGTTTGAAGTTTTAGTCCCTGGGAACTGTGGTGGGTTTGGTTAGTTCATAATTTTGTTGTTCCCATGGGGTTGCAGACCCTTTCAGCTTTCTCACTCCTTTCTCTAACTCCTTTATTAGGGTCCTCTTGTTCAGTCTGATAGTTAGCTACAGGCATCCTTTTATGTATCAGTATGGCTCTAGCAAAACCTCTGGGGAGGCATCCATATCAGATTCTTGCCAATAAGCACTACTTAGCATCAACAATAATGCTTGGGTTTATTGGGAGCACATGGGGTGTATCCCCATGTGAGGCAGTTTCTGGATGATCTTTTCTCCAATTGCTGCTCCTCTCTTTGTCCCTTTATTTCCTCCCATGAATGTTTTGTTCTTGCTTCTAAGAAATACTGAGACATTCATTCTCTGGCCTTCTTTCTCTTTGAGCTTCATTTCTGTGGATGTTTTCTTGAGTATTCCAAGATTTTTGAGCTAGTATCTACTTATAAATGAATACATACTATTAGTGTTTTTTTGTAACTGGGTTACTTTCTCAGGATAATAGCTTCATGTTCCATCTATTTGCATAGGAATTTGATGAAGTCATTGTTTTTGATAGCTGAGTAATTCTCCATTGTGTATATATAACACAATTTCTGTTTTCATTCCTCTGATCAAGGACACATGGGTTCTTTCCACCTTCAGGCTATTATAAATAAGGCTGCTATGAACATGGTTGTGCATGTGTCCTTGATAGATGTTGGAGCTTCTTTTGGATATATGCCCCCAAAAAAGTGGTAGAGCTGGGTCCTCATGTTGTAGTATGTCCATTTTCTGAGGATCCACCAGACTAATTTCCAGAGTGATTATACCAGTTTACCATCTCACTAAAAATGGAGAAGTGTTCCTCTTTCTCCAAAATCTGGTGTTACCTGTGTTTTGGAACTTAGCCATTCTGACTGGTGTGAGATGGGATCTTAGGATTGGTTGTTTTCATTTGCATTTCCCTGATGACTAGGGATGTTGAGCATTTCTTTAGGTGTGTTTTAGGCATTCATATATCCTCAGTTCAGAATAGTTTGTTTAGTTCTTTACCCCATTTTTAAGAGAATTATTTGCTTCACCAGAGTCTAAATTTTTGAGTTCTTTTTATATGTTGGATACTAGCCCTCTATCAGATGTAGGACTGATAAAGATCTTTTCCCAATCTGTTGACTGCCATTTTGTCCTTCTGATGCTGTCCTTTGCCTTATAGAATCTTTGCATTTTCATGAGGTCCTATTTGTTCAATTTTGATCTTAGAGTATAAGCCATTGGTTCAGAAAATTTTCCCTGTGCCTATGTGTTCTAAACTCTTCCCTGCTTTCTATTCTGTTAGTTTCAGTGTACCTGGTTTTATGTGAAAGTCTTTGATCCATGTGGACATAATACGCTTTGTACAAGGGGATAAGGAAGGATCGATTTGCAATCTTCTGCATGCTGACTGCAAAGAAAGAGAACTTTAGACCAATTTCTCTTATGAACATTGATGCAAAAATACTCAATAAAATTCTTGAAAATTGAATCCAAGATCACATCAGAATGATCATTCACCATGATCAAGTAGGCTTAATCACAGGAATGCAAGGATGTTTCAATATACAAAAATCCATTAATGCCATCCTCTACATAAAAAAAAAAAAAAAAAAAAAAACTCAAAGAAAAATTCCACATGTTCATCTCTCCAGATGCTGAGAAAGAATTTGAAAAAAATTCAACACCCCTGAATGTTAAAAATATTGGAAAGGTCAGGAATTCAAGGCTCATACTTAAACATAGTAAAAGCAATAAAAAGCAAACCGTTAGCCAGCATCAAACTAAATGGTGAGACACTTGAATCAATCCCACTAAAATCAGGTACTAGACAAGGCTTCCCACTCTCTCCTTATCTATCCCATATAGTACTTTAAGTACTAGCCAGAGCCATCAGACACCAAAAAGAAGTAAAAGAGATATAAATTGTAAAGAAAAAAGTCAAAATATCACCATTTGCAAGTGATACAATATTATAATTAAGTGACCCTAATAATTTCATCAGAGAACTTTTACAGCTGATAAACACTTTCAGCAAAGTGGCTGAATATAATATTAACTTAAACAAATTAGTAGCCTTCCTCTACTCAAAGGACAAACTGTCTGAGAAAGAAATTACAGAATCAATACCCTTCACAATATTCACAAAGAATATAAAATACCTTGGTGTGACCCTAACCAAGCAAGTGAAGGGTGTGTATGACAAGAACTTCAAGACTTTAAAAAAGGAAATTGAAGAACATCTCAGAAGATGGAAAGATCTCCCATGTTCATGGATTGGAAAGATCAACATAGCAAAAATGGCCATCTAGCCTTAGGCAATCTACAGATTCAATGCAATCCCCATCAAAACTCCAACTCAATTTTTCATAGAGTTAGAAAGAGCAATTTGAAAATTCATTTGGAATAGTAAAAAAACCCAGGATAGCAAAAACTATTCTCAACAATAAAAATACTTCCAGGGGAATCACCATCACTGATCTAATGCTCTATTACAGATCAATTGTGATACAAACTGCATGGTATCAGTACAGAGAGGGGCACGTAGATCAATAAAATAGAGTCAAAGGCCCAGAAATGAACCCACACACCTATGATCATTTGTTCTTCAACAAAGGAGCTAAAACCATTCAATGGGAAAAATGACATCATCTTCAACCAATGGTGCTGGTCATCAAAATTTTATTCAAGCCAGTAAGAGAATGACTTAGGTAGTGAGTAAGGATAGAGAGATACAATTTCACACAACATACTACAACATCAGAGCTGATAGGGCGTGCTGAGATCCTGAACTTGGAATCCTGAGAATGAGTCAGGAAGAATATGAAAACAGTGTTATGATACATCAAGTTTGAGGTCAACCTGAGTAACAATAAAATCTTAACTCTAAAAGAAAAAAAATGGGAGGGCGCAGAACAGGGCGCGGCCCATTAGCCACTCAGATAAGCAGCTCCTATAGCTTTAAAGACTGGTGAGAAGGAGATCTGGGCAGCCAGGGAGCAGAGAGATCTCTGCGGAGTGTGCACAGTAAGCGTACCCCCAGGCCTGCCTGATCCAGGGACCAGGAACACAACTTTGGAAATTTGGTTTCCACCTGGCAGGAACTTCAGGGTGCAGAACAAAGTGCGGCCCATCTGCCACTCATATCAGCAACTCCTAAAGCTTTAAAGACTGGTGAGTAGGAGATCTGGGCAGCCAGGGAGCATAGAGATCTCTGCGGAGTGCATACAGTAAGCGCAACCCCAGGACTGCCGATCCAGGGACCAGGAACACAACTTTGGAACTTCTGTTTCCACCCTGCTGAAACCTCAGGGCGAGGACAGGGCTAGGCATATTTGACACCTGGACCAGTGGAGATCCAGGGACACAGACCAGATACAAGGGAAAGACAAGAACATATCACTGACAACAAGATGGCGAGAGGAAAGCAAAAGAGTATGTCCCAAGGAAACCAAGACAACCTGGCAACACCAGAACCCAGCTCTCCCATAACAGCAAACATTGGAATGCCAAACACTCCAGAAAAAGAAGACACAGACCTGAAATCATACCTCAAGATGCTGATAAAGATACTTAAACAAGAATGGGAGGAAAAGCAAAAAGCTTCAGATGCTTTTAAAGAGGAAACAAGAAAAACACTCAAAGAATTCAAAGAACTAGAGGAAAACAGAACCAAAGAGATGAGGGAATTTAAAACAGAAATTGACACAATAAAGAAAACACTAAAAGAGATAACCCTAGAGGTAGAACACCTAAAAAAGAAATCAGGAGTCACAGAAGGAAGCATTTCCAATAGACTACAAGAGATGGAAGAGAAAATCTCGGGGGCAGAAGACAACATTGTAAACATAGACAAAACAGCCAGAGAAGACGCAAAAAACAAAAAGCTTCTAACCCAAAATGTCCAGGAAATCCAGGACACAATGAGAAGACCTAACCTAAGGATAATAGGAATAGAAGAGGGAGAAGAGTATCAACTAAGAGGCACAGTAAATATCTTCAACAAAATCATAGAAGAAAACTTCCCTACCCTCAAGAATGAGATGACCACGAGCATAAAAGAAGGCTTCAGAACTCCAAATAGGTTGGACCAGAAAAGAAATACCTCCCGACACATAATAGTAAAAACACCAAGTACCCAAAGCAAAGAAAGAATACTAAAAGCAGTAATGGAAAAAGGTCAGGTAACATATAAAGGCAGGCCAATCAGAATCACACCCGATTTCTCAACAGAGACTATGAAAGCTAGAAGAGCCTGGAAAAATATCATGCACACCCTAAGAGAGCACAAGTGCCAGCCCAAGCTGCTATACCCAGCAAAACTATCAATCACCATAGATGGAGAGAGGAAGATATTTCAAGACAAATCAAAATTTACACAATATCTGACAACAAACCCAGCACTACAACGAATTATTGGTGGAAATCCCAATACAATGTGGGAAAATACAGAATAGTGAAAACAAGAAAACTCCTAAACAAGAAAACTAAAAGAATAAGACACAGACACAACTCAACCCACAAAAGCAATAATAGCAGGAAACAGAAACAACTATTCCTTGATATCTATTAACATAAATGGACTCAAATTCCCAATAAAGAGACATAGGCTATCAGACTGGATACATAAACAAAATCCAGCCTTTTGCTGCATACAGGAAACTCATCTCAGAGACAAAGACAGACACTATCTCAGAGTAAAATGGTGGAAAAAAAGCTTCCAAAAAAACAGCCCCAAGAAGCAAGCCAGAGTGACTATTCTAATATCGAATACATTAAATTTCCAACCAAAAGTTATCAAAAAAATAAGGAAGGACACTTTTTACTCATTACCGGGGAAATCTGTCAGGAGGAACTCTCAATCCTTAACATATGTGCTCCAAATAAAAAAGCACCCACATTCATAAAAGAAACCCTACTAAAGCTCAAAAAATACATTTCACCCCACACAATACTAGTGGGAAACTTTAATACCCCACTCTCACCAATGGACAGATCATGGAAACAGAAACTGAACAGGGACACTGCAAAACTAGCAGAGACTTTGAACCAACTAGAATTAATAGATATATACAGAACATATCATCCTAAAGTAAAAGAATAAAACCTCTTCTCAGCACCCCATGGCACCTTCTCCAAAATTGCCCACATAATTGGACACAGAACGAGCCTAAATTGATACAAGAGATTGAAATACTCCCATGCATCCTCTCAAATCACTATGGTCTACGGCTGGTCTTTAACAACAACAAAGACAACAAAAAGCCTACGTACATATGGAAACTAAACAACGCTCTGTTAAACTATAGCAGGGCCAAAGAAGAAATAAAGAAAGAAATTAAGGATTTTCTAAAATTCAACGAAAACGAAAACACAACATACCCAAACCTATGGGATTCAATGAAAGCAGTACTGAGAGGAAAACTCATAGCCCTAAGTGCTTCCAAAAATAAACTGGAGAGAGCTTACATCAGCAACCTGACAGCACAGCTAAAAGCCCTAGAACAAAAGGAAGCAGATATACCAAAGAAGAGTAGACGACAAGATATAATCAAAATTAGGGCAGAAATAGACCAAATAGAAACAAAAAGAACCATTAAAAAAATCAACAAAACCAAGAGTTGGTTCTTTGAGAAAATCATCAAGATTGATAAACCCCTAGCCAGACTAACTAGAGGGCAAAACAAGAGTATACAAATTAACAAAATCAGAAAGGAAATTGGAGACATAACAATTGAAACTGAGGAAATTCAAGAAATCATCAGATTCTACTACAAAAACTTATACTCCACAAAATTGGAAAATCTGGAGGATTTTCTGGAGGATTATATCTGGAGGATATAAGTACTGACATATATGTATTGCATAATTTTATGCAAAGAATGCTTAAAATCTGTACATTTATCTTTGTTTTGTAAAATAAAGTTGTTTAAAAAATGGAATAAATACATGTGATACCTGTTCTCAAGATAACCAAATACTTACAATCCTTGGGAAGATATATGTTTTTATTGAAACTATTTTCATCAGTATGTTTTCATTACAGTTTCTGCAGTGTTCAAGCAACTACCACTCACTCAACCCCCTGGACTTCATTTCTCTCTCCACTTGAAATATAGACATCTATTAAATAAACAAATTAGCATTTAAGAAAAAAGAAACACACACACACACACACACAGATATTGCTTAAACCCATTTGTTTCTAGTAAAATGCAAGTTATAAACATAAATCCATTTCATATTTACTATGAAAGATGTTAAGACTCAAATAAAATGCTAAACGATGCACTTCTAAATGTATTGTAACACATTCAGATCATCTTATTTACAGAATCAACCTACATGTCTATCAGCTGATAAAAATAAAGACAATGATCACAGAAGTACATGTACAATAAATAATATTCAGCCATAAAAAACAACAAAATGTCCTTCAGATAGGTGTGCTCAGGCACAGAGGTGCATACCATACACTCTCATTTTAATGTAGAACATTAGGAAAACTTTCTCATACAATACAGAAAGACAATGGTGGTTGCCATAGGAAAAGGTAATTAAAGAAGAACAGTTTATCAATGATATGGAACTGCAAATATGTAGATTACTTTCAGGAGATAAAGTACACCAGGCTGACTACAATTAATGTCACTTTACTACTGAAAAACACAAAAGAATCAAGGTTAAATTTATGTAACAAAAACATGATAGATATATAAGGTAATTCACCATTAAAGATTGTATATTCATAAACACCTTTGAATGTCATTTTTGTGTCAGTTATATAGAATTGTATCTATTTTCAAGTCAAGGAAGTAATAGAACAGGAGTGCTGGAGCTCAGATACACTTGTCAAAGGCATATAACATAGTATTTACATTTTGGAAAAGTTTGGGAAATACAAAAATTAAATATGTATGCGTTATGTTACAACATTGATGTGCCTTGCTAAGCTACAAAAGAGAAACAAAATATATAAAAACAAAAAAGTATCTTTTAAGTGTACTGTATACTTTAAATCTGTCTAAAACTGAATGTAAATCAAATTTTCAATAAGAAATGAATAGATATCTTAAAATGTTGGTATATCAGCAAATATACTAAACTATAATACAGATAATATAAAATATATGCCTATATCATATATGATATATAGACAAATATTTAATAATATATTGTATAATAAATATTCTTTTTTATATTTAAAGTCTTAGGTAGGTCGGTAGGAAGATAGATGATAGATAGATAGATAGATAGATAGATAGATAGATAGATAGATAGATAGAGATCAGACTGGTCGACCTAAGGAGTTCCACAACATTTGGGTTTGCAGAAAGAAACCCTGTCCCCAAAACAAAAAAAGATAAAATAATTACTAGAAACTTAAATGCTGAGATTAAGATTACATATAAAGATACATATGTATAATTAGTAGAGATATACTGTACTACTAAAAACTCAAAAGCTGATCTCTAATGAAATAAAAATCAGTGGTGAAAATATTAAAAAATATATGATCTATAAATAAATTTAATAATGGACACACACTCATATATATATGTATATATATATATATATATATATATATATATATATATATATATATATAAAACGTCATAATTTAAAGAACATTAATGAATATGTAAAATCACCAAATTTAGAATTAGTATGCTTATGTATGAAATCAATTTATGTGCCTTAGGCTATTAAGTACTAGAAACATAAAAAGCAAATTTTACTTCTGGTAGTATATAAAAAAAGTTTTTAAAAATTTTAAATAAAAATTTCAAGATGTTTATACCTAAAACTGTAACAAGTTGCTGATTTAAATATATACATTTCTAAATAAATAAAGTGATAGACCATGTTTATGGATTAACTCAATGTTTTTAGGTTTTATTTCTAAAATGAGACAATGAAAAATAAAATTACAATTAAAATACGCACAAAATATCTTAAAGAATTTCGTTGATTGATTGGGCTCAGAATAAACAGACAGAATGAAACTGTCATTATTGAATGCACAACTATTATAAGGAAAAGGTACTGACCTGGGCATAGAAATTAAAACTGTATCAAGAATCAGCATATTGGCTAAATGCAAACATATAAGCAACAAATTTCTTAGATATCTTATGAAGTCAGTGAGAGAAAGATGGAAGAATACCCCCCCTTTTTAAAATTGCAAAGTGAGTTGCCAGGCAAAATATGAAAACAATTTTACTTCACATTTAATTTTAAAAAAATTATTAGACTTAAAGATAAAAATAAAATCACAAAGAATTTGTAAAATCATGAGCAAAAGAAAATTCTCACTGGGGCACAAAATTAATTCAAGTTAACTTCTAAAACTAAATGGAAATAATGAAAATATATTTTAGTCATTAAAATTAAAATATGTATTTCCATTAAACTCCATGTTTTAGAAAATAAAGATATAACCTACAAGAATAAAGAAAACGATAAGTTTCCAATACAAAAGTAACAAAACTATGAATACTCTCAATACACACACAAACACAGACAAACACACATACACACACACATACACACAGACAAATACACACACAAATAAGCACACACACATACACATACATACACACACATACACACACAAATAAACACACACACATGCACACACACATACACACACATACACACACACATACACACACACACAAACATATACACACACATACACACACAAACACACACACACACACACAAACACCATAAACATACCTCACATACTCATAACAATATCTTGCATTAAATTTATCCCATACCTTGTCTAAACAATTGAATAATAGGCTGTCCTTTTTCCATTCAATGTTTACAGCTCCTTTGTCAAAAATCAGGTGACCATATATGTGAGGGCTCATTTCTGGATCTTCTATTCTATTCCATTGATCCACATGCCTATTTTTGTACCAGTACCATGCAGTTTTTAGCACAATTGCCTTGTAATATAGCTTGAGATCAGGGATAGTGTTTCCTGTAGATGTTTTCTTGTTGTTGAGGATGGGTTTTGCTATTCTAGGTCTTTTGTTATTCCAGATGAAATTGCACATTGCTATTTCCAACTCAATGAAGAATTGGGTTGGAATTTTGATTAGGATTGCATTCAATCTGTAGATTGCATTTGTTAAAATGGCCATTTTAAAAATGTTGACCCTTCCAATCTATAAGCATGGGAGATCTTTCCATTTTCTGAGATCTTCCTCTATTTCTTTTTTAGAGGATTGAAGTTCTTGTCATACAGGTCCTTCACTAGCTTAGAGTCACACCAAGGTATTTCATAGTTTTTGTGACTATTGTGAAGGGTATTTTTTTCCTTAATTTCTTTCTCCACATGTTTGTCCTTTGAATATAGGAAGGCTACTTATTTGTTTGAGTTAATTTTATATCCAGCCACTTTGCTGAACTTCTTTATTACCTGTAGTTCACTGGTGGAGTTTGTGGGGTCACTTAAGTACACTATCATGTCATCTGCAAATAGTGATGTCATTATTTCTTCCTTTCCAATTTGTATCCCATTGATTTCCTTTTGCTGTCTAATTGCTCCAGCCAGGACTTCCAGTACTATGTTGAATTGGTAGGGGGAGAGTGGGCAGCCTTGTCCAGTCCCTGATTTTAGTGGGATTGCTTCAAGTTTCCCACCGTTACATTTGATTTTGTCTGTCAGATTGCTCTATATTGCTTTTATTATGTTTAGGTATGGGCCTTGGATTCCTGAGGTTTCCAAGACTTTTAACATGAAGGGGTGTTGAATTTTGTCAAATGCTTTCTCAGCATCAAGTGAGATGATCTTGTGATTTTGTTCTTTGAGTTTGTTTATATGGTGGATTACATTGATTGATTTCTGTATATTAAACCATCCCTGCATCCCAGGGATGAAGCCTACTTGATTATGGTGAATGATCACTTTGATGTGTTCATGGATTCTGATTGCAAGGATTTTGTTGAGTATTGTTTCATTAATGTTCATAAGTGAGATTGGTCTGAAGTTCTCTTTCCTTGTAGGGTCTTTGTGTGGTTTACAAACAAGGGTTATTGTAGCCTCAAAAAATGAGTTAGGTAGTATTCCATCTGATTTTATCTTGTAAAATAGTTTGGAGAGTATTTGCTTTATGTCATCAATAAATATCTGATAAAATTCTGCACTGTACCCATCTGGACTTGGGATTTTTCTTGATTGGGAGGCTTTTGATGACGTCTTAAATTTCTTTAGGTGTTATGGGATTATTTAGATGGTTCACCTGGTCCTGGTTTAACTTTAGTATCTTGTATCTGTCTAGGAATTCATCCATTTCCTCCATATTTTCCAGCTTTGCTGAGTATAGTCTTTTGTAGTAGGATCTGGTGATTTCTTGAATTTCCTGAGTTTCAGTTGTTATCTCTCCACTTTCTGATTTTGTTAATTTGGATATTCTCTGTTTTGCCCTCTAGTTAGTCTGGCTAAGGGTTTATCCATCTTGTTAATTTTCTCAAAGAACCAGCTCTTGGTTCTTTTTGTTTCTATTTGGTCTCTTTCTGCCCTAAGTTTGATTATTTTTTTGCCATCTACTCTTCTTGGGTGTATCTATTTCCTTTTGTTCTAGAGATTTCAATTGTGCTGTCAGATCAAACTGGCACTCAGCATGCAGAAGAATGAAAATACACTCTTTCTTATCTCCTTGTACAAAGTTCAAGTGTAAGTGGATTCAATATCTCCACATTAATCCAAGTACACTGAAACTATTAGATGAGAAAGTAGGGGAAACCTTAGAACACATAGGCACAGGGAAAAATTTCCTGAGCAGAACAGCAATGGCTCATGCTCTAAGGTCGAAGATTGACAAATGGGACTTAATGAGATTGCAAAGTTTCTGTAAAGCTAAGGACACTGTCAAGAAAACATAAAGGCAGCAAACAGAATAGGAAAAGATCTTTACCAACTCCACATCAGATAGAGGCCTAATATCCAAGGTATACAAAGAACTCAAAAAGCTAGACACCAGAGAATCAAACAACCCTATTAAAAGATGGGGTATAGAGCTAAACAAAAAGTTCTCAATTGAGAAATGTTGAATGGCTGAGAAACATCTAAGGAAGTGCTCAACATCATTAGCCATCACAGAAATGCAAATCAAAACAGCCCTGAGATTCCACCTCACACCAGTCAGATTGGCCAAGATCCCAAACTCAGATGACAGCAGATTCTGGTGAGGTTGTGGAGAAAGACGAACACTTGTCCAATGTTGGTGGGGTTGTAAACTGATACAACCACTCTGGAAATCAGTCTGGCGATTCCTCAGAAAATTGGACATAGTACTACCTGAAGATCCAGCTATTCCACTTCTGGACATATACCCCAGAGACACTCCAAAATACAATAAAGACACATGCACCACAATGTTATTAGCAGCTCTATTTATAATAGCCAGAAGCTGGAAAGAACCCAGATGTCCTTCAGTAGTTGAATGAATACAAAAATTGTGGCACAATTGCACAATGGAGTACTCAGCTATCAGAAACAATGATTTGATGAAATTCTTAAGAAAATGGTTGCATCTAGAGAATATCATCCTGAGTGAGATAACCCAGTCACAAAAGAACAGACATAATATGCAGTCACTGATAATTAGATACTAACCCCAGAAAGCTCTGAACACCCCAGAAACAACTCACAGACTGCATGAAGTTCAAGAAAAAAAGAAAGAAAGAAAAGAAAAAAAAAAAACATTATGCTCAATCCTTACACACCAAGAAAACTTTAACTAATTCTGGGTTACATGCTGTTTAACATGTAATTTTTGCTCATTGTGACTAGTAAGACCTTAATGCACACTATCAAATTTTTGAAAGAAAAAAAAAAAAAAAAGCCAAGCACTGACAAAAATGTATTTGTATACATTATGCAAAAATGCTTAAAATTTGTTCATTTATCTTTGTTTTTTAAAATAAAGTTGTTCAAAAACAAACAAACAAACAAACAAACAAAAAGCAGTTGAACAAACATTCAAAATAAGATAATTAAGAAGTTTAATAAGTACATTGAAATGTGGGCAACATAAATAGAAATTCAGTAACTATAAAATTAAAATTAGAAACCATTATAATTTAATATTTTTATAGATATTCAATAGACAGAAAATTACATTCAAGTGTTTAAATAGCTACTGATATTATTAGTGAAGAAATACATAAGCAGGTAAAGAGAGGAAAGTAAAGAATATACATAAAAAAGAGACAAAGACTTAAATTAATCTAAATAGTTTTCACATGCCAAGTTTAAGTTTCACTTCCTTTAGGATGCTCTTTGATTCATGGGTTCTCCACATACCTTACAGGGATATGATATGCTCCTTTGCACCCACCCTATCATAACTGATGCATGCGCAGATTCAAACTCATGAAAGACTTCAAGGACTTTCATTGAACCTGCCTGCTAACAATATCTGGTTATCAAAATAAATTATTAGGAAGGTTAAAAAGATATATTGCTTAGTAAATTATTTTAATACCATGATATGCACAGACAACACCTATATTCAAATACATTCTTGTTACATTTCAGTAATTAAAACAAATCTCTAATTAAAACAAATGAAAGGTTTGACAATCAGCTTTGCAAAAAAGATAATAGGTGTGTAATAACCATTGGTAGATTTATTTTCATGTTCACTCAGTTTAAAAATAGACACATCTGTAAACTACAAGGTCACCATATACAACTAAATAACAAACAAAAGCATAAAAAATGACAATACTGTTGGAAAGTTAAATAATGTTGAAAGTGAAACATTGTTGGACTTATGAATCGAGATTTCTGTGTACAAATATTAAAGTTAAGCAGACCTGTCTCTCAGACACTAGTATTCCCTTTCAATACATGCCTAAGGAAACTGAGGTCTAAAAAAATATAATAAGTGGGCATTCACACTGGGGTGAGAATTACATGCTTATAGAAAGAATAAGTCACTAACATAGAAATAGACATGGACAAGGACCCTAAATTTTTATGCTTAGTAAAGAAAACTAGAAATATAGAACATGTCCCATAAGTTTTCTTTCAGGATTCTCAGAAACATGTTGAAAGAATCTGTTGTTAGAAGACTTGCTGGGTTTGGATTGATAGCCCACATTTGTATACCAGAAATTGAAAGAGTGAGGCAAAAGAATTAGAAGTCCAAGGTCAAAAGACAGATCAGGTATACTGCCAACAGGACTCACAGCCTACCCACAAAGAAGTAAGCGCCCAGAGAAAAGGCAGGAGCCCACTCCCTAGGGAGACCAAAGGACTTCATCTGCACTCAGAGCTAGAGTCAGCCCATTACCATCAGAACTCAAAGCCTGCATATAAAAGGCTGTACATACAATAATATTGGGAGACTTCAACAAACCCCACTCTCATCAATGGATAGATCATGAATGCAGAAACTGAACAGAGATACAGTGAAACTAACAGAAGTTACAAACCAAATGGATTTAACAAATAACTACAGAATATTTTATCCTAAAACAAAAGAATATACTTCTTCTTAGCACCTAATGACATGACACCTTCTCCAAAACTGACCATATAGTCAGTCACAAAACAGCCCTCAACAGATATAAGAACATTGAAATAATCTCATGAGTTCTACCATATCACCATGGACTAAGGCTGGTCTTCAATAATATGAACAACAACAAACAGCCCACAAACACATGGAAGCTAAAAAATGCTCTACTCAATGATAGCTTGTTCAAGGAAGAATTAGAGAAAGAAATCAAAGACTTTTTAGAATTTAATGAAAATGAAAGCACAACATAACCGAACTTATGGGATAAAATGAAAGCAGTGCTAAAAAGAAAACTCATAGCACTCAGTTCCTCCAAAAAGACACTGGAGAGAGCATACACTAACAACTTGATAGCACAACTAAAAGCTCTAGAACAAAAAAAAAGCAGATACACCAAGAGGAGTAGACAGCAGGGAATAATCAAACTCAGAGCTGAAATCAACCAAATAGAAACAAAAAGCACTATACAAGAAATCAACAAAATCAAGAACTGTTTTTTTTTTTTTTTGAGAAAATCAATAAGATTGATAAACCCTTGACCAGCCTAAGAGGAGGATACAGAGAGAGTATCCAAATTAACAAAATCAGAAATGAAAGGAAGACATAACAACAGATACTGCAGAAATTAAAGAAATCATCAGATCCTACTACAAAAGTTTATACTTAAGAAAATCTAGAGGAAATGGACAAATTTCTAGACAGATACTAGGTACTGAATTTAAATCAGGATCAGATAGACCATCTAAACAACCTTATAACCCCTAAAGAAATAGAAGCAATCATCAAAATTCTCCCAACCAAAACATCCTAAAAGCTGATGGATTTAGTGCTGAATTATATCAGACCTTCAGAGAAGACCTTTTACAAATACATTTCAAACTGTTCTACAAAATAGAAACAGAGGGAATACTGCACAACTCATTCTTCAAAGCCACAATTAAACTTATTCCTAAATCACACAAAGAAAGAAATCTTTAGACCAATTTTCCTCATGAACACTGATGCAAAAATACTCAATAAAATTTCTGCAAATTGAATCCAAGAACACATCAAAACAATCATTCACCATTATCAAGCAGGCTTCATCACAGGGATGCAAGGATGGTTTAATATATGGAAATCTTCAATGGCATCCACTATATAAACAAACTTAAAGAAAAAATATCACATAGGTATCTCTGTAGATGCTGAGAACCCATTTCACAAAATTCAGCACACATTCATGTTGAAAGTCTTGGAAAGGTCAGGAAATCAAGGCTAATACTTAAACATAGTAAAAAGTAATATTCAGCAAATCAGTAGCTAATATCAAAGTAAATGGTGAGAATCTTGAAGCGATCCCACTAAAATCATGGACTAGATAAGTCTGCCCATTCTGTCCTTATCTATTTATTATAGTACTTAAGTGACTTGAAAAATTTTAACAGAAAACTTTTACAGCTGAGAAACAACTACAGCAAAGTGGCTGAATATAAAATTAATTCATACAAATTAGCAGCTTTCCTTTACTCAAAGGACAAACAGGCTGAGAAAGAAATTAGACAATCAATACTCTTTACAATAGTCACAAATCATATAAAAACCTTAGTGTGACCTTAAACAAGCAAGTGAAAAGTCTATATGAAAATAATTTCAAGTCTTTAAAGAAGGGAATTAAAGAACATCTCAATAAATAGAAAGATCTCTCATGCTCATGGATTAGAAAGATCAACATGGTTAAACTGGCCATCTTGCCTAAAGATGCAAACTCCATGTAAATTTCAACTCAATTCATCATAGAGTTAGAAAGAGCAATTTGCAAATTCATTTGGAATAATAAAAAAATCAGGATAGCAAAAACCATTCTCAACAATAAAAAACTTCCAGGGGAATCACCATCTCTGACCTCAAGCTGAATTACAAATCGATTGTGATAAAAACTGCATTGTATTGGTACTGAGACAGGCAGGTATATCAATGGAATAGAAATCAAAGACCCAGATATGAACCTACACACCTATGGTCACTTGATCTTTGGAAAAGAAGCTAAGAACAGTCAGTGGGAAAAGAACAGTCTCTTCAACAAATGGTGCTGATTCAACTGGCAGTCAGCATGCAAAAGAAAACCAATTGAATGTGGAGAAAGAGGAACACTCCTCCACTGTTGGTGGCATCGTAGACTAGTACAACCACTCTGGAAATCAGTCTGGAAGTCCCTCAGAAAATAGAACATAGTACAGCCTGAGGGCCCAGCTAGTCCACTCGTGGGCATATACTCAAAAGAAGTTCCAACATCTAACAAGTACACATGCACAGCCATGTTCATAGCAACCTTATGTATAATAGTCAGAAGTTGGAAAGAACCCAGATATTCTTGAACAGAGGAATGGATACAGAAATTGTGGTACATATACACAATGGACTACTACTCAGATATCAAAACAATGACTTCATCAAATTCCTAGGCAAATGTGTGGAACTTGAAGCTATCATCCTCAGTGAGGTAACCCACTCACAAAAGAACATTCATGATATATACTCACTTGTGAGTATATACTAGCCCAAAAAGCTTGGAAAACCCAAGAAACCATCTACATAACTTATGAAGCTCAAAGGAAGGAAGGCCAGAAAATGGATGCCTCCGTCTTTCTTAGAAGGAACAACCAAATGTTCATGGGAGGAAATTAAGGGACAAATCGTGAAGCCAGGATTGGAGAAAATATCATGCTGAGACTGCCTTGCCTGCAGATACACCTCATATGTGTCAATAATGCTGATGCCAACTAGTGCTTACTGGCAAGAATCTGATGCGGATGCCTCCTTCGAGGCTCTTAGAAAGCCATATTGATACAGAGGAGGATTCTTGCAGTTTACCATCAGATTGAAACACCAGGATCCCAACTAAGGAGCTAGAGAAAGGACCGAGGGGGCTGAAAAGCTTTGTAACCCCACGGGAAGAACAAAATTATGAACTAACCAAACCCACCACAGCTCCCAGTGACTAAAACACCAACCAATGAGCTTGCATGGAGGGACCCATGGCCCAAAGTATATATGCAGCAGAGGACAATGTTTTTTGACATCAATGGGAGGAGAGGCCTTTGGTCTAGTGAATGCTTGGGTTTTCCCAATGTAGGGGAACACCAAAGTGCTGAAGTGGGAGGGGATGCTGGGAGAGAAAGCAACTTCATGTAGGCAATGGAAGGGGGAGCTGGGGTGGGATTTTGGGGAAGGGATAACATCTGAAATGTAAATGCAGAGAATTTCTAAAAAAAAAATTTGAGGAGTAAAAGAGACGAAGTCCAAGTTTAACCTGGGCTACATAGAAAGATCTCAAACACAATCAGGAAGAAACCCTAAGCACTCAGGAGACATATCAGTGTTTCAGAGTAGTGGATACCCTTACCAAGGACCAGAGGTTTGATTTCTGGGAGCCACACTGTGATTCACAACTCTGTGTAACTTCAGTCCTAAGTGATCTGGCCTCAGAAGGCACCCTGAACACAAGCAGTGCACAGACATAAATGCAAGCAAAATATTCAAAGGCATAAATAAAATATTCGCAATTAAAACCAAAAAAGTAAAACATGAGAATCCGTTCATTGCTGTATCTGTGGAGGTATAAACAGTAAGTGAAAGCCAGGATCAGATTTATGGTATGACTCCCAACACCACCAGCCAATTATGTTAAAGGTCATAGTAACTTTCCAATTAGATGCTTGCACACTCACGCCCCTCTTGATGTTTATTATAAAACATTGTCCCAGTAGATATTCTGACTCCACCACCACCAAAACTCTCCTGCATGAAAGCAGTGTGCTGGTGGAGCCAGAGATAGCTCAAACAGAATAAAGAACCTGCTGTGAGTTGCATCAGAACAGCTCCTCTCTGTCTGGGAGGGATCACTACACTTTTCTGGGTACACACTACCTGGACTTGAGTGTATTAGCCATCATGCTTGAGCATGTCTAATGTGTACATAACTAGAAGTGCCTATAAGTAATTTCCTTACCAGGGACAAGAAACCAAAAGTGGCATATGTAGACTTTCCAAATAAAACACTGAGAGTTTCCTCTCTGCCACATGAAGCCTGATTCACCAAGAAGAAAATATGACTGCTTAAGGACGAAACAGGTCACAAACCTGAAGGTAGTCCTGTCACTCATGTGATCTCTCCTCCACAGGAGCAGGCAGAGAGAACTCCTATTCTGAAAGCAATTTGTAGCAGTTCTTTGCTACTTTGTGGGTTCTTCTTTCTTCCTTTCTTTGCTACCCTTTTTCTTCTTTCAACTCCCGAAATGAAATGCTAGATAAGAGAGGAGGGAAGAATAAAAGAGAAGGAAACAGATCCCTGGATAAAGTCAGGGACTGGAAAGGGGGTGGTGTTTTCATCAGACTACATTTTACTGGTTAGCAGGGCAAGTTTGATCTTCACTATCAGCATTTCTGATTTCTTGTTCTTTCTTGTTTTTGCATGTGTGCTTAGCAAACAAATGCCAACAACAGACAATAAGCAGCCTTTTAAGACCCGAGCACTTATATAATCTCAGAAAAGGCCCCCAAAATTCAAACATCAAACAATCACAGAAACTATTTGCAGCCGGCAAAATCATGCCCCTGCTAGAGCACGAAGCAAGTCATAGTCACCTGCTGTGGTCAACCTGAAGTAGCTCCATAGCCTCACACCTGGAATTAATATTAAAACATATTTTTATTAAATTTTTGAGTTTTCCCAGAAACCAAAGCTCTAAAATTTTCAATAAGGTGATTCACTTCCTATGTATTAGGAGATCATATTGCTTTTAGAAGACACAGAATGGAAACAGCTATAATTTCAGTTTTGTGTGTGTGTGTGTGTGTGTGTTTGTGTTTGTGTTTGTTTGTTTGTTCAGTAGTAATTGGGAATAGGCAGTTAAAATAACCAGAACTAAACAGAGGTGTAAAGAATAGATCACTACCTGGATGGTCCAACTCTGATTTAAACCATGATTTTGTCAACAGGAGTTTGCAGAGGACTTCACAGTGTTTGGTAGAGGAGGGTAATTTTGTCCACTTGTCTAGCTGTACCACTTCAGCTTCATTACCTGGCCTTTTGGAGAATACTAGATGACCACAATCTGCAATGCTACACAAAATATTTTGACAACAACAGAATTTCTCTGTGTCTTTAAGTTAATGTCTCTTGGTTTTGTGACAATTGTTAATTTCTAAGTTTTGAATTAAGGAGATCGATATTCAGCCCAAGCTTTAGTCTCTGACAGGTCTAAGAGGAGTCACAAAACCTATCTGGATCTAATGTCCTCTACTAGACAATGAGTTGTTAGAGATTCAGCACGTTTATCCTGCAATTCAGTGATTTGCATTATTCCATTAAAATACTGAAATTGTATAGTTACCAACTCCCTCTTTTTCCTCTATCCCTCCCAGGCATGGCCTCTGTACCACATCATTTTCAAATATATTATACAAATTATAACTTCATCTAGTTACTATGGTGATCAGTGAGACTCAAATCCTAGGATAGGAATGCTAAATTTTGTTCTCATCAAAAATAATACTTATTGTTCCAGCTGCATCCTGTGAGGACTGGTGAAACTTTCAAGCTGGAGGATGAGAATCTGCACATATTCTGGAATCCTCGGCAGCAGAGGAATTAGAGGCATTGGAGGATTCAAGACAGGAATCTTAAATAATAGGAAGTAAGATTAAGATTGTTCAATTCGTCAGTGGTAGCAATCAGAGAGAAACGTACTTACCTTAGCAGTGAATCAGGATAACTAGGAAGTAGATTTGATCCTAGGGTCAGGATGCCGACCGAGGTTGAGAGCTTTATGACATCTCATCTGCTTTCTTCTTTAGAAACAAAATGTTTATGATTTATGCACAGCCTCTCTCCCAACTCCAGCCTGCAACCCACTTTTCAAGACTCCAGAACAGAAATGGAAAAGTCTTACACTTCCGGAAATAAAGGGGCTCATTCTACTCTAGTTATGAGACAAGAAATGTAGCGTTTCAGTTGTAAAACAAGGAGAGTTCACAAACAAAAGATGAGAACTTGGTCATTCAGGATTTTCTTCCTTAAAAAAAAATGTTTAATTTTTTTACCTCCTATTCTATCTCCCTCCCCTACCTTTATGAGCATGCTCCCCCACTCACATACTCTCCCAACCCACTGCCCTATGTAGCATCTCCTTATATTGGGGTATCACATTTTTATAGGGCCAAGGGCCTCCCCTCCTATAGATGCCAGATACGGCAGTCTTCAGTTACATATGCAACTGGGACCATAGGTCTCTTCATGTGTACTTCTTGGTTAGGGATTTAGTTCCTGAGAGCTCTGGGGGTCTGGTTGGTTGATATTGTTCTTTTACGTATGGGGTCACAAACCCTTTCAGCTCCTTCCGTCCTTTCTCTAGTTGCTTTATCAGGGTCCCCATTCTCAGTCTGATGGTTGGTTGTGAGCATCTACATCTGTTTTCTTCAGGTTCAGGCAGAGCCTCTCAGTTGACAACTATACCAAACTCCTGTCAGCAAGTGCTACTTTTTTGGGGGGGTTGTTGCAGAGGGATAGAGATGGAGAAGTCTCTAGATGGCTTTTACTTCAGTCTCTGCTCAGCACTTTGTCCCTGTATTTACATTTAGACAGGAGCATTTCTGGGTTAAAAAATTGGAGATAGGTAGTTGTCCCCATCTCTCAACCAGGGGCCTTGCCTCTCCTCTGAATATGGTCTCTCCAGGTTCTAACTTCCCTTTGTTGGGTATTTCGACTATTAGGTCCTGGCTGGATTTTCTTTTTTCTTTTCTTTTCTTTTTGTTTCTTTTCTTTTTAATTATTGAATCACATAGTACTTAAAATATTTTGAATCAAATTTTTACATTAATAAATGGCAATGCTATATAGTTCAGGGTTTGAACTCCTTTGCCAAAATCCTCCTAACAACACTGGCTTTTGAAAACTACAGTGCAGTGAGAATTTTATTCATGGAAGTTTGCTTTGCCATTTGGGCCTAAGCCCACCATGTTGTCATAGCCCCTTCTGTGTGTTCTGCCCATGAGGAACTCAGCTCTTGAACATTCTACTTTGTTGGCTTTGTTTATTTTTCAGTAGGAATTTGCAAATTTGTAGGATGTGGCAGGTCTTTAGAACATTTTGAGATCACATCTGTTTTAAAATATCTTCTTCTTTCACATATTTTAACGTAGTACTATCACCCTGCTACATTCAACAAATGATTTCTAACCTCTTATGACAATTTAAGTATCCTTTGACACACTCTGAAACTAGAACTGATTGTTCTCTACTCTTTCCTCTCTGGATATCCATAAAACATTCATCTCACAGTGGCTCAGCCCTCATTTGTTAATGTTTCTTTATGCCCTGTGATGGAGAGAGCAAAAGAGGGATTTTTTTTTTTTGTCTTTGCTACCTGTACAAGAGAGAAACACACTGTCGACAGCATCCACAATGAGTTTTATTTCGGAGTTTATTCCATTTGCAAAGATTTGGAGACAAATTGAATGACAAATCGAATAGAAGTACAGCTAAATAATTTGCAGTGAGATATTTCATGGTTTCAAAACCATCTTTACTGCCCCTGTAAAAGTATCTGTAATTTAACAAATCAAAAGAGAAAACATTTAAACAACACATGCTCACAAACACAGATGACATGAGGCTCTGAAGAGAATGTGAGGGTCTGCACGAAACATGATACTCTATAAAGAATAAATTCTATAAGAGAACAAACCTCTTACAAGAAGCACATCTGGAGTAAAAACAAGAATTCAAGCATCAACAAAATGGATTTCAACTCTATGTCAACTTGTGGAGGAAGGTGAAGGAAATTAATAAGTTTAGGCATTGGTGGCTTATTAATACATTTTGCTTTACTTTTACGTTCTTATAAAAATACCATGTTTATTACATAGATTTTTCACATTCCACTCTATCTCATGCTGAACAGAAGTAAAAGTTAGACCCTGAGTCACACCCAATAAATACATTTTATTAAATGGAAATAATCCCAAAGAGATGAATACACAGATACACAAGAATTATTGTAAGAACTGTTGCCTTACATGACTTTGTAAGGTATAGCTATGATTTTTTAAATGCCAATTTCAATTTTATTTAAATTTTCAGATATTAAATTTCTTAAACTTAAATTAGTTGATGTTGTCCATAAAGTTTTTTTTTATAAATTATAGCTTAAAGGCTAATAAAATTAAGATAAGACCGTGAGCAGTTTCTGTAACCTCATGTTTCACTTTCATGTCTAACACTCTCACTGAGACTGGGAAGACTGAGGACAATAGGTTCTGTGCTTCACCTCTGCCTTTTCTTCTCCCTCTTGCAGCTTCTAAAACCACTGTTATTTTATACTTCCAACTTCTTGTAATAGTCTTTTATGTTACCATATTTTGATGTTGTTTTCTATGTAAATTTATTATTTACTTACCATCTCTCCTTTTGGCAGAGTATATTTAGTTCTAATTTTTTATCATAACATTTTAAAGTATAAGTTTAGTTTTCTTCATTAGAATCTTTTATTATATAAATGCAAGAAAAGGTAAGCAACACTTAGAACATCTTTTGAAAGTGATATGGTAACTTATTATTACTGTTCTCAAGGTGTACACACACACACGAACACATACTTGAATGCACACATATGCACACACACATGCACACAAAAACACACATACACACACACATACACGCACACATATAAGAAGGTAGGAAGGCAGGCAGGCAGACAGACAGACAGATGGAGAGCTAAAATAGTTACACAAGGACAGCAGAACATGGTTCCTACTAAACACCATAGTTTAACACATAAAAAGCCCAGTGCCAAGATTGGGTTTCCTTTTTATGTAGCTGTTGGTCAGTTAAGTCCAACTGCCTCCAGTCACTAATATCATTAGTTACTCCCTAAAACCCAAGTAACAGAACACAGATCCTCAATTCTACTGGCAGATTTTGTAGTGTAGGGTGTGGCTAATCATGCTATCAGAGGAGAAAAGCAATCATTGATCTTACCAAACTGTATGTGCCCTTCAAGTATAGAATAGAGTATAATAGAATATATAGTATACCACACCATGCTAAAACAACTGGGACAAGAGTGACATTAACATCATGGAAATAACCAACTATCATCTGCCTGAATGTAAGTCCTGCTCCACAAAGTGAAGTCCTTATTGTTCATTTTAGCTTATCTAACAAAATGCAGGGTAAATGCACTTGTTCACACTTACGTGGCCAAGCCTTTCTATGCTACGGCAATCAAAGATGCTTGAGTCATTTTCAGAGACTTATCTTTATATTTAAGCATGGCATAGAACACTAAGACATGGAAGTTAATATAAATCCACAGTAATATAGACAATCTGTGGAACTGGCACACCCTCTCCTTTTCCTGCATTGCATGAACTATAGAGGAAGAATCCTGAGATGCTTTCTGTCTTTTCTCCCATTGAGTGAGTATCAGAGCTGACACCCAGTTAACCAGGTGCACAACTCCCTGTGCTCATATCCAGGTACTAGGTAGTTGGTCCATTTCTGCAGGTGATAACTTTTCATGACCTCTCTTGGTCTTCTTGTCTAAGCAGAATTCCAGACTCTAGTTTCACTGTTAATTGTGTGTTATTCTCTATTTCTTGTTGTTTTTAAACCCATAGACAAGGAAAGTTACTCAGAGCTATTCAATATGCACAGGAAGCCTTGCAGTGCTTATTTTGAAAAAAATTTCATAACATCTAATTTATCAAAATGGAATGCATCTCTTACAATGTTCCATTTGTTGTTGGTAGCTAAGTGTAAAATGCCTTAAAGGCAGCTGACTTAGTTAATGCCCTATAAAGACAATAAAACAATTGTCTATGGCTGGCCATGCCATTGCAGATATGTTAGCCACTATAGGTATGCCATTTAGCGTTAAAAATACCACGACTGAATACAGTGCATCCTAATTCTAATGCTCCCTTACCTGCTATATAGGTCTCCCAAGCCTCTTACATTTTCTCTCTCAGTTTTCATTTATTTCATTATTTATATTCCTTAAATGCCTATCCTAGTGAATTTTCTGTGGCTGTGATAAAATACCATGGTCAGTGTAACTTAGAAAAGACAATCACCATACTAGCATACAAAGTATTATGTTCTGTTGTGACATTTTCAAACATACATCTTCTTGATCCTCCTCACCTTCCATTTTCCCCACCCTGCCTACCATGACCACGTACACACTCAGGACCTTCCTTTTATAGATTAATCTCTATCATGTTTTAATGATAACCACATTCAAACTGCTGTGGTTAGTGGGAAGGTGTGTGTCTGTGTGTGTGTGTGTGTGTGTGTGTGTGTGTGTGTGTGTGTGTGTGTGTATGTGTGTGTGTGTATTTATTTATAAGAAAGAGAGGAGAGACAGAAAGTGAGAGGGAGAGAGCAAATGAACAAGGGTGGGGGGTTAAATGCAATCATATGTGTGGATTGTTCTGAGGTAGGAAATACAGTGCTTTGTGTCATGCCAAGCAGTGAGGTTGTTTGATTTTAAGATAGTTGTTTCTTTTTTGAACCTTCCAAACCGATTAGCTGAATGACTGCGAAACTTTACAGTCCATCCAGTCTTCTGTGAATAAGCATTATTAGATTCTTACTGGACACATTTTTTAAAATAAGTTATATTTCTTCCCCTGAGAATTCTGTGTTCAGTGCATTTTTCACCTGTAGACTGTGTGTGTGTGTGTGTGTGTGTGTGTGTGTGTGTGTGTGTGTGTGTTTCAGTTTTTCCTATGCACTGCTACAAACCTGTCTGAGCCATCTCTGGAAAGACTGCTCCCATCTCAAGGCTATTGATTTACTCTGCCAATTGTCTCCTTTGCTTAGAGGACTTTTAATTTTCTTGTGATGACATTTATCATTGTCTTAGACTATTTGTTTGTGTTGAAGTTTCTTTCCTATGTAAGTGCGCCAAGAAGACAACATTTTCCTATATAAATATAGAAGTATTTTTTCTGTATTTTCCTCTTGAGATTTTAACGTTTCAAGTTTAAAATAAGATTTTTAGTCCACTATGGTTGATTTTTGCAGAGTGTGTGGAATATTGATCTATTTCCCTTCTTCTGTAAGTGGACTACCCACTTCATCCATACCATTTTTGGATAGGTTTCTTTTTCCCACTTACATGCCTTCAACAATGCTGTCAGTCAAATGTTAGTTGGCTATGGCTGTGTAGGCTTATTTCTTGGTCTTCAAGTCTATCCAATTGATTTGCCTCCTTGCCAATAACATGCTGTTATTGTCACTATGGCTCTGCAGTATAATTTGAGGTCAGGTAGTTGATCCACTAAAGGTATTTTTGCTTAGCGTATTTTGAATATCCATTCTCTGTTATGTTTCTATGTGGGTGAATTTTCTCAGTTTTAACATATGCAGATTGAGGATGTTACCAATCTCATTGGTTTGTTTAGTGGCTGAACTAACACTTGCACATTTGCAGAAATAGACATGGAGCAGAACAAGCATTGCAAATGCAATATGTGTTTGTTAAAAGGTAATTGTGCATTAATCCAAGTCCTTCCTTAGGATCCTCATCAATTTCTTCCCTTCATTCAATAAGCAACATATTGGTTATTTTTTTCATTCTTTTTACACTGTGTTATGTTCTGGAACTTGAAGGAAGTTGACATTCACAGTCATTGTCAGTAATGACCTACAAATTAGATGGACACTTGGAGTATACTATGTAACTTAAAGTGTTGGAGACATTTGAAGGCATTAAAGCTAATTGATCTAACTGGAACTAGTCCAGAACAGCCATGGAAAATGCATTGTGAAGATTTTATTGACTATTAGTGGTGAAGCCCTTGATTTTATATGTCCTCTAAATGGTAACACCTCCTTTCTCTTAGTTGTCTGCCAGAAGCAGAAGCAAATTCAACTTCCCTAAGATTTATATTGAGTCATTGCTTAGACATAAAATGTCACAGACTAATTTGTTTCAGTTGAGGTCATTTGGGAAAGACTGAAAGGCTGTTAGTTAGGAAGCTTGGGTGCATGAATTAGACCATCTAAATCCCAGGTTTTCTTATCTGAAAGAAGAGATTATTAACAACATGCCAAATTGGCTTAAGATCTTAAGCCAGTGACATTACATTGCACCTTGCACAGGACCTGGATAAGAGGAAACCATCTACCATGTTAATAATATGTATAAGAATTCAAAACTTTCAGTTATTCATTTAACACTTTCATATAGCTGAAAATTGAATAGGTAATTATATTTTTTGTAAATCACAGGGAGTAGGGAGGTCTGATAAGGTGTGTATGGGGATGTGGAGACATCCTCTTGGAAACAAGGGGCAGAGGTATGGGATGTGGAACCCTCAGAGGGTAGATCAAGAGGGGGATAAATTCTAGGATGTAAAATAATTATAAATAAATTTTTAAAAATCTAAACCACTTCAAATTGATGGAAGACATAGGTTTGTGTAGGTCTTTGGAACTGTACTCTAGGTAAGCTACAGATCAAGATGAAAGGCCTCCAGATGCAAAGAATTTAGAATATTAAAAGATCAGAGCATAAATGTCAAGAGCAGTTGGAATAAGAATACTTAAGAAGAGAACAGCAGAACAGAGTAACGCAGGCCATGTCATGGTATCCATAGGACCTAGAGCATTAAGGCTTCCATTCTGTCCATAGAAGAAAGCATGTAGTTATAAGCAGAGGAACAATTTTCTCTGAGAACTTCTTACATATCTACAAGGAGTCATTTGAATGAAAAGATATAGATCTGTAATTGAATGAAACTTTAGTCCTCAATATTTTTAAACATTTTTTAAATATTCTAAAATTTTGTTTTTAAAAAAATCTGATTGTAGAGACTTTTTAAAGTGCAGTCAACAAAAACAAGTATTTAATGTAAAATTCTTTCATTGTGTTATATTATGTTAGTATTAGATGCCAGGCTTGGGCTCAGAACTTTGAACAATGGGCCTTTGTTTTTTCTACATAAGAACCCAAGACTTTGATTAGTGCTTATTGTTGTAGACTTCCAAGTATCTCTGAGATGGCTAAATCTGAGTCCTTATTTCTATTTTTAACTTTCCTGCCTTTCTTCTGTCTACTTTACTGTTATGAAACAACTAGGTTTATTTTTAAGGTTCCAGGGTCTCCCCTCTGAAGTCTAGAAGGAGATAAGTGTGTCCTGCAGCAGTGCTAAGACAGTTCTTTTCCAGCTTCATGTTGTGTTTTGATTACTGATTTGTAGTTATCAACATGATAGGCCCCATTTAAAAAATCTCCTTTCCTGCCTCCTTTAAATACTGCTCTATTAGGGACCAAAACAACCCCAGACTCTGAAAAAGGTCATGCATCCTTTGTTTCTGTATTTTCTACTCTATTTCTCTCTCCATATCTGATTTCAGACACTACATACCCACCAATCAAAAGAAAGTTTAACAAGACAAAACCTTTTTTATTTTTTTTCTGCAACTGTATGCAAAACAGCCCAAAACATGACCATCATTCAAATTCCCCAAATTTCTCTAATAATTGACTTGATGACGACATTGCTGCTGGCTGAGATTGTTGACAATTTCAAAAGCCCCTCCTGCTGAAGTTTTAGCAACTAAATTTGTTTTTCAGGAGGATGTTATCACTTAATCAATGTCATTACTGCCCAGAGAATAGTGAAAGAAAGGGTTTATTGAATGAAATAATTCTTAATAAGTCATTGGCCTCAAATGTGGTGCCCCTTGATTTATAGAGGAAGTGATCAATCAACAGCAGACAAGGCCTTTACATTACCTTGAGCCGTGGGCCTTGAGCCAACTCATTCTGCTGAACTTGAAGAATGAATACAAGGACACCAGGAATGGATTATTTTTTTCCATTGGTTTTCAGGGAACAATTATGGGTTGACCTATGCATCTGAGGCTCTACAATTCAATGAAGCAAAGTTTTAGGATGCATGAACTGACAGGACATTTGTTATTTCCAAGAAATAGCTCAAGGAAGGAAGAAGTTTCTTACTATTTTGGAGAGAACGAATAAACACATATTTAGAGACACAGTCTAATAAGACCAAAAAAGAAGCAGCAGAAATCAATGAATGTTCACTCATTCCTTTCCTTTTCAAAAGCAAAGGGCAGTGGAAGAGACTCAGAAGGAGAGAAGGAATGGGAAAAATTAAAGGAAAAGTAAACTGTTGCTTCTAACCAAAGCAACAAAAACTCAGAGGATGTTCATATTAAGAATGATACTGTGTCGACAGCTGCAAAGTAGTTGGGCTAATTTGTACCATATCTGTTGTCATTTAAAATAATATTCTTCAATTATCTGGGATCTCTAAGCAATAGCTCTTTGCTATATCCTGTCACTTAGTGAATCAGAAAACCAGTAACTACTGCAGCTTATCAGACATTCCCATTCATACTCTGGCTGATACTTCTGAGATGTTCAAATGGCTTAGGGGCCAATCAACAAGCTCCTTATGATTCCAAGAGAAAGAAGTTTTTGTCTAAGAGGAACAATTGCAGGAATTGTGCATCCAGATGCCACAGAATCACCGTTGTAGGGACTCCTACAGGTTACAAGGACGAGGCCCGAGTAGTTTATTTTGCTTACTTCAGGTCCTTGTAAAATGTTCCACATTCTAATACGACATATTTTCCTACATATCACTGAAACCAAATTGCTGCAATTTTTCTCATCAGTGTTCCAATTGGGTTGATTAAAATGAATTACTAACAGTAATGTTAACATTGACCAACTTTATCAAGAAGACTGTACAAAAGTCTAGAGCCCAGAAAAACTATCCTTGATGTAATCTCTAAAATCTTAAATAATATGACCTGTAATTAGTCCCCTAAGTCTTCCCTGCCTATTTGAAACAACAATCTTTCTTTACCCACCACCATCAGCCTCAGGACCAGGCTGCATGCTTGTCCTGCCTGAAACTCTTTTTGGCTGTTCCTCTCAAGGCGGGTCAATCCTGACCTTCTCATCTCTGTTAAAATGTCAGTCATAAAGACAGACCTCTTCTCTCACTTCTAAGATTGTTGGACTAGCTGAGGCTCTGAAACCATGGAAACTGCATGCAACTCTGCAATGATTATCCATTTTTTTATGGTGCATGTGTGTGTGTGTGTGTGTGTGTGTGTGTGTGTGTGTGTGTGTGTGTGTGTGTGCGTAGAGGACAGAGGACACATTGTAGGAGTTCTCTCCTTTCCTGTGATGTTTAGGGATTGAATTCAAGTCATCAGGCTTGAGATGAAATGTTTGCTTTGGGATTTTAATATGTTCCAAGGACTAAATGGACACAAAGGAAACGTATGATGCCTGACATAACAAAAAGCTTTCATAAGGGCTTGTATCAGCCCTTACTCTTCCAGTTCCAGCCAGCACAGGAGCACTGAAGTGGCTTTTTGTGTATAAAATGAAAGAGTTGCAGTATATGGGATTTAACAGAGAAGTGGACAAATTATGTAATCATTTGAAATTTAGTTCTGTATGTCTCCTATATAAAAGGAGGAGAAAACAAAAAATTATTTTGACATGTTCAAATTATTTTAGCTCAGTTTTACATTGAATCGTAAGTTTAAAATGATAAGTATAATAGATAAAATGCTCTTACAGCATGCAACTAGCTTTCATGATAACAGTACATTATTCAAGCACATTCTTAAAATTAAGAAACTGTTATTGATAGGATACTACTAAGTAAAGTGTTGATTCAATTATATCAGTTTTACACATACTGTTCATATACATGAAATATATTAAATATGTATATAATGATAAGTACATTGAGGCCACACCACACATATGCACATATTCATAAAACCTGTGCTAGTCTGAAGAAACACAGATAAAATTCCATTCCTGTCTTAGAGTTTTACCACTATGAAGAGTCACCATGACCAAGGCAAATCATATAAGGACATTTAATTGGGGCTGGCTTATAGGTTCAAGTGTGCAGTCCATTATCATAAAGGCAGGAGCATGGCAGCATCCAGGCAGGCATGGTGCAGGAGGAGCTGAGGGTTCTATGTCTTCATCTGAAGACTGCTAGCAGAATACTGGCTTCCTGGCAGCTTGGATAAAAGTCTTAAAGTGCACACCCACAGTGAAACACCTACTCGAACAAGGTCACATATACTTCAACAGGGCCACACCCTATAATAATGCCACCCAATAATAATAAAGATATGGTTCAAACATATACAAACAAACACAGGTCCATTACCCTTTACATGGCAATAACAACTTATCTGTTATTATCTGCTGTAATAAGGTTATTTCTATACTCTAAATAGACAAATTAATATAATCTTTAATGTTTACAGTCAAATTCTCAGTCAACACAATAACTTTTTGTTATGGCCATGGTGTTAGACACATGGGATACTTTATCTAAAATTTGGTTGGTAGGTAAAATTTTGGATTAAATGCCCTACAACAAGTAAAATCATATGAAATTATTTACTAATCATATGAAAGTATTTTGTAGGCAGTAGTACACTCAGTAAGGTAAAAGAAAGCATGCCTTGAAAATGAACAAGAACTGACTTTGTCTTTCCTTTGGTTAGGAAAAGATTCTAGAATAATAATTTTTATATGTACATGAAATTTTATATTGTTGAAGCTTTCCACCTAACTTGAAAAGAAATTAGCCTATCAGATTACCTGCATATACATCAGTAGAAGATAATAGAATGGTAAATAAAAGACTCAAAAACATGAAATCAAAAACAGTTGGAAAGAGCTCTTAAAGGTTGAAAAACTGGTGAGTAGGAGATCAAGGCAGCCAGGGAGCAGAGAGATCTCAGCAGAGTGTGCACAGAAAGCACACCCCCCCACCCTGCCCTGCCTGATCCAGGGACCAGGAACAGAACTTTGGAACTCCTATTTCCACCCGGCAGGGACTTCAGGGTGCAGAACAGAACAGAGCCCAGCCCATCTGCTACCTGGACCAGCAGCCTTTAAAGGTTGAAAAACTGGTGAGTAGGATATCTAGGCAGCCAGGGAGCAGAGAGATCTCTGCAGAGTGCTCACAGAAAGCACACCCCCCATCCTGTCCTGCCTGATACAGGCACCAGGAACAGAACTTTAGAATTTCTGTTCCCACCCGGTGACTCTAAGGAGTAGAACAGGGCTCGGCCCATGTGCCACCTGGACCATTGGAGATCCAGGGACACAGACCAGATAAAAGGGAAAGGTAAGAACATATCACTGACAACAAAATGGCAAGAGGAAAGCGAAAGAGTATATCCAAAGAAAACCAAGACAACCTGGCAACACCAGAAGCCAGCACTCCCCTAACAGCAAATATTGGAATGTCAAATACTCCAGAAAAAGAAGACTCAGATCTGAAATCATACCTCAAGATGCTGATAGAGATACTTAAACAAGAACGGGAAGAAAAGCAAAAAGATTCAGAAGCTTTTAAAGAGGAAACAAGAAAAATACTCAAAGAACTAGAGGAAAACAGAACCAAAGAGATGAAGAAATGGAAGAGGGAATTTAAAACAGAAATTGACACAATAAAGAAAACAATAAAAGAGATAACCATAGAGGTATAACACCTAAAAAAGAAATCAGGAGTCACAGAAGCAATCATTTCCAATAGATTACAAGAGATGGAAGAGAGAATTTCGGGAGCAAAAGACAACATTGTAAGCATAGAGAAAACAACCAGAGAAGATGCAAAAAACAAAAAGCTCCTAACCCAAAATGTCCAGGAAATCCAGGACACAATGAGAAGACCGAACCTAAGGATAATAGGAATAGAAGAGAAAGAAGAGTATCAACTAACAGGCACAGTAAATATCTTCAAAAAAATCGTAAAAGAAAACTTCACTACCCTCAAGAATGAGATGACCATGAGCATAAAAGAAGCCTTCAGAACTCCAAATAGGTAGGACCAGAAAAGAAATAAATCCCGACACATAACAGTCAAATCACCAAGTGCCAAAAGCAAAGAAACAATACTAAAAGCAGTAAGGCAAAAAGGTCAGGTATCATATAAAGGCAGACCAATCAGAATCACACCCGATTTCTCAACAGAGACTATGAAAGCTAGAAGAGCCTGGAAAGACATCATGCAGACCCTAAGAGAGCACAAGTGCCAGCCCAAGCTACTATACCCAGCAAAACTATCAATCACCATAGATGGAGAGATGAAGATATTTCAAGAAAACCAAAATTTACACAATATCTGACCACAAACCCAGCACTACAACGAATTATAGGTGGAAAACCCAATACAATGAGGGAAAATACAGCCTAGTAAAAACAAGAAAACTCCTAAACAAGAAAACCAAAAAAAGAAAAAGACACAGGCACAACTCAACCCACAAAATCAATAATAGCAGAAAACAGAAACAACTATTCCTTGATATCTGTTAACATAAATGGACTCAACTCCCCAATAAAGAGATATAGGCTATCAGACTGGATACATAAACAAAATCCAGCCTTTTGCTGCATACAGAAAACTCATCTGAGAGACAAAGACAGACACTATCTCAGAGTAAAAGGGTGGGAAAAAAACGTCCAAGCAAACAGCCCCAAGAAGCAAGCTGGAGTGGCTATTCTAATATCGAATAAAGTAAATTTCCAACCAAAAGTTATCAAAAAAGATAAGGAAGGACACTTTTTACTCATTACCCATTACCGGAAAAATCTGTCAGGAGGAACTCTCAATCCTTAACATATATGCTCCAAATAAAAAAGCACCCACATTCATAAAAGAAACCCTACTAAAGCTCAAAAAATACATTTCACCCCACATAATAATAGTGAAAGACTTTAATACCCCACTCTCACCAATGGACAGATCATGGAAACAGAAACTGAACAAGGGCACTGCAAAAGTAGCAGAGACTTTGAACCAACTAGAATTAACAAATATCTACTGAACATATCATCCTAAAGTAAAAGAATACACCTTCTTCTCATCACCCCATGGCACCTTCTGGAAAATTGACCACATAATTGGACACAGAACGAGCCTCAATCGATATAAGAAGATTGAAATACTCCCATGCATCCTCTCAGATCACCATAGTCTACGGCTGGTCTTTAACAACAACAAAGACAACAAAAAGCCCACAAACACATGGAAACTAAACAATGCTTTGTTAAAGGATAGCAGGGTCAAAGAAGAAATAAAGAAAGAAATTAAGGATTTTCTAGAATTCAACGAAAACAAAAGCACAACATACCCAAACCTATGGGATGCAATGAAAGCAGTACTGAGAGGAAAACTTATAGCCCTAAGAGCTTCCAAAAAGAAACTGGAGAAAGCTTACATCAGAAACCTGAAAGCACAGTTAAAAGCCCTAGAACAAAAGGAAGCAGATATACCCAAGAAGAGTAGACAGCAAGAAACAATCAAAATTAGGGCAGAAATAGACCAAATAGAAACAAAAAGAACCATTGAAAAAAATCAACAAAACCAAGAGTTGGTTCTTTGAAAAAATCATCAAGATTGATAAACCCCTAGCCAGACTAACTAGAGGGCAAAGAGAGAGTATACAAATTAACAAAATCAGAAAGGAAAGTGGATACATAACAACTGAAACTTAGAAAATTCAAGAAATCATCAGATCCTACTACAAAAACTTATACTCCACAAAATTGGAAAATCTGGAGGAAATGGAAGAATTCCTAGACAGATACAAGATTCTAAAGTTAAACCAGGACCAAGTAAACCATCTAAATAACACTATAACACCTAAAGAAGTAGAAGAAGTCATCAAAAGCCTCCCAACCAAAAAAGGCCCAGGTCCAGACGGGTTCAGTGCAGAATTTTACCAGACATTTATTGCGGATATAACACTAATACTCTCCAAATCTGTCTGGCGATACCTCAGAATATTGGATATAGTACTACCTGAAGACCCAGCTATCCACTTCTGGGCATATACCCCAGAGACATCTTAGTACACAACAAAGATATATGCATCACAATGTTCATAGCAGCTCTATTTATAATAGCCAGAAGCTGCAAAGAACCCAGATGCCCTTCAGAAGATGAATCGATATAAAAATTGTCGTACATTTACACAATGGAATACTACTCAGCCACCAGAAACAATGACTTGACCAAATTCTTAAGAAAATGGCTGCATCTAGAGAATATCATTCTGAGTGAGATAACCCAGTCACAAAAGAACAGACATAATATGCAGTCACTGATAATGAGATGCTAACCCCAGAGGCTCGCACTGCCCCAGAAACAACTCACAGACTGTATGCAGTCCAAGAAATAAAGAAAACAAAACAAAACAAAAAAAAATAGTCATGCTCAATCCTTACCCACCAAGAACACATTGACAAATTCCGGGTTGCACCCTGTATTACATGTACTGTCTGCTCATTGAAAAAAAAATCTTTACATACCAAGAAAACTTTGACAATTTCCAGGATGCAACTTGTTTTACATGTACTTTATGCTCATTGTTACTGGTGGGATCCTTATCACACTATCAAACCTTAAAAAAAAAAAGTACTGACAAAAATTTGTTGTATAATTTTATGCAAAAAATGCTTAAAATGTGTACATTTATATTTGTTTTGTAAAATAAAGTTGTTAATTAAAAAAAAAAAAACAGTTGGAAAAACTCTTTTAGCCCCTGAGACTCATCTAAATTGTTGAATACATTAGTTGCAAAATCTTAATTCAGGGTGGTTTTCCATTAATTGGTTGGGTTATAATATGTCTGTCCAATCACCTGTTAAAAGGCATTTTAACAATAAGAAAGCTTCTAGTTTTGTGCTATTACTAAAACAGATTCCATGGACATTGACATACAAGATTTTATGTGGACAAATATCTCATTTCTCTATTATAAATGCTGAGGCATGCAATTGCTTAGATCTATATTAAGACCATATCTCTCACTGTAAGGAGCCATTATCATATAGTCAATAAAGAATCTATACTTTCCCACACTGACAATCTCTATTTATGTATATAAGGGACTGTATGCAAAAGCTTTAAATATGACAACTATGTACATTTTTTAAACTTCTAATGGTCATTTTATTTACTCTTGCAGTTTGAATGAGAATGGCCCCATATTCTTATAAGTTTGAATACTTAGTCCCTAGTTAGTGGGAAAGTTGGGAAGAATTAGGAGAAGTGGCTTCTGGGACTGCCAGAGACTCCTGCTGCTCCCAGTGTGTTCTTTGTTTCCTGCAAAACAATTATTCATGAGGCCATGCAATTGTGGATTGTGCCATGGTCTTGGACTCACACCCTCTGAAATGACAAGTCAAACTAAATGCTTTCTCTTATGAACTGCTTTGATCAGAATGTTTTATCATAGCCATAATACAATAATGCAGCTTCAAAGTGAAGCCTGAATAAGCAGTGTTTAGGGCAATGTGAAACCTGGGCAACTAGTTAAGAGGCTTTATACTTCTCCCAGATAGACATGGCTGTGGAATGCACACATGGATAGTACTGAGTGCACAGAAGTGTAATCTCAATGTAAACTCATTTTTATTCAGTTTATCATGGTATTTGAAGAAAAAAAGACAAGCCAATAACTAAAAAAATTATATTGAATATTTGGGTTGCAAGTACTGACTATGAACATGAAGAAGAACAAAGATAACTGTCTTCATGAGAAGGAATGATCGTTTGTGTTAGGTGTTTTTAAGTGTGCTGTACTCTTAATTCAAGTGACTATCCTGAGAAGACACAAAAAATTGATAGAACAGATTTGAGCTAGAAAAGAAAATTTAGCAGATATTGATATGTGCAGAAGAGTTTTGGCCAGAATTGAATTTCCCTGAGGAACACAATGAGGAAAGAAATGTTTGACAACTCCTGGTGTTTACAAAGGATACTATTGTGTGTTTGCTGAATTCTTGGTCTCTGGATACTTGGTTCAGCTTTATTTACATATGTTTTTGAACATGAACAATACTTTGGTTACCAGATATGTGAACACTGGTCTTCTACAAGAGCATATTAACTGGGCATCATTGTGGATGCCTGTGACCAGGAAGGAGGATGTGTAGCAACTGATGACCTTCAGATTCAGAATTTATCTTTCCTCTGCTCCAGATACTGACTTGCCAGCTTACCCAATCTCATATGCCAAATCCTTAAAATAAATTGCCATCTGTTTATACACATTCTATTGGCTGTGACATTTAAAGCTCCATAATACAGATGCCTTCTCCTCCTCTAAGGAAGCAATCAATCAGTACGTGAACACTAATTCAGAAAATTTACAACAGCTTTCTATCCTCTGGATTACACATACAGCCATGGGAAAGGGGGGACCTGCCATTCAACACTCCAAAGATGAGAAGGACTTCTGACTAGATCACGTCGTCTTTCTTGTTTTTTTTTTTGTTTTTGTTTTTGTTTTTGTTTTGTTTTTTTTCAGTAAATAATTTGTACCTCAATGGTTGTTCCTTTAGCCAGTTTGTGTTATTAATTTTGTGCTCTTGAATACAGAGTGACATAACCTTCTCCACTCAGCACCAAGACCTCAACCCAACACAAACATTTTGGACCAGGTTACCCCAACCAGTAGCCACATTAGGCTGAGACACAGATAATTTTCGTGGTTTTCCCTGTCCTCCATTTAGATCTCTTCAGACTTAGTCTTAGTCCTGCTGCTGTTGCCTTTAGAAGCCCCTCCTTCCACCCTACCTTCATTCCATAGGAATTCCACTGATTGGTGCAAACACAGGGTCTCCTTAAGGTCCCTGCTGCCCCTATAAGCAACTACTGCAATCCAACATCCATTCCTATGTATCAGCCACTTACCAGTCAGGGGCCCTCTCTAATAGAAAGTACAGCTACCATACTTGACTAGAGCTGACAAGAGAAAAGACTCAAACATCCAACAAAGACAGGACCATTTATCTACCCTAAGAAAGATTTCAAGTAAACAGAGAAACTCTGGGTTTGAATAATGTTATAAATTAAATGGAAACAGTAGATAATTATAAAACATTTCATCCAAACACACAAAAAAGTTTACCTTCTCAAAAACTCTCTGAGTGTTCTCCAAAATCAGTGCATATTGTGACACGATGCGAATAGATTGAAATAACACTCTGTGTCTATGCAGCTATAATGCATGTGAGCTGAACATGAACACAGACATCAGAAATATACAAAATATAAATATATTAAACCTGAACAAGCCAATGATGAATAAATGTTGATAAAGATATAAATCAAGAGGGAACCTGAACTGCTGGAAACTTATAGAAAATAAATATAAAATACTGAACCTTATGGGATATAATAAATTTGGTCAGTTCTAAGAAGTAAGTCTATAGCATCAAGTGCCTGTTAAATAAAATAATCTGGAGAGATTTCATATATAACTTAATCACATTAAGTTCTAGGACAACAAGAAAAAATCATAACAAAGTAAAAAATAACTAGATAAATAAATAAATAGAATCTGGAACTAAAATCAGTGAAATAGAAACAACAAGGACAAAAATAACTAATAAAAATTTTGGTTCTTTAAGAAAACCAACAAGATGGGCAAATCCTTATCCATCTTCACCAAAAGGTAAAGAAAGAAGATCCAAATTAATAGGCAAAGGGTGGCAATTACAAGAAATACTGAAGAAATTCACAGAATAACATGAGCATATTTAAAATCTATACTCTACCAAATAAGAAAACCTGAAAGAAATAATTGAATTTATTAATATGGTTTAACAAAATTTAAATAAGCATAAAAAGCAATTTTAATAGACCTGTATAAATGCTAATAAAAATAGAAGCAGTAGATAGAAGTTTCTTAGTCAACAAAAGCCCAGAGCCAGATAGATTCAGCACAGAATTCTGTGAGAATTTCAAAAAAGAATTAATGCCAATACTTCTTAGATAATTCTGAAAAATAGAAATTGAAGGAATAGTTCCAGATCTTTTTCAGAGACCACTATTATCTTGATACTCAAACTACAAAAGAAAAACAAAAAGCCAACAAGCCACAAAACTTCTGAACCAAGATTCCTTATGAACATGGGTGCAAAATTTTTATATAAAACACAGGCAAAAAATACTTTCAAGACACATCAAACTCATTTCCTGTCACAATCAAGTAGGCTTCATCCTAGAGCTATGGAATGGTTCAACACATGTAAATTATAGGTGTAATCCACCTGATAAACAGAATGAAAGACAAAAGATTGCATTACCATCTAATGAGTGCCAAAAAGTTCCTTGTCGAATCTCCAGAATACCTTCATGATAAGTCATGGAAAGACCAGGAATACAGGGAACATACTTCACCATCATAAATGCAATTTACAGCAAACCCATAGCCAACATTGACTCAAAATGAGAGAACTCAAAACATTTCCACTAAAATCAGAAGGAAGACAATGGTGGTCACTTTCTTCATACCTATTCACATATTATTTGAATTCTAAGCCATAACAAAAAGAAAACTAGAAAAGATTAAGGACATACAAATAGGAAAGGAAGACATAAAAGTGTCTTTATTTGCAGATGATATAATTTTGTACATTAAAGGACCTAGAACCTCCACTGGGAAAGTTCTAGAGCTAATAAGCATTTCCAGCAAAACAGAAGGGTACAAAATCAGTGCCCTTCTTATATCCAAAGAACAAACAACTGAGAAGCAAATCAGGAAGTGGTTCCTTTCAAGACAGCAGTAAACAATATATTTTAGAATAAGTCTAACCAAGCAAATAAGAAATCTGTATGATAAAAACACCGAGGAAAGAAATCGAAGAAACCAGAACATGGAAATGTCTTCTATGATCATGATCAGTACAATTAATACTATGAAACTGAACATATGAGCACCAGCAATTTACAGATTCAATGCAATCACCATCAAAAATTGAGCTACAATATTCACAGAAATTTAAAATCTCCACCTTCATATTGAAGGGCACACACAAAGAAACTCAAGATAGCTAAAACAATTTGAAATAAGAAGGAATTGCTGTATCCATCACCATCGCAGATGTCACTTTGAGTTACATAGATACAATAATTTAGAAAGCATTGTATTTGAGTAAACACAGACACATTGATCAATCGAGTATAACTGAAGACCTAGACAGAAGTACATACACTTATGGAAACCAAATTTTTATTTAAAAAGAAAGCCAAACTATACTCTAGAAATATACAAAATCTTTAGCAAATGGTGCATCTAAAATTATGTGTCTGCATGTAAAAGAATTCCAAATATAAATATGTGTGTGTGCATATATATCACATTATATACATAATGTAAAAGAATGCCAAATATATACATTATATGTGTATGTATATATGCATATATATCATAATATATACTATGTAAAAGAATGCCAAATATGTATATTTGAATATATATATACATACACACATAGACACATTTATATATGTCTATGTGTGTATGTATATATGCATATTTATCATAATATGTACCATGTAAAAGAATGCCAAATATGTATATTTGAATATATATATATATATATACATACACACATACACACATTTATATATATATATATATATATATGTACATATATATATATATACACACACACACATATAAATATATCACTCAGCACAAAACTCAACTGCAAATTGATTTAAGAGCTCAACTTAAGAGCAGATGTCAAAAGCCTGATGGAAAAGAAAATGGGGAATAAACTTAAACTCATCAGCACAGGAAAGGTCTTTCTGAACAGGATTCAAACAGATTGGACATTAAAACTAAACACTCCTAAATAGGAACACAGGAAATTGAGAAGGTTTTTTGACACAAAGGACAGCATCAATTCTGGTAAGTGACAATGTACAGAATTGGATAAAACCTTTAGCAATTAACAATCTCGTTGAGGGCTAGGATCTAGAGTACATATACATATATACACCAGCAGCAACAAAATCAAAGATCAAGATCAAGAACACAAATGAGTAACAGAAATTTGAAAATGGGGTACAGAGCCA
Source organism: Micromys minutus (assembly GCF_963924665.1). NCBI lineage: Eukaryota > Metazoa > Chordata > Mammalia > Rodentia > Muridae > Micromys > Micromys minutus. Next base: position 10,085,552 of record NC_137971.1, read on the forward strand.
AGTAGAATGATCTGATCACAGAAGATGAAAAACAAGGAAATGTTCAATAGCATTCCCAGTCCGTGAAAAGGAAATAGAGACAACTTTGAAATATCATTCTATCAGAGTCTGAAAGCAATGATCAATAAAACAACTGAGATGGTATCCTGGTGAGGATAGAGAAATGGAGACACTTATTCACTTCTGTTGATATGGAAACTATCAAAATTTGTGGGATTGCTTTTCAGAAATTGAGAGTCAATCTACCCCAAGATCTAGCTATACATCTCTTAGGCATGTAACCAAAGGACTTCCTGCTTCAGGGATGCTTGTTCTTCTGTATTCACTGCTGGCCTATTCTTAAACGTCAGAAATTGGAAATAGCCTAGATTTCAATCAATTGAAGAATAGGCAGGAAAAATCTGATATATTTACAAAATTATATTTATAAAATTAGTCACTCATCATACCACGTAACATGAATGACCATTATGTGTATAAGTCATAGAAAGTGAGGACTGAGAAGACTTGCTGAGACCCATCCTTGCTGAAGAAGTAAAGGAAACAGTGACTTCACATCATATCACCTGCTTCTGTGTAGAGGTACATTGTCCACAAATCCACAGAGAATAACAGGAAATGAGAGTTGATTGTATTGTAAATTGAAATTGGAAAGGACACTTTCAGAATGTAATACTGAACATCTATAATATACATATGTGAGCACATTTAACAGGACAGAGTTACATTCTTTTCTTTCAGCTTTTTCAATACACCCCTGAGTCTTTATTAGTTAGTTTCGCTATCTCTCTCACAATATTGTAAATTGGAACATTTTTCACTCTTACTCAATAATGGAAAGGTAGCAGAGATAACAATCTAAAAGAAAAACACTATTGACTCAAATGTCTTTACATGGTTGCAATGCAAAAGGAAGATGTTGAAATAGGGACATCTCTGTTCACAAAAGATTTTAACATGTAGAATCTTTGAGGGTTAGGTTTGAAGTGAGTATATAAAAATTTCAGTGTCACACTTCACCAACCTTGTAGTGTAAACAGAAGCCTGAACTTTGTATTTAAGAGCTGGCAGCTGCTTCTAAGTTTGTGTGATTGACAAGCATTTGCATAGAAACACAGGATAATGGAACTCAGAGTAAAGGACATTTGTACCTTCAAGGAGACTATTAGTGATGTTTTAAAGGTCTATTTTTAGGCATTGTACATTGTTCTGAATTATGAGTCATCTTACCATCTGCAGTGATTTGAATGATTCTACTTTACAGCTATGTTCAACATTTATTCTATTCCTATACTCAAAGTGTACAAAATGGAGGTTTAAATACATATTTACATTGAAAAAACTATGGGTGCAAATAACAAATAAAGAGATTATAACACCTGCCATTCTATTATTGATAAGAATGCCTTACTGGTTGTTTTTTGTGGAATTTATCAACTATTTGTGATGTTGTATAACTGTTATTCTCGTGAAATATATTTTTGTGTCTAGTTCACTGAGTTACCTATTTATTTTCCTCCTCTGAGTAAATACTGTTCTTGTTCTGTTTTTATTTATTTGACTTCTGAAAGAATTGCACATATGAATGAGACCATGGAATGTGCTTTCTTTAAAATCAGATTATTTTACTATGTCATTTTTAGGTTTCACCCATGCTCTTTCTATAGGTAATCTATATTCTGTTTCTATCACCTACATGCCACAATTCTTATAATCAAGTTACCCATTAGCAGACATTTAGATTTTACACATCCCTAGACAATGGAAGATGATGCTAAAAATGAAACTAGCCATGTAACTGACCATACATAGTGCTGACTGTATTTCTGTAGAATCTACTCATGAAAGAGCCTCTGGGTTAGATGGTTACTCCAAGTTTAATTTGTTAAGGAGTCATTTTACTATTTTCTGTAAGTGCTGCTTACAATTTCACTTTTCTCCACGAACAAGACAATTTATTTATTGGAATATCCAACTTAATGAGTATAAGGTCATTGTGATTTTAATTTTCTTTTCTTTGACATTATTGACATTGAACACATTTTTACATATACATTGTACATTTGCTTGTCTTATTTTGAAAATTGACTATTTATAACTTTGTGCAACATTTAATGAGGTTAATTCTTTATTAATTTGCTCAATTTCCATGACTCTCTGAAGCTTGTTGGTGTTAACTCCTTTGCAGAATTATGTCTCACGACTATTTGTTCCCCAGACCCATGTAGGTCATATTTTTCTCCTTTTGTAAAGCTACCTTTCACATTTTGTTTAATGTGTTAGAATCATTTCAGAGACCCATAGGATGAAAATTGCACCTATATTTTTCCAGGATTTTTATAATTTAAAAATTTTATATTTATGACTTTAATCAATGGAATACCAATAGAAAATAGCATCAACAAGACCATGGGGATATCTCCAAGTATATGAACACTGAGAAATGCAACCTTAAAACATCCCTAGGTTAAACAAAAAACCAGACAAGAATTTCTTAAAATCTTAAGACAAAACATTAAACACAATGTATAACAGCTATGAAATGTACCAGAGCATCAATGTTAAGATGGTTTCTAGGAGTAAATATTGACATGAAAAGGAAGAAAGCTCATAAACTTACTTTATAACTCTATTAACTAGAAAACAATTATTTATTCAAAAACATGTAGTATCCACATTGGTAGAAGGTAGGGAATAATAAAGACTAGAACAAAAATAAATAAATAAATAAATAAAGGCTTGGGCCCTTTGCCACCTGGAATAGCGGAGATCCACAGTCATAGAACTGGTAATAATGTGCTGTGAGTAACCAAAGTGCAGAGAGGACTAGAAAGAGCACAAGGAAAATGTGCTCTTGTGATCCACAGTGGGGCCAAACCTCTGCCATAGGGACACGGGATTTACCTGGATAGCCCGTGTGCACAGACCAAACACTTGGGCCCTTTGCCACCTAGAACAATAGAGATCCAGGGACACAGGCCAGGTAATATTGCACTGTGAGTAACCAGAGGACAGAAAAGGCTGGAAGGAGCACAAGAAAAGGAACCCCTGCAACCCACAGTAGGGCTGGACTTCTGGCAGAGGAACTTGGCGTCTACCCAGAAAACCTGGACTCATAGACTAGACACACAGGCCCACAGTAAGGCACAGGCTCTTGTCAGTGGGAATCAAAACCTACCTGGAAAGGCAGTGCTTAAAGTTCAACTCTACAGGCCTTCTTACACCTAGACCAGAAAGGAGCCTGGCACATGGGCCCAGGGAGAGCACATTGGGAATACTCAGAGAGCAGAAAGTACTGTGCTATCTGAAAAAGGGTCCGATATGACCTAGAGAAAAAGTCAGGCCCCTGCCAGTAGTACTCAGGATCTGTGTGTGCACAGGGCTGAGCTACCATAACAGCCTCACAAGAACTGCCACAACTGAGCCCACAAAGACAGAGCTGAGTCACTGCTATCAGAACTCACTGTTTGCCCACTAAAAGCTGAGCACTCAGAAGCAGTTTTCTTCCTGAGATCACAGGACCTCAGGTCCACAGGGGAGACAGGTACGTATCACTGACAACAAGACCACGTATAATCACAGACAAAAAGAGTGCAAGAGGAAATGAAAGAACTTAAGCAATGGAAACAAAGATAAGCTGGTAACATGTGAGCCCAGCTCTCCTCCCACAGCAAGCAGTGGAATGCCAAACCAAAAAAAAAAAAAAAACCCAAGACTCAGACGTGAAATCATACCTCAAGATGATGATGGAGATTTTTGAGAAGAGTGTGAAAAACTCCCTTTAACAAGTACAGGAGGACAAACATAAACAAGTAGAAGCTTTTAAAGAGGAAACACAAAAAAACCACTAGAAGAACTCAAAGAACAACAGGAAAACACAACTAAGGGGATGGAGGAATTGAAAACAGAAATCAAAACAATAAAGAAAACACTAAAAGAGACAACCATGGAGATGGAAAACCTAAAAAGAAATAAGGAGTCACAGATGCAAGCATCTCCAACAGACTACAAGAGATAGAAGAGAGAATTTCAGGGGCTGAAGACAACATTGAAAACATAGACAAAACATTCAGAGAAGATGAAAAAACCAAAAAGCTCCTGACTCAAAATGTTCAGGAGATCCAGGACAAAATGAGAAGACCAAACCTAAGAATAACAGGAATATAAGAGGGCAAAGAGTATCAACTGAGAGGCACAATAAATATCTTCAACAAAATCTTAGAAGAAAACTTCCCTACCCTTAAGAATGAGATGACCATGAGCATAAAAGAAGCCTACAGAACACCAAATAGATTGGACCAGAAAAGTAATACTCCCTGAGACATAATAGCCAAAACATAAACTGCTCAAAACAAAGAAATAATATTAAAAGCAATAAGGAAAAAAGGTCATGTAACATATAAAGGCAGACCAATTAGAATTACACCAGACTTTTCAATAGAGACTATAAAAGCTAGAAGATCCTGGAGAGACATCAAACAGATTCTAAGAGAACACAAATGTCATCCCGGGTTACTATACCCAGGAAAACTCTCAATCACTGTAGATGGAAAGACTAAGATATTCCAGGACAAAACTAAATTTACACAATATCTGAACATAAATTCAGCCCTACAAAGAATAATAGATGAAAAACCAAACACAAGGAGGAAAACTACATCCTAGAAAAAGCAAAAAAATAACTAAGGAAGAAAACCAAAAAAGAAAGACACGCAGAGATAATTCTATCTCTAAAAGCAAAAATAGCAGGAAACAGCAACCACTATTCTTTAATATCTATTAATATAAATGGAATTAATTCCCCAATAAAGAGACATAGACTATCAGACTGAATACATAAACAGAATCCAGCATTTTGCTGCACACAGGAAACTCACCTCAGAGACAAAGACAGACACTATCTCAGAGTAAAAGGCCAGGGAAAAAAAAACTTCCAAGCAAACAACCCCAAGAAACAAACTGGAGTAGCCATTCTAATATCAAATAAAGTATACTTTAAACCAAAAGTTAACAAAAAGATAAGGAAGGACACATTTTACTCAGTACACAGAAAATTTACCAGGAGAAATTCCCAATCCTTAACATATATGCACCAAATACAAGAGCAACCATGTTCATAAAAGAAACCCTACTAAAGCTCAAAACATACATTTCACCAGAGACAATAATAGTGGGAGACTTCAACACCACACTCTTATCAATGGACAGATTATGGAAGCAGAAACTGAACAAGGACACAGTGAAACGAAAAGAGGTTTTGAACCAGTTGAAATTAATAGACATCTACAGAAGAATTCACCCTACAAAAAGAATAAACCTTCTTCTCAGCACCTCACGGCACCTTCTCCAAAATTGACCATATAATCGGTCTCAAAACAAACCTCAATAGATATAAGAAGATTGAAATACTCCCATGCATCTTAATAGATCACCATGGACTAAAGCTGGTCTATAATAACAATAAAAACAACAAAAAGTCCATATGCACAGGGAAGCTGGACAATGCTTTACTCAACAATAGCGTAGTCAAAGAAGAAATAAAGAAAGAAATTAAGATTTTTTTTAGAATTTAATGAAAATAAAAGCACAACATACCCAAACACATGGGATGCTGTGAAAGAGGAAAACTGATAACCCTGGGTGCCTCCAAAAAGAAAATGGAGAGAGCATACACTAGAAACTTGACAGCACAGTTGAAATCTCTAGAACAAAAAGAAGCACATACACCAAAGAGGTGTAGACGACAATAAATAATCAAACTCAGAGCATAAATTAACCAAATAGAAACAATAAGAACCAATCAAAAATTAAACAAAACCAAGAGCTGGTTCTTTGAGGAAAATAAACAAGATTGACAAACCCTTAGCCAGACTAACTAGAGAACAAAGAGAGAATATACAGATTAAGAAAATCAGAAATGAAAGTGGAGACATAATAACTGAAATTGAAGAAATTCAAGAAATCATCAGATCCTACTACAAAAGCCCATACTCAACAAAACCAGAAAATCTGGAGGAAATGGATGAATTCCTAGACAGATACCAGATAACAAAGTTAAATCAGGACAAGGTAAATGATCTAAATAATTCAGTAACACCTAAAAAAATAAAAGCAGTCATTAAAAGCCTTTCAACCAAAAAAAGCCCAGGTCCAGATGGGTTCAGTGCAGAATTCTATCAGACATTTATTGACTAACAAATATCAATGCTTTCCAAACTATTCCAGAAAATAGAGTCAGATATTTTTTGACACTACCCAACTCATTTTTCGAAGCCAAAATAACCCTCATTCCTAAACCACACAAAGACTGTAAAGGAAAAGAGAACATTAGAACAATCTCCCTTATAAACATTGATGCAGTAATACTCAACAAAATTCTTGCAAACTGAATCCAAGAACACATCAAAATATTCATTCACCATGATTAAGTAGGCTTTATCCCTCGCATGAAGGGATGATTTAATATATGAAATTCTATCAACATAATCTACCATATAAACAAACTCAAAGCTAAAAAAAACACACACTTGGTCATCTCACTAGATGCTGAGAAAGCATTTAACAAAATTCAATAACACTTCATGATAAAGTCTTTGAAAGATCAGGATTTTGAGGCCCATACCTAAACATAATAAAAGCAATATACAGCAAACCAACAGCCAACATGAAACATAACAGTGAAAAACTTGAAGCAATCCCACTAAAATCAAAGACTTGACAAACTGCCCACTCTCCCCCTAGCTATTCAACATAGTAATGGAAGTTCTTGTGGAGGAAATTAGAAATCAAAAGGAAATCAAAAGGGATACAAATCAGAAAGGAAGAAGTAAAAATATCTCTATTTGCAGATGATATAATAGTATACTTAAGTGACCCCAAAAATTCCACCAGAGAACTCCTACAGCTGATAAACAAGTTCAGCAAAGTAGCTGGATATAAAATTAACTCAAACAAATCAGTAGCCTTCCTCTACTCAAAGGACAAACATGCAGAGAAAGACGTTAAGGAAAAGATATACTTCACAATAGTCACAAACAATATGAAATACCTTGATGTGGATCTAAATAAACAAGTGAAGGACCTGTATGAAAAGAACTTCAAATCTCTGAAGAAAGAAATTGAATAAGATCTCAGAAGATAGAAAGATCTCCCATACTCATGGATTGGAAGGATTCACATTGTAAAAATGGCCATCTTACCAAAAGCAATCTACAGATTCAGTGCAATCCCCATCAAAATCCCAACTCAATTCATCATATAGTTGGAAAGAGCAATTTGCAAATTCATCTGGAATAACAAAAGACCTGGAGTAGCGAAAACCATCCTCAACAACAACAAAACATCTGCGGGAATCACTATCCCTGACATCAAGGTATATTACAAGGCAATTGTGCTAAAAATTGCATGGTACTAGTACAGGGTAGGCACATGGATCAATGAAATAGAATAGAAGATTTGGATATGAAATCTCACACATATGGTCACTTGATTTTTGACAAAGGAGCTAAAAACATTCAATGGAAAAAGGGCAGCTTCTTCAACAAAAGGTGTTGGCTCAACTGGCACTCAGCATGCAGAAGAATGAAAATAAACTCTTTCTTATCTTTTTGTACAAAGCTCAAGTGTAAGTGGATCAAAGATCTCCACATTAAGCCAGATACACTGAAACAATTAGATGAGAAAGTAGGAAAAACCTTAGAAGACTTAGGCACAGGGGAAATTTTCCTATACAGAACACCGATGGCTTGTGCTCTAAGACCGAGGATAGCAAAATGGGACTTAATGAAATTTCAAAATGTCTGTGAGGCTAAAGAAGTCACTGAAAAGAAAACAAAACACATCCAACAAATTGGGAAAAAATCTTTACCAACCCTACATCTAATAGAAATCGAATATCCAATATATGAAAAGAATTCAAGAATTTAGACTCCACAGAATCAAAAAATCCTATTAAAAATGGAGTACAGAGCTAAAAAAATATTTTCAATTGAGAAATATCAAATGGTTGAGAAGCATCTAAGGAAGTGCTAGACATCCATAGTCATCAGAGAAATGCAAATCAAAACAACCTTGAGATTCTACCTCACACCAGTCAGAATGGCTAAGATCAAAAAGTCAGATGACAGCAGATACTGGCAAGAATGTAAAGAAAGAGGAACACTCCTCCACTCTTGGTGAGGTTGTAAGCTGGTACAACCATTTTGAAAATCAGTCTGGTGGTTCCTCAGAAAATTGAACATATTCCTACCTGGAGATCAGTTATTCTACTTCTAGTCATATACCCCAGAGATGCTCCAACATACATTAAGGATACATGCTCCACCCTGTTCATAGCAGCCCTATTTATAATAGCCAGAATTTGGAAAGAACCCACATGTCCTTCAGCAGATGAATGGATATAAAAATTGTGGTACATTTACACATTGGAATACAACTCAGGTATCAGAAAAAATGACATTATGAAATTCTTAAGAAAATGGATGCATCCTGAGTAAGGTAACTGAATCACAAAAGAACAGACATAATATGCAGTCACTGATAAATGGATTTGATAATAGTCCCAGAAACAACTCAAAGTCCATATGAAGCTCACAAAAAACAAAGGCCAAAAAGTGAAAGCCTCAGTCCTTCTTAGGAAAAAAAAATTAAGTGTATTACACCCTCTCAGAGTCTCGTACACCTAAACCTCAAATCATTAATAATCCAAGAGCTAGGAATATAGCCTTATGGAAATTTTTGGTATTCAAAAATCATTAATTTTAATCTATACACACCAAGAAAGCTCTGACTGTTTTCATGTTATGTTCTTTTCTACATGTACTTTATGCTTATGTTAACAGTGGGACTTCCATGCATGCTATTAAACCTCTAAAAGAATTAAGTACTGACAAAATATACTCATGTATTGTTATGCCAAAATGCTTTTAAAAATCTGTACATGTATCTCTATTTTTAAATAAAGTTGTAAGAAAATAAAATAAAATAAGTAACAGGAAGCCTGTGGGAAATATTATTACTGTTTGATTATGTAAAATTCTTCACAAACTTTATAAAAATGTATCAAAAGTAACAGTGAAAAAGAGATAATAAATTTAAGGGCAGTTATAAAAAAGTTTCAGTGGATGCTTAGGCTTGTAAGGCACAGTTTTGTGTAAGTATATGTCAGCAGATCGGATAACTCAAGCAATTGATGCAGTCTTATAATCCAATTCCCTCTTTACAGAATTAGAGAAAGGACTGAGTGAGTTGTAAGGGTTTGAAACACATAGGAAGAACAAGGATGTCAACCAACCTGACTGCACAGAACTCCCAGGGACTAAACCACCATCCAGAGAGTACACATGGAGAGACTCTTGGTTACAGAAGCAGCATATGTAGCGGAGGATGGCACTGTCAGGCAGAAATGGGAGGAGAAACTATTGAATTCACCCATGTAGTTGAATGCCAGGTCAGTGAGGTAGGACTGGGTTGGTGGGAGGAGAAGCATTCTCATAGAAGTAGTAGGAAGGGGGATTGGAGAAGGGGGAACCAGGAAAGAGGATAACATTTGAAATGTAAATACATAAAATATCCAATAACAGAAAAAAAGAAAAGGAAAAGAATGTGAAAACTTCACAGGTCAACAGCAAATTATTAAATCTTTGCTCCAAGAAACTTCAGACCAAGAGAATCCAGGACTATATGTCTTCACAGAGCATAACTACCCAACATCTAAGACACAACATCGATCTTTCTAAACTCTTCCAAACAGCACAGGGAACAATCCCTGCTCTGTTTATATTGCCAGCATAACACTACCAGCAGGGCACTGTGCTCAGAAATATAACCTGCTCTCCTACAGTGCCAAAGCATACACATAACTGGACATCTGTGCCGTGGAAGAACATTTCTCCTGTGGAGAACAGAAGATGAGGACAAAGACAATGATGACGATGATGAAGATGACTACAACGAAGGTACTAATCTAATACTGCTGGACACATGGATTTGTAAACTCTAGTTCCTGTGTGGTAACCAAATATAGGTGAGATAAATAACTCCATCTGGTAGATGTCATTACCCCTTAAGGCACATCCATTTACCTCAAATCCTGATGACAACTTTGACTGGATGCTACCAAGTTTGGCAGCTCCCAGAAGTACCAGAGACCTAAAACATGTTAACTAACATAATCACTAGGATAAAACACCATTTATCCCCTAAAATTTTTTTCAAGATGTTGAAAGATTTATATCTAAGCTACACAATAATTCATAAATGATCACAAACATTTATTCTCCTTGAATTCCACTTTTACAGGCCATTTAAGAAAAAAAACTTCCCAGTTCATTCGCTAATCGATTTGGCAAGCTTGTGAAAAATAAAATAGTAAAGCCCTGGTAAAATTCTAAAGCATGTGAAAGAAATTTGCAAACAGATAGAAACACCATGTCTGTGCAAGAAAGATCAATGTATAGATGTTTTACTTAATGTCTTTGAAAAGCAAAAGCTTCTGCCTGGTGTGTAATTAAGGAAAAATAATTTGGAGGGATGTACAAAAAACCAAGACAATAGAATAGAAAAAATTGTTTGCTTCTAGTGCATTTTTGTTATAAAGCAGCCACAATAGTTCTCAGTTCATCTCACACTGTCAAAGAGTCCAAGCCCGTTGTTATTAATTGTAACATCTTATTGACAATCCAACAAACATTTCTTTACTGAATAACTTTATTTAAAATGAATAGTTTTCACATTTTTTCTCGTATTTAAAGGATATTTCACTAGAAAGAGCCCCCTATCTGACATAACTCAAGTGGCCAAAAACCAGAGATTATAGATCTTGAGCCTCAGGGAGAAACTTACTACTATGGTTTTGCTAAGGGAACACAGCAATAAAATGATTCCTAATGACATACTGTTATAGATACTCATATCACACAACTCTTAGCAGGAAAGGTTCTTCTGAAAACAGATGCTGACTACAGAGACCCCCAAGTAGACAATGAACAATAGGGAGAGACTTTGGAGCTCCCAAGCCACAAATGAGTTGTCTTTATCACATACTTCCCTTCAAGGTTCAGGGAACTATATGGAAGAATGGAAAAATCATAAGAGCCAAGATACAGGGTGATTCAAGAAAACTGAGTCTTCCAGACACAAAAGGGCTAGTACACAGATGCTTTTACAGGGAACCTAGGTGTAGACTTATATATGTTCAGTGAAGACAAACTTCCACCAAAAAGAAGTTAAAGGCAGATACAAACCTACCACTAAACAATAAGCTATTTGTAATTGGTACTGGTTGGGGAAAAACAATAGTCAGTTTTCTTCAATGGGAAATATATGGGTATATCAACCATACTTTAGAGCAGGCAATATGCTAGAGTAACTGACCAAGACTAAATAAACTCCAGGGTGTTTCTGTGTCCTGTTTTGTTACTATTTGTCTTGTTAGATGCTTGTATATTTACTGTTTGTCTTGAGATAAAAGAAACGAGTGCAGAGAGGTAAGAATCTGAGAAGAGCTGTGAAACTTTAAAGAAATTAATCAAAACATAAGGTATAAAAAATTTTAAAAATTCATTTTTAAAAGAAACTCAGGATCACCTCTTTAGCTGCAGAACATGATAGTTTTCCGTATTTGAATTTCTCAGTGTAGTTTGTGATTTTACCCAGTTTTGTGAGCTCTTTTGTGGGAAACATACTCAGTGAAGTGGATGAAAAGTCACCTAGTTTGTAATAACTTCTAGGAGAGACAAGACCAGTAATTTGGATGCTTCATTCTGCTTTCCTGCCCATTTAACGTGAGCCTGTTGACCCTACTCAGTGTCCTTCTGTAGTAAATTACTGGTTTTCTTTTCTATGGATCTTAGTAATTCTCCATCAAGTAATTTCACTACCTCCCACCATATATTTAAGGTCTAGTGGCTCTATTTTACTTCCCATATGCTCCAAATTTATCTCTTTCACCCAGACTTCTCTCTGTCTGTGCCTGAAGCCAGCTCTCACATCCAATGACAGTCATAGCAACAGTAGTCTTATTTTTCTATCTCTTTTCTTTTCCTCCAGTTTTGTCTTGGGGACACTGTGAGGAGCCGGAATACAGAGGCAACAGCAAAATATATTCATATTTGTGTTTTGCCCAAGCTTCTTGTCAACCATTACAGAAAATACATGTTAAAAAAGGCCACTGGTGAATCTAGATTTGCTTGATACTGCAAGAACTAAAGCTTGTGGATTCTCTTAAAATAATCAGTTCCAAATATCTAATCATACATACAAAAATAATTATTTATTAGAATAATATATCAGGATATATTGACAGAGGTCCATATGGTCTTCTTTGAGAAATGAAATATGATGTGCCCGGGAACCTGGTAGTCATTAGTAATTTTCCTGGAGCTGGAGAGATGGCTCGGTGGTTGAGAGCACTAGATACTATTCCAGAGGATGAGAGCTCAGTTTCCAGCATCCATGTGAGGTAAGTCACAACCATCTGTAATTCAAACTCCTAGGAATCCAGCAACCATGGTGACCACAGGTAGGCTGCTCACATGTAATACTTATATGTAGACACATAAACAGACACTAATACACAGTAATTAAAAATAAGAGTAAATTTCTAAAAATAAAAAACTTGAAAAAATGATTTCAAGACCTCAACCATAAATGTAATTCACCAAATATATTTACTGTAAGAAATTCTTACAGCTGACAAGAAGAAAGTCTAAAGAAAACAGGCAGAAATGAAAGATCACAGTAGAATATCTTCCTGTGCATTTGGAAGCAAAATACAATCACTTGTAAACTATTCCTCAGTGCTAAGTCTCAGACCAATGTCCTTAAGAATGCTTACAAGTTCTCAGCACTCAGCTATGTCATCTTTCCAAACACGAGATTCTGACTTCACTATTATAATAAGTATGAGGCAGTCATGATGGAAACAAAGCATCCAAGGAAGAAAAACAATTTTTGCATCAGCTTAAACCAGAAGTGACCCCAAACATTTCTGCCAGAGAACATCTCCAGGTCTCTGATAAACAACTTCAGTAAAGTGGGTGGATATTAAATTAACTAAAATAAATCAGTAGCTTGACTTTATACAGATGATAAACAGGCTGAAAAAGAAATTATGGAAACAACTCCCTTCACAATAGCCACAAATAATATAAAATATCTTGAGGTAACTCTAACAAAACAAGTGAAAGATCTGTATGACAATAACTTCAAGTCTCTCAAGAAAGAAATTGAAGATCTCAAAAATGGAGAGCCCTCCTATGCTCATTGATTGGCAGATTAACATAGTAAAAATGGCATCCTACCAAAGGCGATCTACAGATTCAATGCAATCACCATCAAAATTCCAACACAATTCTTCAAAGACATGAAAAAACAATTCTCAGATTCATCTAAACAATTCTGAACAATAAAAGAATAACTGGGGAAATCACCATACCTGACATCAAGCTTTACTACAAAGCAATAGTGATAAAAACTGCATGGCATTTGTACAAAGACAAATCAATGGGTTAGAATTGAAGACTGAAAAATAAAAATATACAATTATATACACTTGATTTTTGATAAAGAAGCCAAAGATATACAATGAAAAAGAAAAAAAGCATTTCTAGTAAATGACGCTGGTCAAACTGGCCATCTCTATGTAGAAAAATAAAAATACAGATATAAAGGCCTGGTGAGAAGGGGATCAGACTATCCAGGGGGCAGAGAAATCTCTGCTGAGCATGCACTGAAAGAACACCACTGCCCTGCCTGATCCAGGGACCAGAAACCCAACATTGGGACCTCTGTTCCCACCTGGCGGCTTTGGGGTGCAGAACAGGGCTCAGACCAACCACCACCTGTACCAGCTGAGATCCAGGGATACATGCCAGGTGCAAGGGAAAGCCGAGTACATATCACTGAAAACAAGAAGGCAAGAGGAAAGTGAAAGAGCATATCCCAGGGAAACCAAGACAACCTGGCAACACTAGAACCCAGTTCTCCCATAACAGCAAACAGCAGAATACAAAACACTCCAGAAAAAGAAGACTCAGACCTGAAATCCTACCTCAACATGATGATAGAGATCCTTAAACAAGAATGGATAAAACAAATAAAGAATTAGAAGCTTTTAAAGAAGAAACAAGAAAAACACTCAAAGAACAAAAAGAAAACAGAACCAAAGAGATGAAGGAATGGAAGAAGGAATTTAAAACAGAAATGGTCACAATAAAGAAAACATTAAAAAAAGAAACAATCCTAGTAGAAATCTTAAAAAAGAAATTAGGAGTTACAGATGCAAGCATTGCCAACAGACTATAAGAGATGGAAGAGAGAATCTCAGGAGCCAAAGACAACATTGGAAAGATAGACAAAACAGTCCTAAGCCAAAATGTCCAGGAGATCCAGGACACAATGAGAAGACCAAACCTAAGGATCATCAGAATAGAAGAATGAGAAAAATATCAACTAAGACGCACAGTAAATATCTTCTCAAAATTATAGAAGAAAACGTTCCTACCCTTAAGAATGAGATGACTACAAGCATAAAAGAAGCCTTCAGAACTCCAAATAGGATGGACCAGAAAAGAAATTCTTCCCGACACATAATAGTCAAAACACCAAGTGTCCAAAGCAAAGAAACAATACTAAAAGCAGTAAGGCAAAAAGGTCAGGTATCATATAAAGGCAGACCAATCAGAATCACACCCGATTTCTCAACAGAGACTATGAAAGCTAGAAGAGCCTGACAGACATCATGCAGACCTAAGAGAGCACAAGTGCCAGCCCAAGCTGCTATACCCAGCAAAACTATCAATCACCATAGATGGAGAGATAAAGATATTCCAAGACAAATCTAAATTTACACAATATCTGACCACAAACCCAACACTACAACAAATTATAGGTGGAAAACTCAATACAATGAGGGGTACTACATCCTAGTAAAAACAAGAAATCTCCTAAGCAAAAAAACCAAAAGAAGAAAGAGACACAGACACAACTCAACCTACAAAAGCTATAATAGCAGGAAACAGAAACCACTTATCCTTGGTATCTATTAACATAAATTGACTCAGCTCCCCAATAAAAAGATATAGGCTATCAGACTGGATACATAAACAAAATCAAACATTTTGCTGCATACAGGAAACTCATCTCAGAGACAAAGACAGATAATATCTCAGAGAAAAAGGTTGGGAAAAAAACTTCTAAGCAAACAGCCCCAAGAAGCAAGCTGGAGTGGCTATTCTAATATTGAATAAAGTAAATTTCCAACCAAAAGTTATCAAAAAAGATAAGGAAAGAAACCTTTGACTCATTACAGGGGAAATCTGTCAAGATGAACTCTCAATCCTTAACATATATGCTCCAAATACAAAAGCACCCACATTCATAAAAGAAACCCTACTAAAGCTCAAAAAATACATCTCATTCCACACAATAATAGTGGGAGACTTTAATACCCCACTCTCACCAATGGACAGATCATGGAAACAGAAACTGAACAAGGACACTGTAAAAGTAGCAGAGACTATGAACCAACTGGAATTAAGAGGTATCTATGGAACATATGATCCTAAAACAAAAGAATACACCTTCACAGCAACTCATGGGACCTTCTCAAAAATTGACCATATAATTGGACACAGAACAAGCCTCAATCGATATAAGAAGATTGAAATACTCCCATGCATCCTTTCAGATCACCATGGACTAAGGCTGATCTTTAATAACAACAAAGACAACAAAAGGCCCATATACATTTTGAAACTAAACAATGCTCTATTAAACGATAGCATGGTCAGAGAAGAAATAAAGAAAGAAATTAAGGATTTTCTAAAATTCAATGAAAATGAAAACGCAACATACCCAAACGTATGGGATGCTATGAAAGTAGTACAGAGAGAAAAACTCATAGTTCTGAGTGCTTCCATTAAGAAACTGGAGAGAGCATACACTAGCAGCCTGACAGCACAATTGAAAGCTTGAGAACAAAAGGAAGGAGATACACCCAAAAGGAGTAGACAGCAAGAAATGATCTAACATAGAGCAGAAGTAGACCAAATAGAAACAAAAAGAACCATTGAAAGAATCAACAAAACCAAGAGCTGGTTCTTTGAGAAAATTAATAAGATTGATAAACCCTTAGCCAGACTAACTAGAGGGTAAAGAGTATCCAAATAAACAAAATCAGAAAGTGGAGAAATAATGACTGAAACTGAAAAAATTGAAGAAATCAGCAGATCCTACTACAAAAGCCTATACTCCACAAAGTTGGAAAATTTAGAGGAAATAGATGAATTCCTAGGGAGATACAACGTAATAAGTTAAATCAGGACCAGGTAATCCAGCTAAATATTCCCATAACACCTAAAGAAATAGAGGCAGTAATCAGAATCCTCCCAACAAAAAAAATCCCAGGTCCAGATACGTTTAGTGCAGAATTTTATCAGACATTTATTGCCGAAATAATACCAATACTCTTCAAACTATTCCACAAGATAGAATCAGATGGAATACTACCTAACTCATTTTTTGAGGCAACAATAACCCTCGTTTCTAAACCACACGAACACCCTACAAGGAAAGAGAACTTCAGACCAATCTCACTTATGAACATTGATGCAAAAATACTCACTAAATCCTTACCAACCTAATCCAAGAACACATCAAAACGATCAATCACCATGACCAAGTAGGCTTCATCCATGGAATGCAGTGATGGTTTAATATGTCGAAAACCATCAATGTAATCCACTGTATAAACAAACTCAAAGAACAAAATCACATGATCATCTCACTAGATGCTGAGAAAGCATTTGACCAAATTCAACAGCCCTTCATGCTAAAAGTTTTGGAAAGAACAGAAATCCAAGGTCCATACCTAAGCATAAAAAAAGCAATATACAGCAAACCAACAGCCAACATCAAAGTTAACTGTGAGAAACTTGAAGCAATCCCACTAAAATCAGGGACTCGACAAGACTCCCACTCTCCCCCTAACTATTCAACATAGTACTGGAAGTCCTGGCTGGAGCAATTAGAGTGCAAAAGAAAATCAAATGTATACGAATCAGAAAGGAAGAAGTAAAAACATCACTATTTGCAGATGACATGATAGTGTACTTAAGTGACCCCACAAATTTCACCAGAGAACTCCTACAGCTGATAAACAGGTTCAGCAAAGTGGCTGAATATAAAATTAAGTAAAACAAATCAGTTGCTTCCTACACTCAAAGGACAAACAGAAGGAGAAAGAAATTAGAAAAAAAATACCATTCACAATAGTCAAAAGAACTATGAAATACCTTTGTGTGACTCTAACTAAGCAAGTGAAGGACCTGTATGACAAGAACTACAAACCTGTAAAGGAGGAAATCAAGGAAGATCTCAGAAAATGTAAGGATCTCCCATGCTCATAGACTGGAAGGATCAACATTTTAAAAATGGCCATCCTACTAAAAGCAATCTACAGATTCAATGCAATCCCCATCAAAATTCCAACCCAGTTCTTCATTGAGTTGGAAAGAGCAATGTGCAATTTCATGTGGAATAACAAAAGACCTAGAATAGCGAAATCCATCCTCAACAACAAAAAAACATCTGCGGGAATCACTATCCCTGACCTCAAGCTATATTACAAGGCAATTGTGCTGAAAACTGCATGGTACTGGTACAGAAATAGGCATGTGGCTCAATGGAATAGAATAGAAGACCCAGAAATGAGCCCCCACGTATATGGTCACCTGATTTTTGACAAAAGAGCTGTAAACATTAAATGGAAAAAGGACAGCCTATTCAACAAATGGTGTTGGTCCAACTGGCACTTAGCATGCAGAAGAATGAAAATAGACCCTTTCTTATCTCCTTGTACAAAGCTCAAGTGTAAGTGGATCAAAGATCTCCACATTTAACCAGATACACTGAAACTATTAGATGAGAAAATAGGGAAAACCTTAGAACAAATAGGCACAGAAGAAAATTTTCTGAACCAAACAACAGTGGCTCGTGCTCTAAGATCAAAGTTTAATAAATGGGGCTTAATGATATTGCAAAGTTTCTGTAAGGCTAAGGACACTGTAAAGAATACAAAATGGCAGCCAACAGAACGGGAAAAGATATTTACCAACTCCACATCAGATAGAGGCCTAATATCCAAGGTATACAAAGACCTCAAAAAGCTAGACACCAGAGAATCAAACAACTTTATTAAAAAAATGGGGTGCAGAGCTAAACAAAACATTCTCAATTGAGGAATATTGAATGACTGAGAAACGTCTAAGGAAGTGCTTGACATCCTTAGCCATCAGGGAAATGCAAATCAAAACAACCCTGAGATTCCACCTCACACCAGTCAGATTGGCCAAGATCCAAATCTCAGATGACAGCAGATGCTGTCGAGGCTGTGGAGAAAGAGGAACACTTATTCATTTTTGGTGGGGTTGTAACCGGATACAACCACTCTGGAAATCAGTCTGGCAATTCCTCAGAAAATTGGACATAGTACTACCTGAAGATCCAGCTTTTCCACTTCTGGACATATATCCCAGAGACATTCCAATGTACAACAAAGATACATGCACCACAATATTCATAGCAGCTCTATTTATAATAGCCAGAAGCTGGAAAGAACCCAGATGTCCTTCAGTAGATGAATGGATACAAAAATTGTGGTACATTTACACAATGGAGTACTACTCAGCTATCAGAAACAATGACTTAACCAAATTTTTAAGAAATTGGTTGCATCTAGAGAATATCATCCTGATTGAGGTAACCCAGTCACAAAAGAACAGACATAATATGCAGTCACTGAGAATGGGATACTAATCCCAAAAACCTCGGCCTACCTCAGAAACAACTCACAGACTGTGTGAAGTTTAAGAAAAAACAAAAAAAAAAAAAAAAAAAAAGCAAATAAACAAGAAAACATTATACTCAATTCTTACACACCAAGAATACTTTGACTAATTCTGGGTTACATCCTGTTTTACATGTACTTTTTGCTCATTGTATCTAGTAAGAACTTTGTGCAGAGTATCAAACCTTAAAAAAAAAAAAAGCCAAGCACTGACAAAAATGTATTCGTACACATTTATGCAAAAATGCTTAAAATTTGTTCTTTTATCTTTGTTTTTTTAAAAATAAAGTTAAAAAACCAAAAAAAGAAAAAAGAAAAAAAAAGAAAAAAGAAAAAGAAAAAAAGAAAAAAGTAAGAAAAAAAAAATTGACCTGTATTTGTCCCCTTGCACAGAGCTCAAGTCCAACTGGATGAAGGACCTGAACATAAAAACAAATAGACTGAATCTAATAAAAGAGAAACTGGGAAAGAGCCTTGAACTCATTGGCACAAGGGGAAACTTCCTCAACAGAACTCCAATGGCTCAGGCTGTAAGTTCAAGAATAGATAAATGATACCTCATGAAATTGGAAAAGCTTCTGCAAGGCAAAGGACGTAGTCAATATGACAAATTAGCAACCTACAGACTGGGGAAAAATCTTCACTAACCCCATATCCAATAAAGAGGCATGTGTTCCACTATGTTTATAGTGACCTTATTTGTGATAGCTAGAAGCTGGAAACAGTGCAGATACCCCTCGACAGAAGAATGGATACAAAAACCGTGGTTCATTTGCTTAATAGAATACTAGTCAGTTATTAAGGACAAAGAGATTTTGAGTTTTGCAGGAAAGTAGATGGAATTAGAAAATATCGTACTGAGTGAAGTAACTCAGGCCCAAAAGTACATACATAATACTTACTCAGAATATTTGGATATTAGCTAAAAAAAAAAAATAGTAAAGGATACCCAAATACTGTTAACAGAACTCAAAATGGTCAACAAGCTGAAGGGCCCAAGTGAGTATGGTTTAATCCCAGCTGGGACAGAAAAAATAAAAAATAAAAGAAAAGCAAACAAACAAAAACCAATAAAACACCCACAAGCAGGGATCTAGGGAGGGACCTTGGATAAAAAGCAGGTGTGGGGAGGGTAACATGATTTGGTATTGAGTAGGGGAAAAGAACTGAAACCCTGAGAACCAGCAGCAAGAACGTAAACAGGCAACCTCAGGAGATAGGACCTTGGGAGGACTCTCCAGAATTTACCAGAGACCTGGGAGGTAAGAGACCCTCAGGTCTCAAAGGTGGTTGGACCCTAGATGTTATTCTCTACAGTGGGGAGAGAGAACTTGTAGAGCTCATCTTTAGCAGAAAGACAGGGCATCAAATGCGGGATGGAGTTGTTTTCCCAGAGTCAAAACTCTGACCCATAAATGTTCCTGTCAGGAAACTGCAGGGATTCAGATGGAGAAGAGCCTGAGAAAAAGAGGGAAAGGTCCAAAAGAAGATCCAGCTCAAAGGGAGGACCCAAGGCCTGATGTCATTACTGAAGCTATGGAGCCTTCCCTAAAGGGGACCTATCATGACTCCCTCCTGAAAACCCCCACAAGCAGCCAAGCAGCTGAAAGTGTCAGATGCAGATATTTGCATCCAACTAACCAACAGAAGTGGCTGATCCCAGTGGTTGAATTAGGGAAAAGCTGAAGGAAGGTGAGAAGGAAGGTGACCCTGTAAGAGGAGCAGCAGTCTCAGCTCTCAGCCCCCTGAGATCTCTCAGACACTGTATTACCAACCAGGCAGCACACACCAGCTGATGAGTCCCCCATCACATATATAGCAGAGGACTCTCAGGTCTGGGTTCAGTCAGAGAAAATCCACTTAACTTTCAAAAGACTAGAGGCCCCATGGAGTTTCAAGGTCTGGTGGGGTGTGTGTGGTGAGGACATCCTCACGGAGACAGGAATGTATGGGACAGGGAGGAGGTATGGGATGTGGAATAGTAGAAGGGTGGACCAGAAGGGGAATAAAATCATGAGTGTAAAAATAAAATAAAATAAAATAAAAGCAGAAGCTATTACTTTACCTCTCATGTTCCATTTTATTTATGAAAGACAAAACAAAAGTCTAAGAATGTGTGCTGTGTTGCCCAGACAGATGATATTCAACAAGATACATTTTTTAAATTTTACATCTTGAAGTCTATAAGTCAGTCACATGACACTGGAGCCAATGATCTTGCTTTGTAAATGAAGTGGATGTTCATGTGCATAATGATATTTGAACCTTGACATGTAGCATGTCTCTGTATGCAACAGAAGATTCTAACCATCCCCATTGTCATACTCCACCAGCGAGTTTGTGTAGACTCCTTCCTGACCTCTCCCTGGGACTACCATCAGTCACAACCACGGTTTTACAGAGTAGAAAGTCAACTTACAGCTCTAAACTACCAGTAAGACCATAACCAGTATGGCTATGTATTTCTTTTCTAAGGTGAATATCATTATTTGCTTGTTTCTCTGAGTGTTGCAATTCATTCTTTCTCATGGAAAAACTAAAATTCTGAAACATTTCTGTCTCCTGCCTATAATCTTTCATCTTGTTGGAACTCTTTAGAAGACTCAACTCAGCTGCTATCATCCTCATAGTATGTTACCTATTCAGGTCTCAGACGAATGTTCTGGCAAGGTTAGAAACTGAGTAAAACTAGCCACCTGGTGGCCAGATACCCATGTCAAAGAAATCCAGGTCAGAATCTATAGAAACACATGGTGTGGGAAATGGCAGAATAACTGCCTCTGCACATAATATAATATTATTTAGCCCATCACAAACTGACATGCTTATTTATTTCTTACTATACATCAAAAATTCAAAGTCTACAATGATTTTAGGTGTGCAACGTTGAATCCCCCCCCGACACACAAGCAAAAATTTCACAACATTAATCTCTAACTCACTCTTTGGAAAACAGACTTACTTAAGAATACTGGGATTGCTAGTCTTCCCTGCCACTGAATCCTCTAGAGAACCCTAAACTACCCTTAGTCTCCTGCTACTCACAGCAAACTTTCATTATCCAGTCATTTGCCCACCCGCTTCATCAGATTTGTTGATCTGGAAATATACAGATTAGACTCCCTTCCTGCACCCATCTTCCCCGCCTAATGAGACTCTGGACCACCCAGAGCTGCCCTGAGCAGCTGGTTCCCACTGAACCTCTATTCTCCCAACACCTCTCAACCCACCTTCATCAAACCTGCTGATCAAGAATCATACAGCCAAAGGATACCAAACAAAGGCCTATCATACCAGGATCATCAAGGTTAACCGCATCCCAATGCCTACTATAACAGGAACATGCAGGGACTGAAGTCATCTAGAAAACTAAAGGCCCTCAAAGAAAAAATCAATAAAAGCCAGGTAAATTTGGACCACAGCCACCATACTACCTCAAACCCTATCACAACCCAATACAACCAAAGCATAAGAACATGACCTTAAATCAGATCCTATAAAGATGATAGAGACCTTTAAAGAGGAAACAAATAAATCCCTTTACAAAACACAGGAAAACAAACTGTCAAACAGGTAGAGACCTTTAAGGAGGAAACAAATTCTTTAAAGAAATACAAGAAAATAAAATTAAACAGGTAAAAAAAATTAAAGTGTTCAAGATGTAAAGATATTAACAGAAGAAATAAACAAAGGACAGACTTAAGGAATCTTGGACATGGAAAACCTAGGGAAGAGAATAGGAAAAACAGATGTAAGCATCACAAACAGAATATAAGTGATAGAAGAAAGAATTTGAAGTATAGATGATAAAATACCAAAAAAAAAAAAAAAAAAAAAATACACCAGTCAACGGAACTGTTAAGTCTAAAAATTTTCTGATGCAAAACATCCAAGAAATCTATGATACCATGAAAAGAGCTAACCTAAGAATAATAGGAATAGAAGAAGAAGAAGAGTCACAGCTCCAAGGATCAGAAAATACTTTTAACAAAATCCTAGAAGAAAACTTTCCCAACCTTAAGAAATAGATACCTCTAAATATACAAGAAGTGTATACAGCACTAATTAGACTGGGGCAAAAAAGAAAATTCTTCTGACAAATAATAATATAAACATAAAATGTACAGGACAAACAATAAATATTATAAAGCAGCAAGGGGAATATTCCAGGTAACATAAAAGGCAGACCACTCAGAATTTCACCCGACTTCTCAACACAGACTCTAAAAGCTAGAAGGGCCTAGACCTTACAACATTTGAAAACCCAGAGATGCCAACCTAGATGAAACCTTCAATCAACATATATGGAGTAACCAAGATATATCAAAGCAAATTTAAATTTAAATAATCTCTATCTACAAATCTAGAACTACAAAAATTTCTATAAGGAAAACTACAAAACAAAGAGTATAACTACCTACAATAAAAAACATGAAAAAAAACATGAAATATATAACTTAGACCAGCAAAAACAAAGCTTGTGTGCATGCACACACACACACACACACACACACACACACACACACACACACACAAATACCACCAGCATCAAATTAACAGAAAGTAACAATTATTGGTCGTAAATATCTCTCAATATCAATGGACTCAATTCCCCAATAAAAAGGTACAGGCTAACAGAATACATGAGGAACAAGTATCCATCACTCTATTGCACATAAGAAACACACCTTAGCAATAAAGATAGATTTTACTTCAGTGTAAAGTGCTGAGAAAAAGTTCTCCAAGCAATCAGACTCAAGATGCAAGCTAGATTAGCCATTCTACTATCTAATAAAATAGACTTTCAATGATAATTAATCAAAAGGACAGGGAAGGATACTTCATACTCATCAAAGGAAAAATATACCAAGATGATATCTCAATTATGAACTTCTATGCCCCCAAAACAAGGGAATACACATTTGTAAAATAAAAATTAATAAAGCTTAAATTACACATTGAAACCCACATAGGAAGAGTGGAGACTTCAACACCCCACTCTCACCAATTGGCAGGTCATCCACATGAATACTAATCAGAGAAATAATGAAACTAACCAATATTAGGAATCAGAAGGATCTAACAGACAACTATAAAAATACATTATTCAAACACAAAAGAACATACCTTCTTCTAAGCATTTTATGTATCCTACTTCAAAAATTAACTATATAGTCAGTCACACAGCAAGCCTCAACAGATACAAGAAAACTGAAACAATGCTTTGTAACTAATCAGATCATCATTGATTAAAGTTGAACCTCAACAACAGCAGAATGGAAACTGAACAGTTCTCTACTCAATGATTTATGGGTCACTGAAGAAATAAAGAAATAAATTAAAACCTTTCTAAAATTCAAAGAAAAGTAGGACATGATATACCAAAATATATAGGACACAATGAAAGCAATACAAAGAGAAAGATTTGATAGTGATAGGTGCCTCTATAAAAAAATTAGAAAGCTCTCATGCCACAAACTTAAAAGAATACCCAAAAGCTCAAAAACAAACAAACAAACAAGCAAAAGAAGCAAGCACACACACTGAAGACTCCCAACCAAAGAGAGCACAAGGCCAGATGATATTAGTGCAGAATTCTACCAGACTTTCAACAAAGAATTAATACCAACTCTCCTCAAACAATCTCATGAAATAAAAACAGAAGGAACTCTGCCAAACTTATTCTATGAAGCCACAGTCATACTGATACCTAAACCATACAAAGACTCAACAATAAAAGAGAATTTCACACCAGTTTCTCTTACAAACATTGATGCAATAATACTCAATAAAATACTCACACACTGTATACAAGAGCACATCAAAACATCATTTATCATGATCAAGCAGTTTCACCCCAAGGATGCAGGGATGGCTCAATATATGAAAATCTATTAACATAATCTGTCATATAAACAATTTGAAAAAAAATTATATGTTCATCTCATTAGATGTTGAAAATGCTTTTGACAAAATCCAATACCCCTTCAAGTTAAAATTCTTACAGAGATCAGAAATACAAAACACATATCCAAACAAAAGAGCAATATAAAGCAAGCCAATAGCCAACATCGAATTAAAGGGAAAGAAATTTAAAATAATTCCACTTATATCTTGGTCAAGACAAGGCTGCCCACTCTTTTCTTATGTATTCAACATAGTACTTAAAGTCCTAACTAGAGCAACAAGACAACTAAAGTAGGCCAAGAGACTGCAAACTAGAATTCGAAGCATCACTATTTGTGGATGAGAAAAGAAAACACATAAGAGAGATCCAAAAATTCTGCCAGTGAATTTCTACATCTGATAAACACCTTCAGCATAATAGCTGCATAAAAAATGGGCTGAAAAATAACCAGTATCACTTCTAAATAAAAATGATGAATGAGTAGAAAACAATTTAAGGAAACAACACCATATAAAATATCTTGGTGTCACTCTGACCAAGCAAGTGAAAGACCTTTGTGATAAGAACTTCAAGTTGAAGAAAGATATTGAGGAAGATATCAGAAGTTCGAAAAAATCTCTCATATTTATGGATCAGTTGGATTAAGATAGAGAAAATGGCCATCTTACCAAAAGGAGCCTACAGATTGAATGCAATTCCCATCAAACGTTCAATACAATAATTTACAGAATGATAGAGCAATTAAAAAATCTCAGGACAGCCAAAACAATTTATAAAAATAAAAAATCTTCTGAGGAAATCACCATCCCTGAACTCAAACTTTACTACAAAGCAATAGTAATAAGAAATGCATCGTCTTAGTATAAAAACAGACAGGTTGATCAACAGAATCAAATTGAAGACCCAGAAATAAACCCATACATATATGAATACTTGATTACTGACTAAAAAGGTAAAATAATACAATAGAAAAAAAGAAAACATCTTCAATATATGGTGCTGGTCTAACTTTTGTCTGCATGTAGAAGAAAACAAATCAAACCATATTTATAACCCTGCACAAAACTATACTCTAAATGGATCAAACATCTCAATGTAAAACAAAATACACTAAATTTAATAGCACAAAAATTGGGTAAAGACCTTGAATATATTGGTGTAGGAAACAACCTCCTCAACAAAACACCAATTGATCAGGCTCTAAAATTAAGTTTGATAAATGGGACCTCATGAAACTGAAAACTTCTATAAGGCAAAGGGCACTGTCATTAGGACAAAACAGCAGCCTACAGATTAGCAAATGATCTTCATCAACTCTACATCTTACAGAGTGCTAATATCCAAAATTTATAAATAACTCAAGAAGTTAGACAGCAACTACCCAAATAACACAATTAAGAATGTGATACAGCAATAAATAAAGAATTCCTCAATAGAGGAACTTCAAATGTCTGAGAAACACTTAAAGAAATGTTTGAAGTCCTTAGTCATTGTGGAACTTAACTAAAAAACAACTCACATAACATCATTCACATGTCAGAATGGCTAAAAGTGTAAACTCAAGTAATAGCACATGCAGGCAAAGATTTGGAGCATGAGGGTCACTCCTCCAGTGAAAACTAGTACAACCACTTTAGAAATCAATTTGGTAATTTCTTAGAAAACTGGAAATTTTTATCTCAAGACCCAGCGACGCAAATCCTGAGCATATATCCAAAAGATATTCCATTATACCACAGAGACACTTGATCAACTATTTTCATAGTACCTTTAGTCATAATATCCAAAAACTGAAAATAACCTAGATGTCCCTCAACTAAATAATGTATAAACAATGTGGTAGATCTATATAATATGATATTATTTAGCTATTTAAAAAATATGACTTTTGCAGGCAAATGGATGGGACTTGAGAATATCATCCTGAATCCTCAGGATTTTATGGTTCAGGATTTAGCCATAAAATAAAGGAAACCCATACTACACTCTATATGTCCAAAGACACTAAATAATAAGGAGGGCCCAAAGGAGGATGCTATAATTGAACTTGGAAGGAGGAAAAAGCAGTCATAGAAGGCAGATGGAGGGAACTGGGTGGCAGAAAGCATGGGGAGGGAAACGGGGGTTTAGTTTCAGGTGTGTGGAGAGAGCCAGAGACTGCCAGATGGTCATGAGAATGAATGAAAATCTAAATCTCAGAGAGAGGTATAGAGGCATCTTGAGGACTATCAGAGACCTGGGATAAGGGAGGCTCCTAAGAATCAATGAATATGATCTTAACTGAGACTCAGAGTAGTAGGGATATGTCATCTGAAAAAGACATCTTTTGTAGCCAGGTAGGAACAACTGTAGAGCAATAGGTACACCAACCCACCCACAAAACTTTTGACCAAAATTTATTCTGCCTAAAAGAAATGCAGGAAGTGGAAATGGAGCAGAGACTGAAGGCATAGTCAAGCAACAACCAGCCCAACTAGTGACCTATCCCATGGGCAAGCACCAATCCCTAACACTACTGAGGACACTCTGTTATGCTTGAAGACAGAGACCTAAAATGGCTGTCCTGTGAGAGGCTCCACCTAGGAGCTGACTTAGACAGATGCAGAGACCCCATAGCCAAACATTGGATGAAGCTTGTGGACCCTTATGGAAGAGTTAGAAGAGGGATTTGAGGCCCAAGGGGAGACAGAAACTTCATAGGAAAACCAACAGTCAACTAACATGGACCCTTGAGGCTCTCAAAGATTGAACCACCAACCAAAAAGCATACCTGGGCTATACTTACGCCCCCCATACACATGCAAAAATAGCTGGTTTGTAGCTTTGTCTTCATGTGGGTCCCAAACAACTGGAGTATCCCTAAAATAGTTTACTTTATGGGGAATATGTTATTTTCTGGCATTAATAGGAGAAGAATTACCTAGCCTTTCAGAGACTTGATGTGCCAGAGTAGGGGCACATATAGGTAGGCTCCTCTCTCTCATAGGAGAAGAAGGAAAGAGAGCAGGTGGGGAGGGGATATAGGAGAGGGGACTGGAAGGGGACCAGCTATCCAAATATAAAGTAATAAATGAAAAAAATAGAATAATCAGATTTAGTTAAATCAAACATGTCCCATTAAATAACTAAAGTCCATGCATGCTTAGCTTCTGAGCTCATATGAGATTTCACACACTAATGTGTGCATCCACATCTTTAATGTTGCTGAAGCTCTTTCTTCTCACCTTAAATAATAGATTTCTATCACCCAATTGTTTCACGTGTTATAACAAAGGTTATAACAAAGATACTCTGGGCCTGCCTTCTCCAGAAGCGGTGTCTTAACCACCATGTGGACTACTTTTGCTTCATCACAAAACATAGTTTTAGTGATTAATACAATTAAATAATACAATGTAAATAATTGAAGTGTTTTTTTTAAATACTGTATATGTTTGAATATGCAGTATGTGTGTGCGTGTACATTCACAGCCAGAAATGCAGAAATGTTTGAATGTTTATTAGTGTCTTCCTCTGAGATCACTAGTTTCTAATAATAATTCTACAATTGAGTGCTGTAACCACCATTCTGTATTTCCAACTTTAGGCATTCAATGCCCTTAGGCAAGTTTAGTAAAGAATAATTTCTGTCTTCCAAATTAACATAACTAAGAATCATATGTACCAAACATTTTTACCAATATTTATAATGGGTTTAATTTGTTCAGCTTTCTACAAGTATTTTCCCACACTTTATTCTCAAGATTTTAGCCTCTTTTTGTACTTCTCATTTCCAGTACCTATGTCTATGTGAACTAATTAGTGGTGACCAATTACAAGCTACAACAACTCAAAAATTTTACATCTCATAACATATACTCATTGTTTTGTGTTATGACTGCATTTTGGATAAAATTTGGGTTGCGTATACAAAGTCAAATTTAGAACGTAGAGTTACAGTATGTCTCCTTCACAGACACTAAGCGGAACAGTAGCTAGGTATAGCATGAGCTTGTAGTAACACACTGATGAAAAAGAAGTCAACCACCTTCTGATTATTATTTAACCTTCTACTAAAGTCAAAATAATGCTATATATTTGCCGTGAGTTCAGGACAATTATTTTCATTGTCATAATTAACAAATGAAAGTCAATAGTTTAATCTACTAATGCCTGATGAGCCAATTAAAATAATGAGTTACTACTGAACAGGTATTCTTTCCACAAAGAGAGAGTGTGTTGTCCTTTCTACATTGTAAAAAGAACATAGAATTCACAGGAACCTTTTCAGACTCATAACACTTGTCATACTTTCTGCCTTTCCCTAGGACTCAATCTGACCTACTGCTATTTTCATTTCTTTTCTTATCCTCTGCATGTGTTAAAATTATATTCTGTAAACACTTACAGGATGCTTCTCTTCATTTAATGCTAAATATTACTGATGAACATATAAGAATGTTAAGAAGGTCAAAGTTCTTCATTACATTATAACTGGATCTAATACCAACCAAAAATGAAACTCTGAAATAGTTTCATTTGGGACCAGTAGCCATAGAGAAAGGTTCATGTCTTCACAATTGCTAATGTTGGTGGCAATAACCCCAAAGTGAGCAGACTGTTCAACATCTCAACATCTTCCCATACTTCAGATATGACTCAACTTGCATATACTTGTCCTTGAGAATGTAGTGGTTACCAAAGCAATTTAAGGGAATCTTCTTTTGGGTTTTGCAGGAAGCATTTGAACTCTGCAATTATTGTCTTTTCAATATCTATGTTTGTGAACAAAAGCAGCCAGCCAAAGAACAAAGAGGAGACAAAACATGTGACTGACTGTAGATAAGAGATTGAAGATAGCAAGGACTTGTGTATATATTTCATGGAAGTGAAATTGCTTTCTATCTGGGCATAGAAGCATTAAACTAATCGGTGAGTCTTCTCGTCCTCATTAAAGTAGATTACAAATTCAAGACTCATTCTACTGTAGCAGGGGAACATTTATCAGTACTCTGACAATGATTCTCTCTCTCTCTCTCTCTCTCTCTCTCTCTCTCTCTCTCTCTCTCTCTCTCACACACACACACACACACACACACACACACACACACACACACAGACACATACATACACACACATGTTTGTAATTGCCTACATTCACAAACCACATAAGATGAATGAGGTTAGACAACAACCTTCCATCTTGTTTGAAATATGATTTCTTGTTTAATTACTCTTCACATCATCTAATGTGGCTTCTGAGTTTTAGAAAATTCTACAGTCTCAGTCTTCCATATTACCATAGCAGCACTGGGAGCAAAGATGCAACATGCAACATCTGGACTAATGTGCATTTTTGGAATTTGAATTAAAGTAATCACAAGTTTTAAATGGTCTACTTCTTGACAAGCCAGCTCCTTTTTCCTTTTTTACTCACTATTTCCACAAATATGAAAGTTCCATTTTTGTTACTTCCACTAGAAAAAAAATTAAAATCACCCTATATGCTTTCATAAGACATGTTATGGAGTATCCTAGACATCATCTCCAAAATATTGATTGTTTGTTTGTTTGATTGATTGATTAATTAGAGAAAGAGATAATAGGTAGATGGTAGATACATGATAGATAGATAGATAGATAGATAGAT
Source organism: Micromys minutus (assembly GCF_963924665.1). Classification (NCBI taxonomy): domain Eukaryota; kingdom Metazoa; phylum Chordata; class Mammalia; order Rodentia; family Muridae; genus Micromys; species Micromys minutus. Next base: position 10,115,936 of record NC_137971.1, read on the forward strand.
AGATAGATAGATAGATAGATAGATAGATAGATAGATAGATAGATAGATGATAGACTGACAGACTGACATATTGGCCTCAAGTAAACATCAAATTCTTCCCTTTTGTTCTAGCAATATTAATTGACTCAGAGAGATTTTTGTTGGAATAAAATGTTGATAATTGTTATTAGTGAGCTGATGTTAAGCTAATCAGCTTTTACATATAAGGCAGAGATCATGATGTCTACCTGAAATAGCTGTTGTAAATGTGTGTGAAGTGCTCAGAGACATGCTTGACAAGTGAGTTAGGGTTTTATCTTTCTCTATATTTTCTCTGATCATGATCTGAATACAATTCTATATTCATAACCTATAGATGATAAATGTTTTAGGAAAAAATAAAGGCATTAACTCTTGATATTTTAATTGTCTAATGATTTTTTGTCTAATCAACATTCTCAGTAGAGTATTTCTACTCTCTTCTTTTCTGGAGAGTTCTGTTTTCTGTGCTATGCCTTTATAGAATATGTTTACCAGGAAAAAAAAGGAAATGATACAGATGGAGAAGCAGCCAGCCAGAGGATGTGGTATCTTTCCCAAGGTCATTCTGATAATCTTGATGATAACAATTCAGGGATCAGATTCTTTTCTAATCTGTGTTTCACTTTGCTATCCAAGCCACTCACGGAAACAAAGCTACCAGGCTCTCCTGCTATATTTTACCTAAAATTTTAATGAATAATATTATTTAGAAATACTAGTAATGAAATAGAAAATGGTCTTATTTTTCCATTATATTATTAATTCTTGATTTACATTTTTATGTGTTGAATCTGAAGTTTCACAGGCAGACGACATAAATACAAATCGTTATAGTAAATTTAAAAAGCACTGTATGGTAACTGCATAGAAACCAAACATCTCTAAACAATCTTTGTTTCTGAAGGGTTCACCACTGGTTCTAAAAGAAAAGATTAGGGTTCACCCAGAACACCTATCAAAGCCCATAGCTGAAAAACTGTCAGCTCGTATCAATAATATGTCCAAGGAATAAGGTTAATTAGAACACAAAGCACTGGATACAAATCTTAGCCCCTTGCAACAACAAGGACTGGTACTTATTTGGAGCAGAATAAAAGAAAACAAAGAATAATTCCAGGAAGGGTGAGTTCCATGAAAGTACTCACAAAGTACCTGGCTTTAAACATGTGCGAGTCTGAAGATGGGTGTTCAACTCTAGCACAGAAACACACACAGCAGAGATACTTGTTGCTCATTAAAAGCATGGGTGGGAATGATTAAACTTGCATGCAATGGGGGCTTATCTTCCAATGTAACATTAGAAACATAATTCTTGTCTTGCACTAAGGAGAGAGAAAATGACTGAAGAGGTTATAGTTTGATGGCCACAAGAAGCTCCAAAACCTCAATACCTTAGAGTAGGACAGGAAATGTATGTGATGTAATCTAGACACTGGAAGAACACAGGAGTCAAAAATAAAGGAAGATGTCACATGGGAAGTGGAATAGCTTCAGCACCCTCAGAACACATGATCCAGACTCAAGTCTACATTTCCTTTTTTCATATATAATCTTTTAAAGAGTTTTGAGATGGTTTTATTCGCATTGTTATAGTGTCATGTTTTATTTGCTTTGTTTTCCTGAAACTTCAGTTTAGATTCACAGTTTTTCTAAACACCTGGTTTACATATTCCTGAGCCTGGTTATATAAAATGATCTCCATTCTTCCAAACTGACCTAAGTAATTGCTCATGTTTCTCTTTACATAACCTACACGTCCTTGGACTTCTTAAAGATTACTATAAAATATTCTTTTAAAACTTAGTTTTTAAATATCCATGCCTTTTTACTTACATAGCAAGAATAAATTTATCTTCCCAAATTTATTTATATTGGTCCCAGTTCTCACTAATCTTCAAAATATTTGATATTAAATATACTGGCTTCTTATATTTGGTTATTTTAATTTTTCAGCTTACAAATAATAAATTTTATTTATATCTCAAAAAATCTCATTAGTCTTCTAATTCTGTCTGTGTTTCTGTACAAAGTTGATTATTTCAGTTAAGTATATTACAGTTAAACCAATAACTATGGGCCACCCTGAGAACTTCAGTTTCTCAAGACTCAGTATTATCGCCTTTACATAATATATCCAGATTTCTCTATTTAAATGTTTAAAAATAGAAACCTTGAAGAAACAGTTCTAATTTCTCTTGCTGGGTAATTTACTTGATTTTTATTTGATGTAAATTCTCACATAAAAATTTGATGTTAAACTAAAGATTTGGGAAAACAGAGATAGGAAGACACAGGGTCCTGAAGACCAGCCCATCTAGGTGAATCACCGAGTTCCTCATTAATAAAGAAACACTTTCTACAAAACATAGGGTGGAGTGTGATTGTGAAAGAAACAACATAGAGTTTATGCTTTTACATGCATGTATACACATGTGTATGTATACATAACAGCACACATAGGAACACACACACACAAGCATACACACATGATGATAATAATAATAACAACAACAATAGTAAAAATTTATATTAGTTGTGAAAACTAAAGATATAATTTTATACCTAACATAAATTAGGAAATTTTATACATAATGAGAAATACAAATAAACACATATGTAATCTATGAGGATATAGACAGATAGGAGAAGGTTTACAGATTCAGAGTAGATATTTTATAGGTGAGTACCACTATCTTATGAATATGAAGGAAGTCCCTTAGTTGTCCTGAAACAATGTTCAGAGTAGACAGGCCTCGGTGGTTGTTGTTAAGGATTTTGAACTTCATACTAAGCACTGAGCTGAGCAAAGGGGGAATTGAAGGGAGATTTTATAACTGACGTTCATGCACAGAAATCTCAAAATAGTGGCATCAAATATATGAGATGGATTGGTCTTGATTATTTTTGAAATACTCATGCTTTTTGTATGATACAAATGCTGTGAACTTAACCCCTATTTCTTGACAGAAAGAATAAGAATAAGAGGAAGAAGAGGAAGAAGAAGAAGAAGAAGAAGAACAACAACAACAACAACAACAACAACAACAACAACAACAACAACAACAACAAGAACAAGAACAAGAAGAACAAGAACAAGAAGAACAAGAAGAAGGAGAAGACAAAGAAGAAGAAGAAGAAGAAGGAGAAGAACAAGAAGAAGAAGAAAAGATTGATGCCTTTATCTTTATGACAGAACTCTGGAAGCTTTCCTCTATTTATGAGTAGATAGAATGAAAGAAAATCATTCTTTTTAATCTCTAGTGATGACAGATTCCTAAGTGAGACCTTCTTCTTGTCAGTTACATAAATTGAAGAATTTGGGAATCCAGAATTCCCAAACTAAGCAACAGGGGGATGTTTTCTGGGATTGAAATAGAAAGAGAAGGGACTGTTGATAGAAGAAGATATAAGCATAACAAAACTTGATATTTGGAATGAAATTTAAGCCACATGTATCCCTCACTGAGATTCCCCAGCTTCTCTAGCACTTCTGTAAGACTCTTGTCTTGCAGGTTAACATGGTAAAATCGATGTTAAAATGGTTAAAAATCAATTTGAGGTTAATAACCTGAAACTTGACCAAATCCATAGAAATGACTGAAATCGGCGCCTTGAGGTTCATTTCACACAGAAAGTCTAAGAAATTAGACAGGGAATTCATGATTGATTCTTGTCTGCTGTGTACCCTTCAGATCTATTCTGAGAGGCATTTTTTCACCCATCAGCTCATCCTTTATTTTAATGTACCCTGCCTCTCCCTGCCTCTTACACTTTCCCACTCAAAAGAATTGATCAAAATAAAAATTAACAAATAAAACCACAAGCCTCTATATCTGTCCTGATCTGACTTTTTTCCCTCTTTATTAATATAAAAATGAAAAAAAAATTTCTAAAGATACAACCTCATGAATTTTCGAAAGACTTGAACTTACAAATATAGTTTCCCATGGCTATTTTGCACTGTAGGGGCCAAGAATACAACAGTTGTTCAGTCCAAAAAGCCTGGATCATTATCCTTCCCTCTCTAACACTGAAGTGTTTCTAGGGAGCTGATGGTCTTAAGTCTGCATTGGAAAGAAGAGCTGGTAGTAGTATCAGTAAAGGATGCCAAAGCAACAGTGCAAATGACTACGAGCAGGCAAAAGCTTCTTCCCTATTCTTTTACCAAGGCTGCCACCAATATTAAGCAGATCCCTCACAGGAGTTCCCAGATGCTTGGGTTTTAGCATATTCAAGATGCAGACAGATCGGCAACCAAAACTGGTCATCCCAGTCTAGAGTCGCATGCCATTCTGTCTTCAAAACACAGATCCCCACAGCCAGGGTGAATATAAACAACATATGTAAAATATTAAAGACATCACTAAATTAATATCATCTGCTTGTATTTAGCTGTATCATGCAAATGTTAAACTCATAAACACAGTGTATTTGTTGCAGTATAGAAATAAGAGTTGGGCCTAAACAGATAAGAAAAGAGAATAAGCTAAGGCCAGAAAATTAATGTTAAAGAGGAAGGTTAATTCTATTTATCTATTGAACAGCATTTTAACTATAGATAATGCCAAGGCATATTTTAAAATAGATGAATGTGGGGATTTACGTGTTTTCAGCACAAGAAAGAAAGAATATGACTTGATAGATATGCTAACTACCTTGATTTGATTAGTCGTCCTACATTAAAATTTTTGATGTACTCCTTATAATGTACAATTCTGATCTTCTATTAAAATTGAACTGTTGTTCACTTCCTAGCTCTCTTCTCATTTCCTGAATATATAAACCGCCTCAAGTGTTTTCTTTGGAGCTCTGTCCCTACCCTATGCATCATCACCCAGTACCGTGAGACATCTGGGAAAGTGGAGCAGCAAAGAGTTGGCAGCATTTTCGGTGCGTCATGCTTGTTATAGTCTCAATAAGGAAAGGGCAGCTTGGTCGCTAATGCTCCGTTCAACTCATTGTCTCCAGACCTGAAGACTTGACATTGACTTTGCAGAACCTTACAGGAAACTTTTCTAGCCCAAATATTTTAAATAAGCACATTAAGGGACTGAATTCAATTCACTACCCAGCCACTCGTGACTTAGGCCCGAGGAACGGTTAAAATGACTCTCTATGACAAATAGAAAGTGTAGCATAAATATAGCAGCATACTTATTGAATTTTCAATTTAAAACTGACCGTGTTCCAAACAAACCAACCATTCTACATGTGTTCGTCCTAGATCTATGGTTTCCTATGAGCAACAGAATGAAGTCCCCCATTATGACTATATTTACTTTTCAAAGTTCCTAACACTGCCAAAAGCTGACAGCTGAGTAGAATGTAGTCAAGTATTCCAAGGCAGGAAACTATCTTAAATTATTCATGTGGAACCAATGTCATTACATGTGATCTTTATTTGTGTTTTTTAAATTCAGTTTGCTTTTTTGGGGGGGGGGGGGCATCTACATTTGAGTCCAGAAGAGAACCTCGGATATCTCAAGCTACAGTTACAGAGAGTTTGGATGTGCTGGTAACTTAACTTGGGCCCACGGAAGAGAAATGCAGACATGACCCCAAAATTCAATTCTCCAGATTCATTACCGGGCTCATAAATGCAAAAGAGAGAAGCAGAGGACGACGAAGGTGAGGAAAATATAACAAAAAAAGATTTAACCCTTCATGTGTAGGTTTGAAACCAGGAGAGAACATGTGCTTAGGAATTCAAATGGCCTGTAGAAATTGAAATTGACAAAATCTTTTGGAAAAGCTATGGATGTTCTAAAAACTTTCCTTCTGTCCACTGACATAAGCCACAGACTTCACTTCTACAGAACTGTGAAATGATAGGTACATGAAATGATAGGTACTGAGTATGAACTCAGCTAACTGTAGTTCTAGAACACATCTTAAGTTCATAGAAGATATGCATATGTATATATACATACATATGTATATATACTTTATTTCACTATCAAAAAAAAGATCTAAAATTTTTATATTTCATATTTGTGAAATTACGTATATAATGCTAATGATAAAGAAATAATTCACTTCATGTTCCATAGTTTATCAGTAGCACAAGCTCCTTGCTGTGTTATGACAGCCACGTGGAATCAACTTAGCTGATGCTCAGTGGTTGCATGTATTGTAACATGAGATACCAAAGCAAATACAGATGCATGAACTCAGAGCCATGTCTTCTCTCTGCCCTATCCAGTGACAACGTCAAGTTTCTCTAATGCTCAGTCTCCAAACTTGTGATTTGTAGTGATGAATATCCATTTCCTCTCATCAAAGACCTATTCATTCTCATTGGTATTGTCTGAATATTTTGTTAGACCCACAGCCTAATGTGTATACTTAAATCCAGCATCAGTGCGTTAATATTTGAAGACGGGGCTTTGAAAAAGTAATTAGTTCATAACAATGCTATCAAGACTAGTATCACTGTTCTTATAAAATGGACTCCATTCTCGTTCCTTCTCTGCACTATGAGAACACCACATAAAAAAATGGTTATTTATGAATGAGAAGATCATCTCTCTCCAAATACTGAATCTTTCTGAACCTTAACTTTGTCCTCTTCAGTCTCTGTAACTGCTGTGTGTAAGCTATCATAAAAGCACTAAGACACCTGACCTCAAAAACACATACATTTAATCAATAATTAGAAGTCATTATTTCTTCTTGTAAGCAATTTTCATTTACAAGAAACTGTTTATGGAAATTGCCTTTGATTATATGCTACTGGGACACAGAAATGGCCATGGTTGCACTGAAACATTCTGTTCCTTGGTTTTCTGACCTCTCACCCTTTTCTCCACTAAGACTGAAGCTTAAAAATTAACCCATGAGCTTCCAGCAAGAAACATCTCAGGATATCTGAACCTTACTATTCAGGAAAGGAAACAGTAATTTCAAAAATTCCTACTCTCAAGGGATAGATTTTGTCATCTGCTGGGTCTTATTTGTTCTTTTTACTAATCAGAAACAATAACATAAATTCTGAGAACTCTGCTCTAAATAAAAAGGGCAGGAAATGCTCTGAATGTTGTGTATAGTCTTCAGAAGAAGATGTGCCTCAGTGGTATGGTTATTGTAACCTTTCCTCTGTTGTCCTTCAGGAATAGACATTCTACTTCCATACCTTATTTTTCCCCCACAAAAAAGACTCTGCCACTGTTATCTAGTTATAATGCTCTTATATCTATAAAGAGCTATATAGATCATTTTTATTCACATAACAATTTCTATTAGTGCTCTCTGTCTTCAGATATTTTCTGCAATATTCATTGCAAGAAATAAAAAAAAAATATTGCTTTCTCAACTTTTTCTAGTATTTAGCTGATAAAATGCCTGCCTTTATAGGACACACCTGCCTCTACAGTCAACAGAGCTGCATCCCAGATGCCAGGGCAGAGTGATTCAACCAGAGACTATTCATAGAATCTGAGGCAGCCAAAAACTGAGGATTCGGGGACATACCTATTGGAATAGCATTACTGAAATGGCAATAAATATGACAATATGAGCGTAATTATTATTGTGTATTTTAATGTATGTATCCTATAATAGTCACCATCCAAAGACTTAATTTATACTTTTATTTATTGATCATGTCATAATTCCAATACATATGTATCCACATCCTCTTTATTTTCTAGAAAATAGAGATTTCAAGATGGTAACTCTTATTAGTAGACCACATGTGGTTGAAGGTTTTGTTCATGACTGTGTTTTCAAAAGTTTTATACAGAGAGTAGCTGAGACTTTAACCATTCCTGTAATTTTCAAGAAAATGTCTGTGAGAGGTACAAGAAGAATAAGAAGCAAAATGAGGTGGACCCTAATGACAACGCATTTCTACACTTGCTCTTAGGAATAAATGTGCAACTATGCTGACATAGAGAAGAACTAGTCTAAAATAAGAAGGAAGGGAGAGGGAAGAGGACATGGGGGTACCAGAAGAGAGCTCTGAGAACCCTGGAAATGGAGTAACAAGAGTCTCCATGTCAGTGGTAGAAATTTCACCTGAATCCTCCAGAAGAGTGGCCAATGCTCTTAAACCCTTTGGCTAAGGAGAGAGAAAACTTATTTTTGAAAGTAAGGATCAGGATTTATATAGGAAACACAGAAGTAGTAGGGGATAAGAAAATTTAATTAGGCAAGAGATGTGATCAAAAAACACATTGTATGTCTGAAATTGTGAAGAACCTTGGTGGATTTGTGCTGCAAGTACACTGTGGTCTTCATAGTTAAACAACCTCCAACACACACATATGTACACCCAGAAACATACTACAAACACTCACATGAGTGCACACGTGCAAACACACACACACACACACACACACACACACACTCCTTTTTCAGGTCTGGGTTCATATATTAACTTAGCAATGAAACCTTTTAAAACTGCTACACATCCCCCAAACTTTGTTCACCAATGACTCCTCCTAGCTCTGCCCGTTTTTCATGGCTTAGTGTTTACAGACATACTAACAATTACTTGTTGACTCATCCTCTACATCTGGAAATTTTTGGAAAAGAATTGTTTTCATAAAACTCAGGAAAACAGTAACATTTAAGTTATATTAACTTCATATTTATGATCAGGCTAGCTTGGTATAGGAAAGTAAATAGTATAAAATGTCGACCTTTGCCTACTTTTCCCCTTGGGATATCCCGGCACCATTGCATACCAGACTGGACTACAGAGAAGAAAGCTTACTTGGCCGGTGGGTTAGACAGGATCTCTATGAGCATGAGTGTGGAAAACTCAAACTTCTTTAGAGATGGTTTTCACTGAAGCAGCTCTCTCTATTGGGAATAACAAGGACTAACATTAGGGGTGGATAGGGGTTTTCAGCATGAGTGCATATTATTGGTTGGGATTAAGGTGCTGTGAATGTTTCATTTGCATGAAGAGGAATTCCACGTGCTTACTGGGCATGTCCTTATAAAGAGAAAGAAAGTTTAACCTATAACCTGGCCGCCAGACTACACAGTTACCTTGAGGATGACAGAAGTGGGGGGTTGTAAGGCTGCCTGTGCTTTTCAAACAACAATAACTGCAAAATAATAGTAATGAATATATTCAAGAAAGGAGGGCAAAAGATTTAGAAAACACTTAGTATATGAAAAGGTGATAAATTAAAATTATAGAAACTATAAATTGGTAACAAAGTTAAACAGTGTGCATGACAGAAATTAGACTATAAAACATGGATTGTATTTAAAGGATTTATATAGTAGAATCAGTCAATAGAAAATTATTAAGACCCAGTCCCTTTTTTCCATAACAGGCAAGATTAGAGATAGAAAAGCCTCAAGCACTTACAAGAAAAACTCCAATTAGTTAAATTGTATATAAAATAATCAGAATTCAAAGGAAATGATACTATGTTAAGAGCATCCAAAAGTAGTGGAATGTGGTGAGGGGAAGGCATTACTTTCAAGAAAACATCAACAGGCTTATGCCTAATCTAATTGTGTGAGGGATTAAAAACAGGTCAGTTTTACCACATATTTGAAATACGGAGAAGAGACATCAAGGTGCCATCTTATATTTCAGTTCCAGGGAAAACATATGGTAAGAACCAATGTTTTAAGTGTTAAGTTTTAATGACTGTGCCTAAGAGATTCATGAATCAAAAAATTGCCTCTAACCTGCCAGCTCATTGTCCAAGACAGATGCTTCCTGAAACGCTGGACGTTGTTGTTTATGGGAGATAACAGGCCACATGCTTGTGTTCCCCTAAACAAGTTTGTTTGGTTCACCTGCACTGGATGTGATTGATCTCATGTGGGTGGGAGAGATTTGCGCAGGAAGTATGCCAGGATGTATGCTTGCCTATGATTAAATGCACACTGGAGGTATGCAGGTGCAAAATACATCAGAATGTATGTTTTTCCCTGATTGGACCTAATAGGAAGTACAGTGGCCTAATTTGTTTGCCTTTATAAGCCTCTTACCATTTTCTAGGAACATTGAAATGGTTCTGGTCAGAATGGATCATGCTGGCAGGTATTTAATTTAAGAAAACATGCTTCAAATTTTGTTCAGGGAGGTGCAGAGGTGGCTCAGGGGTTAAGAGCCCAAATTCAATTCCAAGCAACCACATGATGGCTCACAGCCATCTGTATTAGACTCTGATGTCCTCTTCTGCTATGTCTGAGGAGAGTGACTGCGGACCTACCCCATATGTAGCCACCAAACCCAGTCACTCTTGCTAATGCCAGGAAGTATTTACTGGCAGAAGCCTAATATGCATGCCTCCTCAGAGGTTCTGCCAGAGTCATACTGGTATAGTTGAGGACGCTTGCAGCTAACCATCAAACTGAAAACAAGGACCCCAATGAAGGAGCTACAGAAAGAACTGAAGGAGCTAAAAGAGACTGCAACCCCATGGGAAGAACAACATCTATCAACCAACCAAATCCTCCAGAGATCCCAGGGACTAAAACACTAAGCAATTACTACACATGGAGAAACCCATGGTTCCAATTGCATATGTAGCAGAGGATAGCATTCACTGGCATCAATGGGACAAGAGGTCTTTGGTCCAGTGAAGGTGTGTTTTCCCATTGTATGGGACTGCTAAGGCTCTGAGGTAGGAGAGGGTAGTTAGGAGAGGGAGTACCTTCATGAAAGCATGTGGAAGGGTAGGGAGGATGAGAGTGGAAGAAAAGGGAATAACATTTGAAAGGTAAATACAGAGAATATATAGATAGATAGATAGATAGATAGATAGATAGATAGATAGATAGATAGATAGATAAAACTTTAAACGGAATTTTAGCATGAAATTTGTGTTCTCTAGTAATTCTCAGGCTTAACATGATTCCTAAGCCATAGATCACAGATATTTAAGGCTAAGATCTCAGGAGATCTTCCAGCTTTTCTATCCTCCCTTTCAATCACAGATGACGTTCCTCCAGGGCATGAGCTTAAACAAGTGGACTTTCCTCAGGGAGTGTGAAGAGACAACAAATTCTGAGGTGTTGGCTGTTGGTACTACAAGCACGTGAGAGGACACATACTGCATTCCTTTAGCAACTGGCTCTACGCATCCTAACAGTGCATCTAGTCCAACTTCTGGCCTATTGGATCAACTGACAACATACTGGTTGTCATATTGGTCCTATAATGACCAATAATGACTTATAAGCAGGGACAAAATGAAAGGGGATTTGACATGTTAATTCTCCTTCACAATTTCATCTGGGTTCTAGTCCTAAACTTATCTGCCACAGAGTTGACAGCGCCTCTGTGGTTCTGTCAGAGGTTCTCGTAATATACAAGACATCTCCTGTGTGTTTAGTAATTAAACAATCATTTCTGTCTCCATTTTACCCCACCATCCTTAGCTTCCTTTTCTTGGTCTTCATAGGCCTTGACACTGCTCCTTGTCTGATCCTTTTAGGTCATTCATGTTTTGGAAGGAAAGATTCATTTGACTTTACTGGTACTTTTGATGTCTAGACTTTATCCCATCTAAATATACACTCCTTTGTGGGCGTTCTCGGCCGGTGCTGGCACTATGAAGTTTTCATGAAGGAATTCAGTTTTATATATACCCTTCCAGTCTATGCCTATACCACATGATAATGAAAATGGCAGCTACAGCCTCCGCCAAGGAAGAAACTGCCCTGACTGTCTCAGTAGTCTGAGTATAAGAACAGAGAAGCTGCCAGAAGGAAGCTGCCGTGTCTGCAATTCTTCACGGAATGCCAGGGCGAGTTACTTTCTCTCATCTAACAAGCTACACACAAGGGACTCGGAGACGTGAGATGTTTGCCACATTAGCCAGCCTTCCCTACAAGGCCTCGCTGCTTCCTGTTGTTGCTGGGTTCCAGTCTGGCTCCCAAGACATGATCTGCTATTTACCAATGTGCATCTTCGAGACTAAAGTGAGAAGAAAATCAATAAACTGTCTGTGCCACATCTCAGGCTAATGATATTTGTCTCCTGTTCACCCACCTCCTCCTACTACAGACTCTGGAGAATTTCCTTCACTCCTGCCACCTCAACTCTGCTCCCAGTATGTGATGAGGAGAGCCACCAAACTTACCTCTTCTGACCCACAGTGTTTTTTCATCCTGTCTATACCTTGCGTGCATCATGACCCTGACAGTGGCACAGATACTCCAGGGAGGCAGAGTTTAGAAAGTGGTCACATAATGCTTGTACTGCCCAATGTAGCATTTGACCAGACATTTTATACTTCAGAACATCGACTCAAACAGGAGGGAGTTAAATGAAAATATATTCAATTTCCCTTCCAGCTAACTAATTTTGTTATACTATGATCAAAGATATTGCAAGGATTTTAATTTGCTTAAGATGTTTCAAAGAGAAATGGATTTCTTATCTAACCTTGAAACTTTCTAAGAGTCGGAGACTGGTTTTGTTGAATCCACTTTTGTCACATCCCTTGCAGGGATCAGATTGTAGTTGCCGATTTGTGAATGAGCTTAAGTCTCATCAGTTAATTTCACCAGCCTTACATAACAGAAGACCATTGAACCTTGTCGATATTAGATCAAATATGGGGTGAGAGATGTAATGGGCAAATGAACCTAGTTAAACTTCTATGTCAGTATGTATAAATGAAGGATGTAATCTACGCTGTAAGATTTCTATAAAGATTATATGAGAAGATATGTATAAATAACATATTTTAACATAATTTGATGCCCTCCTTGGGCATCGGGGTAATTTACATGATGACAAGTGAAAGGTCAATAATTATATGAACACAAAACAATACTCATTCTGTCACGATTAACAAGTTTTAAACGTTGCTCTGTCTTTCAACAACCAACCATAATAAACAAACATTGAATTCTAATTTCCCCCAAATATGCTTAAAGATAAGGACACTTAACAGTTGTATCATCACTATAAGAGAATTGGGAAGAATTGAAATGAAGAGTGTTATTTGGAACAACAGAAACATTAAAAGAACACAGAAGCTTTCTCCTTTTCAAAAGCAAACACAGGCAGTTTATCACTTACCTCTGTTCTAGCAGGAAGGCTGTGGTTCGCTCAACACCTTACAGAATATGTGAAGTCAGCTTGTTCCCGTCTCCTCTGCACTCCTTGGTACTTAGGCTTCAGGTCACTGATTGAGATTTCCTAACAATAAAGACTTTTCTCTAATATTTTCTTGAAATTTTCTTCTTCTACAGTAGTTATAAGATCCAGTTTGAGAAAATTGTTGAACATCATGTAAGAATCAAAGATGTTCCAGAAAGATAGCCAGCTGTTTTTGGTTTGTTTTCTGAGAAGATTGTACTTTGAATTATATTGAATACGATGCTTTCAAGTGCACACACACACACATACACACACACACACACACACACACACACACACACACACACACACACACACAAAATCTGATGACATTGATCAACACATTGATCAATTAAATATATATATATATATATATATATATATATATATATATGTAAAGTCATCTGTATCCTCTGAGTGTATGCGTGTATGCAGATGTGCAGATGTGTGTGTGTGTGTGTGCATTCACATGTACATTACTCATATATATGGATCCCAGCATGTGAGTAATACTTCTGAGAACCAGAGTATTTCTTCTACTGTCGGCCTAAAGAACCAAAATTCAGGTATTCATGTTTTCATGGCAAGTGTGTTTACCTCCTAAGTCCTAGAGATATATTTTAACATATATTTATTATTTTCTTTATTAGTGTAGCATATGTTTATTGCAATATTGAAATCAGGCTGTACATGTTCTCCAAAATGTTCTTTTAAAAATATTTTGTTTAGTTTTTTTTATTGGATATTCTTTGTTTTTACATTTCAGATGCTATCCCCTTTCCCCCACTCCCTTCCTCCTTCCCTTTCCCATTGCCTCCATGAAGGTGCTCCTTCTCCAAACCATTCTCTCCCATCTTAGTGCTTTAGCATTCCACTACACTGGGAAAATGTACCTTCACTGGACCAAAGGCCTCTCATCCCACTGATGCCAAAGAATACTCTCCTCTGCTGCACATGTAACTGGAGTCATGTGAACTTATTGGTTGGTGTTTTAGTCTCTGAGATCTGTGGAGGGTGTGGTTAGTGGCTAACGTTCTTTTCTCGGGGTTGCTCCTTTCAGCTCCTTCAGTCCAGTCTCTAGCTCCTTCCTTGGGATCCCTGTGTTCAGTCCAATGGTTAACTGAAAGCATTTTCAACTGTATCAGTATGGCTCTGGCAGAGCCTTTGAGAAGGCATCCATATCAGATTCCTGCCAGTAAGCACTTTCTTATGTATCTGAAATCCTTTATACTTTTATAAACTATTAGCATCTGATTCATCTGTTTTATTCTTAATGAATGGCCCAAAGTTTTAAAAAGACTATATTGACTATATACATACATTTGAATAAAACTGACCACTTATAGAATAAATTCTCCCCATTTGTGAATATCTCATGTAGCTATATTTATTTCAGCATTTTTGGATTTGTCACAAAAACTGTAGGCTTGGCTTTTAGTTTTATGCCTATAAAGTATGAAATACTGTATTCTACTGATTTATTTGTACCTTGATATTTTATGTTCCTATGTTTTTATAAATGGTATTTTTGTAATTTCATCCCTATATGTTCATTATTACATATAGAAGGAAAGCTAGGACCTACATTCAGAAATATATTAAATCACGGAGTTCAAAATATATAAACTTGTTTCATTACCACTCTGAGGTAAACAGAATTAACTCTTTTATTGGGAATTATGAGTTTTAATTTGAGGTTTTACACTCTGTGTATGTGTGTCTGTGTGTGTGAGAGAGTATAATTGTGTATATGTGTGAGTTTGTGTGCATGTGTGAGTATGAGTGTGTGTGTGTGTGTGTGTGTAAGTATGTATGTGTTTGAGTGTAATTGTGTCTATGTGTGAATTTGTGTGTGTATGTGTAAGTGTGAGTGTGTGTGTGAGTGTGTGTGTTTGAGTGTTATTGTGTATATGTGTGAGTTTGTGTATGTATGTGTGAGTGTGTGTGTGTGAGTGTGTGTGTGTGTGTGTGTGTGAGAGTGTGTGTATTTGAGGAAGTTGTGCAGTAGAATCTGAGAATCTTCCACAGCTACGCCAGAAACACCCCATTTAATACCTCCACAGACCACCTGCATTCTTCACACTGACTCTTTCATCTACTGAAGAAATATGCTTTCTATTCCTTATTTGTTTTGTGTTTTATACTTAATGTGTTTTTGTATTTAATTTCATCATTTATTGAAATGTCATATGACCTTTCTCCTACATTCTCAACATAGTAGATAAAATTGATTTTACTCTAATATTAAAACAACACAAAATGCTTGATATCAGTTTTAGCCATCATACATTATTAATTTTATATGGTTTCTGTTTTATTCTCTAATACTATACTAAAGATATTTTGTTCAAATTCATAAATAAAAATGGTGGGTAAACTTCATGCCTTATGAATAACTGGCTTATCAGGAAAAAATGTTCTCATATAAAATGTTCCGTAATGTGTATTTCCACATTCTGAATGGGTTAGTGTAGCATTCAGGTTATTTTCTCAGGAAACACTTGTCATGGTTTATTAATAAAATCACCTTTACCTACAAGATCGTTTAAGGTAAATAATTAATTTTGTATATTTATTATATGTTGGTATTGACACAGATTATTATACCTTGCCCTTTTTTCATGTAAATTAGCTTCTTCTGTAAACATTTGCTTTGTTCTGTTGCCTCTAGGGTTGATCCTTTCAACAAAATGTATCCTGAATGATGAAACATAAGGAAAATTGAGCTAAAGGCAAAATAAACCCATTGTAGAAATATCATAACGAGAATTCTCTCACCTAGTGTGTTAGGTCATTGTGATCAAAATAATGCACATTAATTATTCTGAAATCTCCATCCTTGGAGCTGGAAAGATGGTTTGTCAATTCAGACTGATGGTGTTCTTGTAGAAGTTCAAATTTCAGTTCCCAGAACCCACACCAAATGGCTTAGAACTGCCTATAATTACAGCTTGAGGGGATATAAGCTTTTCCTGGTCTTGTCTTCAAAATTTCAAACAGAGAAATTCAGATACATATAACTAAAATTACAAAAAAAAAAGCCCCTGTAGATTTAGTTGTTTGTATTAAGTGTGTATGGAATGTTTTACCTACATGTATGTCTGTGCAGCATGTTGAGTGAGTCATGATCATAGAGGCAAAAAGTATACACAGGATCCCCTGAAACTGGGGTTACACATGTGTGTAACCCTTATTTGGGTGCTGGGAATCTAACTGGGATCATCGGGAGAGGAAGAAGTGCTCTCAACTGTCAAGCCATCTCTTCTCCTCATCCCTTAAAACAAACCTTTAAAAATAAAACATCATTTCTTTAACCATCAGTTTTATGAGAACCTACAAAATGCTCCATTCTACATAATCTTTTTCTACAGTGGAAAATGATTGGATAAATGGTCCATGTCTGAATATCTAGTATTAAATTAATGCTAGGTTTAAAATGTCTGCTAGAAAATTCTTAAAACATTTTGAGAGGGAGAAATCTGTAGCATAGATTTCGGTCCTCTAATTCCACAGACTAAAGTGGTATTAATCAAGCGAGCTTTACATGATGCTCCAATCTGTAGAAGACAGACTGTCCTACCTGGTCTAAGGTAAGGAGTCCCATGATACACAATTGGCAATCCAGACTTTGAGAGCTGGAGATAAATGTATATAATTTCATAAACTGAAAACAAATGGATCTGGCTATTTTTGCCTTTAGCCCATTGCCTGATTCTGAATACTCAATAAAATCATTGATGCTGTTCCTTTTACATAACTAAAAGCCTATGGATTATAATGTCCATAAAATGTGGCAGGCACATGCTTTGCCATGACAGTGAATGGACACTGGTTTGAACTTCTGTGGCTGCTCATCTTCACTGGCGTATCCAGTAGCTTTCTCTCTTTTACAATATATACCATTGTATAGGCTTCTGTATTTACATTTACTGTGTGTTCTTAGTTTTGTTTTAGAACAATGTCTCATGTAGCCCACACTTCCCTGAACTTATTGTTCAGCTGAGAATGTGTTTAATGTCTATCTAATTCTTGTCACTCTCTGTCCTCATTTCTCTGATCCTGAGCTCTGGGGTTATATCTGCCTGCCCCCACTATGTAGATGCAGCATTGAGAATGAAACTCAGGGCTTTCTCAATGCGAGACAAGCACTGTCCCAACTGAGGTGTATCTCCAGCTCAAATTTGGGATGTTAGTCTGCCTTTCAAATCTCATCAGTTCTGTGACAATTCTTTCCCATGAACCTACACCCACAGACAGGAATTCATCTATGAGGCTCCATTTTGAATCGCTGCATTTGATTCATCTACTCTAAAAGGAACTTAAATGCAAAATCAGGTTTGAGAAATGATGTTAACCCCTAAGTCATTCTTCACTTTCTCCCAGGGGTGTATTTCTGAAAACAGGTGGGTCTCACAGCACACATTGTAAATGAGCTCATGACTTTATAAAGGGCAAGGAAGCTCTTCAAGCCATGGATTCCTAACACCTACATTTCCTAAAACAGTTTGAAGACAAAACTGATGAATCTAAAGTGAAGTATGAGTATGCTGAATGGCAGGCGATAAAGCGATTTACTTGATCTTATGGGAGGGAAAAGTGATGAGGAATCCACCCAAGAAACTCTTAGTAGTATTCAAGATGAAACTTCTCCATGGTAACCGCAGAGCATTTGTCTGAGATTCCAGTTCTGCCTGATTCTGTCTGGACGTGGTTTTCGTTCCCTCCATGCTTCACAGGATGATGACCACTCAGCTGATATGAAAACGTGCATCCACCATCCCATTTATTACAGCTGACGATGTGGACTGGAAAGGATTGGAGGATTCTCGTGGTAGTGATTTTCTCTGCTTCTCTGAACACAGGGTGATCAGTAACGTTTCACTTAGGCCCTTTGTCAGATGGCTTCATTCATCCCTGTTCCCTTGAATGTGCATTACTCAAGCATCATGGTTTTCCATTGTAGTGGATAACATTTCAAATACAATTCGATATCCATAATCTGCAATGAGACTGATAAGCATTCTTCAGATGTAGAAGGAAACTCTCACAGTGCAGCGAAAATAGAAGTAGGGAGGAAAATCAAGCCATGAGGTGTGGTCTGTCTGTTTTTTAATCTATGTTCTGTCGCTGTGATCATCCTGGCATTTCTTCAACTTGTGACGAAACTTTACACAGCTTTTTTTCCATCTCTGCCCCTTTCAAAGCTTGCTTTAGAAAACTCGATTATAATTTCTCTGTGTGCCCTTTTGAGATGCAAATCTTCTCCTAACCTTTTACAGGTTTTAACAATTCCGATCTTGGGTAAGGAACTTAAAGCTTTGCCTTTGTAACTTAACCATGAGGAAAGAAAAAGAACCTGTCTGCCTGAATCTATGGGAAAGTAGGGGCCTACCTCAAAAAAAAATTTTTTAAAGGAAATGTATTAGTGGCCTGTGTGCATAGGTCACAGTACTCCAATACACTCTATATCAGTTAAATTTCTGCTGGTAGTATAAAACACAATGAGCAATATATGAAATTTAAAGAAGAGTTTATTTTGGTTTACTGCTCCAGATTAGAATCCAGGGTAAGGACAGGAAGGCAGCAAGCCAGAGAAAGAGACATGGTGGCAGGACCTGGAAGCTTACATCCTGAGCCACAGAATGAAACAGAAAGAAAACTGCATGTGGTAAAGACATTTAATCTCAAGACCTGGCCCTAATGATGTACCTCCTCCGTCTAAGCTGTACCCAAGCCTCTCCAGACAGCATCATAAACTGGGGAACAAGTGTTCCAATGCCCAGAATTATGAGGTGTATTTCTTTTAAACCCACCAGACAGTTTAGTAAGTTCCCACTTGCTTACCCCAAGAGTTAGACTACAGCCTGTCTTACATCACTGAGGCTGATTTTCATATCTCTTAACTCTTTTGATGTCTCTGGATGTTTGGTTTAAAAGTGTTATTTTATTTACTATTTTACATTATACATATAATTTTCATATTAAGGCTCCTACCTCCAGACTCCATCTCAATGACCTATTCTTCCTTCTTATGTATTCATGTATATCCATTTTTTTATTATTGGAGATCTCTGTATTTACATTTTAACTACCATCCCCTTTTCCTCTCCCATCCCCCACCCGCCTCCACTTGTTTCATTGAAGGTCCTCCCTCTCCAACCACCCTCTCCACCTCAGCACCTTGGCATTCCCCTACACTGGGAAAATGTGCCTTCAATGTACCAAAGACCTCTTCTCCCATTAAAATAAAGGATAAACAATGCTATCCTCTGCTACATATGCAACTGGAGCCATGAGTCCCTCAATATATGCTCACTGGTTGATGTTTTAGTTCCTGGGAGCTCTGGAGTGTTTGGGTGGTTGAGATGTTTTTCCCATGGGGTTGCAAACCATTTCAGCTCCTTCAATCCTTTCTCCAGCTCCTTGATTCGGGACCGCATGTGTTCAGTCTAACGGTTAGTTTCAAGCATCCTCAGCTGTCTTTCTGTGGCTCTGGCAATGTCTCTAAGGAGGCATCCATATTTGACTCCTGCCAGTAAGCACTTCTCGGCATTAGCAATAGTGCTTAGTTTTAGTGGCTACATATGGACTAGATTCCCCAGGTGAGACACTCTCTGGATGATCTTTCCTTCAATCCCTGATCCTCAATTTGCCCCTGTATTTCTTTCCATGAGTGTTTTGTTCTACCTTCTAAGAAAGACTGAAGAATCCACATTCTAACCTTCCTTCTTTTTGAGTTTCATAATGTCTGTGAACTGTTTCTTGGTTATTCAGAGCTTTATTTTTCGATAGAATCTGCTTATCAGTGAGGACATAGCATGTGTGTTCTTTTGTGATTGGGTTACCTCTCTCAGGATGATTGTTTCTAGTTCCATCCATTTTCCTAGAAAGTCTTTGTTTCTAATAACTGAGTGGTACCCCATTGTGTATATACCATAAATCTTGTATCTATTCCTCTATTGAAGGACATCTGGGTACTTTCCAGCTTCTGGCTATTATAAATAAGGCTGCTATGAATGTGGTGGAACATGAGTTCTTCTTAAATGTCAGAGTGTCTTTTGGGCATATGCACAGGAGTGGTATAGCCAGGTCGTCAGGTGCTGTGTCCAACTTTCTGAGGAACCACAAAACTGATTTCCAGAGTGGTTGTACCTGCTTACAATTCCACCAACAATGAAGGAGTGTTCATCTTTCTCCACATCCTAGCCAACATCTGCTATCATCTGAGTTTTTGGTCTTAGCCATACTGATTGGTACGAGGTATAATCTCAGGGTGGTTTTGATTTGCATTTCCCTGATGACTAGGGATGTTGAGCATTTCTTTAGGTGTTTCTCAGCCATTTGTTATTTCTCAGTTGAGAATTCTTTGTTTAGATCTGTACCCCACTTTCTTTTTAAAAGAATTTTTGTACCCGACTTTCTAATAGGATTATTTGATTCTCTGGAGTCTAACTTCTTGAGTTCTTTATATATATATTGAATATTAGTCCTCTATCAGATGTAGGACTAGTAAAGATCTTTTCTCAATCTGTTGGTTGCTGTTTTGTTTTCTAGACACTGTCCTTTGCCTCACAGAAACCTTGCAATTTCATTAGGTTCCATTTGTCAATTCTTGATCTTAGAGCACAAGACATTGGTGTTATGTTTAGGAAAATTTCCCCTGTGCCACATGTTCTAAATTCTTCCCCACTTTCGCTTGTCAGCTTCAGTGTACCTAGTCTTATATGGAGGTCTTTGATCCACTTGAACTTGAGCATTTTGCAAGGAGATAAGAATAAATAGATTTGCATTCTTCTGCATGCTGACTGCTTTTAAATAAGCACCATTTGTTGAAGACACTAATTGGTCCATTGAAAATTTTAGCTCCTTTGTCAAAGATCAAGTGACAATAGGTGTGTTTGTTCATTTCTGGGTCTTCAAATCTTATTCTATTGATCTACCTGCTTGTCTCTGTACCAATACCATACAATTATTTTCACGATTGATCTGTAATACAGTTTGATGTCAATGATGGTGATTCTTCAAGAAGTTCTTTTATTGTTGAGAATAGTTTTCCCTATCCTGGGTTTTTGGTTACTCTAACTGAATTTGCAAATTGCTCTTTCTAACTCTATGAAGAATTGAGTTGGAATTTTGATGGGGATTGCACTGAATATGTAGATTGCTTTTGGCAAGATAGCCAATTTTACTATTTTGATCCTTCTAATTCATGAGCAAGGAAGATCTTTTCATCTTCTGAGATGTTTGAGTTCTTTCTTTAGAGACTTGAAGTTCTTATCATACAGATCTTTCACTTGCTTGGTTAGGGTCAAACGAAGGCATTTTATATTGTTTGTAAATATTATGAAGGGTGTTGTTTCCCTAATTTCTTTCTCAGTCTTTTTATCCTTTGAGGAGAGAAAGGCTACTGATTTATTTGAGTTAATTTTATATCCAGGCACTTTGCTGAAGTTGTTTACCAGGTGTAGGAATTCCTAAGTGGAATTTTTAGGTCACCTAATTATATTATCATATCATCTGTAAATAGTGATATTTTGATTCCTTCCTTTCTGATTTGTATCCCTTTGACTTTTTTTGCTGTCTATTTGCTCTGGCTAGGACTTCCAGTACTACACTGAATAGGTAGAAGGAGAGTGAGCAGTCTTGTCTAGTCCATGGTTTTAGTGGGATTGTTCGAGTTTCTCACCATTTAGTTTTTATTGGCTACTGGTTTGTTGTATATTGTTTTTACTGTGTTTATTTCATGTTTCTTCTTATTTTTCATTGTTAATACTGGAATTATGTTTGTATGGTTTTCTTCTTTTGGGTGTGTTTCAAGAAGATTAATTTCTTGCTTTTCTTTGGATGTAGTTTCCTCCTTGTGTTGGACCTTTCCATCTATTATCCTTTGTAGGGTTGGGTTGTGGACAGATATTGTGTAAATTTGTTTTTTTCCTAGAACTTCTTGGTTTCTCCATCTATGGTAATTGAGAGTTTTGCTGGATATAGTAACCTGAGCTGGCAATTGTATTCTCTTAGGGTCAGTATGACATTTGTACAAGATCTTCTAGTTTTCATAGTTTCTGTTGAAAATTTTGGGGTAATTCTGCTCAGTCTGCCTTTATATGTGATTTGTCCTTTTTCCCTAATATTCTATTAGTATTGATAACAACAGTAATATTAACTAAAAGAATTAAGTAAGAATTCTTTTAGTATTCTTTATTTGTTTTGAAGTTTGATGTTTGACTTTTATGTGTCAGAAGGAATTTCTTTTCTGGTCCAATCTATTTGGAGTTCTGTAGGTTTCTTCTCTGTTCATGGTCAACTTTTTCTTTAGGTTGGGGACATTTTCTTCTATGATTTTCTTAAAGAAATTTAGTGGACCTTTTAGTTGGGAGTCTTTGCTCTTTTCTACACCCTTTATCCTTAGGTTTGGTCTTCTCATTGTGTCCCAGATTTCCTGGATATTTTGGGTTAGGAGCTGTTTTGCTTTTGCATTTTCTCTGAGTGATATGTTAGTGGTTTCTGTGATATATTCTGCCCATGAGATTCTCTCTTTTGTCTCTTATATTCTGTTGCATCTATGACTCTTGATCTCTTACCTAGGTTTTCTATCTCCAGGGTTGTCTGCTTTTCTGATTTTTTTTAATTGTTTTTATTTCTTTTTTAATTCCCTGACCTCTTTGTCTGCGTTTTCCTATAACACTTTAAGTGGTCTTTGTGTTTCCTCATTCAGGGCTTCTACTTGTTTACATGGTTTCTCCCATAAGTCTTTACGGGAGTTATTCAAGCATTTCTCAAGGACCTACATTGTCATCCTGAAGTATGATTTTAAGTTCGTATCTTACTTTTCTAGTGTGTTGGGAAATATGTGTGTGTATGTGTGTGTGTGTGTGTGTGTGTGTGTGTGTGTGTGTGTGTGTGTATCAGGCATTACGGAGAGATTAAGAGATGCAGTAATTTACTTATTGTAAGATCCTTACTACAGTTGGAAACAAATGATTTCTTTCTTCAGGATG